>NC_132852.1:17942010-18250193 GCF_048164855.1 Canis lupus baileyi
TTGGCCTGTAGATCTGTCTTGTAGAGCTCTCAAGATTTGTTGATGGGTCAATCATGAAGTATAAAAAAATAAAGAAAGAAGAAAGGAAGAAAGGAAGAAAGGAAGAAAGAAAAGAAAGAAAAAAGAAAGAAAGAAGAAAGAAAGAAAGAGAAAGAAAGAAAGAAAGAAAGAAAGAAAGAAAGAAAGAAAGAAAGAAAGAAAGAAAGAAAGAAAAAAAAAAGAAAAAGAAAGAAAGAAAAGAAATGTTTTGGTGTGAAAATTGTATAACTAATGAGTCATTAGTAAAGACAGGGAGCTCTGAGGAAGATAAATCTGGTGTGGCCAAAAGTCAACATAATTTTGAAAAGTAAGAATAAAGCTAAAGAATTTACACTCCTGAATTCAATACTTCCAAAAAGGTATAGTAACTAGTAAAGTGTAATACTTGTGTAAATAAGAAATAAAAATCAATGAAATAGATTTGAGAATCTGGAAATAAACTCTTACATATAAGATCAATTATTTTTTGCCACTGTTATTCATGGGGAAAGGATGGTTTCTCTATAAATGTGTTGGAACAGCTGGGTAACTTCATGTAAGAAAAGGAATTTAGACATTCTACTCACATAAAAAAAACTAATTGAAAATGAAATAGATCTAAATGTAAAAACAAAGATCATAAAATTTCTAGAAGAAAATTTTTGTAAACATGGGTTGGGCAGAGTTCTGGGATGTGACACTAAAAGCACAACCCATATAAAAGAAAAAAATGACAAATTGATCTTCATCAAAATTAAAAACTTTTATGCTTTCAAAATTCACTACTAGGGGACGCCTGGGTGGCTCAGTCAGTAAGTGTCTGCCTTCAGCTCAGGTCATGATCTCAGGTCCTGGGATCAATCCCCAAGTCAAGCTCTCTGCTCAGCGAGGAGCCTACTTCTCCCTTTCCCTCTGCCTGCCACTCTGTCTGCTTGTGCTCTCTATCTCTGTGTCAAATACATACATACATACATACATACATAATGATTAGATAAATAAATAAATAAAATCTTAAAAAAAACCCTCACTATTAGAAAATGAAAGGCAAGCTACAGGCAGGAAAAAAAAATATTTGCAAATCATATATCTGATAAACAACTTTTTTTCCAGGGTATATAAAAGACCCTTAACAAATCTATAAGAACATAAGTAATGCAGCTAAAAGTGAGCAAAGTTTGAATAGACATTCATTAAAGGAATATGAATAGTAAATAACTTTTCACAGAAGTTAACTCAAAAGGAATCTTCAACCTAATATAAAACAAAATGATATAAAACTTCTAGAAATAAACTATCAAGCCATGAAAATACATGAGGAACCTTAAATGCATATGAAATAAGTGAAAATAATTGAATCTGAAAAGGCTACATATTTTACAGGAGTCCAACTAAATGACATTCTTGAAAGACAAAACTATGGAGACAGTAAAAAGATCAGTGGTTGCCAGCTAGTTGGGAAGGGAGGGATGAATAAGTGCAGCACAGAGAATTTTAAGAGCAGTGAAACTACTCTGTATGACCCCATAATGATGGACAGATATTATACATGCACCCAAATCCATAGAATATACAACACCAAGAGTGAACCATAATGTAAACTATGGACTCTGGGTAATTCTTATGTAGGTTTATCAGCTATAACAAATATACCACGCTGGGGGATGAGGATGATGATAATAAGGCAGTCTATGATGTGTAGGGGCAGGGTGTATCTGACAAATATCTGTGTCTCCACTTCAACATTGCTGTGAGCCTAAAAATGCTGTACAAAATAAAGTTCACTAAAAAAAAAAAAAAAAAGTCCATGTTACTTGAGTTTTTAGATACAGGACCAAAGCATAATCAATGCAAGAAAAAAATAAATTGGATTTTGTTAAGTTTAAAACTTTTCTGCTCTCTGATGATAGTAAGAGAATGAAAAAACATGCCACAGACTAAGAGAAAATAGATGCAAAGCAGGTATCATAACAAAGATCTGTATCTAAAATCTGCAGAGAAAAAATAAAATAAAATAAAATCTGCAGAACACTCTTAACAGTCAACAATAGGGGGGAAAAAGTGAAAAATAGAAACAATACCTAAATAGATACCTCCCCCAAAAGAGATGGCAATTAAAACTAAATATGTGAAAAAGACACTCAAATCATGTCATTAGGGAATTGTGCTTTAAAATAGCAAAGGGATGCCTACTAGGGTGGCTAATATCTAAAAATGGAAAACCAAAAACTTCACATTACCCAACGTTCATTAGAATGCAGAGCAACAGGAACTCCTATTCATTTCTGGTGTGAATGAAAAAAATGCATAGACACTTTAGAAGACAATCCGGCAACTGCTTACAAAGGGAACACCATACAATCCAGTAATGATGCCCCATTTTAGTTCAAAATTTATATCCACACAAAAACCTAAGTGTTCATGTTTATGACTGCTTTATTTGCAATTACCAAAAAACCAGAAGCAAATAGGTCTTTCCTATAGGTGAATGGATAAACAAAATGTGCTAGATCCATGCAATCAAATGATATTCAGGGATAAAAAGAAACAAATTATCAAAGCACCAAAAAACACAGAAGAAATTTAAATGGTACTGTAAGGGAAAGAAGCCAGTCTGAAAGGCTACACACTGTATGATTCCAATTATATGACATCTATAAAAGGCAAAACTAGAGAGGCAGCAAAAAGATCAGTGGTTGCCAGGGGGAGGAAGAGAGGTGAATCAACAAAGCACAGTGGATTTTTTAGGATGGTGAAACTATTCCGGACGATACTGTAATTGTGGGTGGATAACACTGCATTGTTACAACTCAAAATTTTATAGCATCACACATTATAAAATGTGTGCACATTTTAGAAAATAGGAGGCCAGGGATCCCAGAAATTAATGCAGAAGATGAGAAGAAAATCTAATAGTGTTATAAACACATGACATTACCTCACTGAAGTGTAGGGGTGAGGGGAAGGTGGCTGACCTAAGTGTCTTTGAAATTAAGTAGATTCCGTAAGACTAAGGAAAAGGAACTGCACATAAGTACTTTACTTGATAAAGTTGTTTCCCATGAGGGTACAGTTGTACGATTCCTATACGGTTACACGCGTTTACTTGAACTGAACATCCATGTAAAAGGATTGTGGGAGGGGAAAGTCAGGGTTTTTTTTAAAGATATATTTATTTATTAGAGAGAGGGAGAGAGCATGAGTGCACAAGGGCTCAAATAGTGAGAGAGGCAAAGGGAAAGAATCTCAAGCAGACTCTACACTGAGGGCTGAGCCTGATCCAGGCTCCATCTCACAACCCTGAGCTCATGACCTGAGCAGAAATTGAGAGTCCGATGCTTAACCTACTGAGCCACCCAGGCACCTCAAGGAGTCAGGCTTCTTATAGCTGAGGTGGGAATTTACAGATCAGCAAGAGGACATTAGAATGATGTATGTGCTGATGGATCAGAGCTGGCAACAGCAGGTTAAGGTCATGTTTAGCTGAATGTAGGTACATATATACATGTGTGAGGATATACATGTATATTTCTGTGCTCTGTCAGCTAAGAAAAGCTAAAAGAACTAGCACTCCAGTAACAATGAACACATCTAGCACCCAGATCTTGGCTTTTGGGTACTTTCTCTAATAAAAGGAACCAGGGATTTTGGGGGAAATGGCTTATTCTAGCATCATGGTAGGAAATATATGGGATGAGCCTGAAATATTTCATACTGACAGAAACAAAAGAATCACCCCCCTCTGCCTAAAATGAAAGCCCACATTGTGAGCACATGTTAAAGGGGTACAGAAGTCAGCCCAGTACCCACAGCTGAAACAATTTGAGCAACACAATAAGTAAGGTAGTATTGGATTATAACCCAATGTATAAAATAAGTATCCATGAGTCCTCATTGGTAGAAATAAGTGGTTGAATAAATTAATAAATGGGGGAGTAGAGACAAATCTATGCAGAATAACTCCAAATAATATATGCACCCACTCTGCTTTTAAGAAGGTAAAGTATAACATCCCCTCCTGAGTCTGAGCTACCACATATCGACTACCTTCCAAAGAGTGGATTATGGGAATCAGGGGCAAGAGAAGAGTAACTTTACAGAGGAAAAATAAAAATTGACAAAACCACCTCAGTCAGGTGATCAAAGTCACAATCAACAATCATAAATCATATTGAGAGTAAATGCCTATGATAAAATGTGATCAAAATTTAGCACTCTACTTGTATGAATTGCCCCCCCCCCAAATATAACCCCAATCTAGTTGTGAGAAAAACACTGGAAACATTCCAGAAGGCATCCTATACAATACCTGAATAGCCCACCTTAAAACTATTAAGGTTATCTAAAACAAGGGAGTCTGAGAAACTATTACATCTGAGAGGAGCCTAAGGCAATAAGACAAAGAAATATAATGTGGTATCCTGGTTAGGATTCTGGAACACAAAATGGACATTAGGCAAAAACAAAGGAAGTCTTAATAAACTATGAAATTTAGTAAGAATTGACGGGGTGCCTGGGTGGCTCAGTTGATTAAGTATCCAACTCTTGATCTCAGCTCAGGTCTTGATCTCAGCGTCATGAATTCAAGCCCAGCATTGGGTTCCATGCTGGGCATGAAGCTTGCTTAAAAACAAAACAAAACAAAACAAAACAAAAAACTGAATGTTAATCAAATGTACCATACTAATGTAGGATTTTTATAACGGTGGGATCAGTTTGGAGTATATGAAAATGATCTGCAATATTTCTCAGTTTTAATTAACATATAACTGGTTTAAATATCTACATATATACAGGTATATGTACATATATCTCAGTCTTGCCTACTCTAAACTCTCATCTTTGTACTTCTTTCTCTCAAGACTTTGAATAATTACTCTTCAGCCAGGAATACTCTTTCCCTTGCTATTTGTCTGACTTACCTCTAATTACTTTTTGGATCCCACTTTAAATTACATATTTGCATGATCTCCATGTTATCAGTTGGTTAAAATAGATAATTTCCATAGACTATGAGCTCCATGAAAGCAAGGGCCATATTTACTCCCAGTAACTAGCCTGAGAACAATAATCAGTATTCAACAATTTTAATGAAAAAATGAAAGAATAAATGAATCCTGACCTCTCAAAGATTATTTACTTATTTTTGCTTCCCTTTGGGCAGTGCACAGGCTTATTTATATTTTAAATTATTGATAGTAACTTCTATAATGTGATGTTATAAAAGACATTCTAATTAATCCTATATGACTCATACCTGGATATATAGGCATAAATGTCTAGTTGTTTAACTTCTGTGAATACACACTATTTTGGTCCTTAATTTGTAACGTCAGTGTGTAAGTACTTTATTGAAGCAATGTAAAATCTCTCAATTAAAAAAAAAAATCCACCAGGACACCTGGGTGGCTCAGTGGTTGAGCATCTGCCTTTGGCTCAGGGCTTGATCCCAGTGTCCTGGAATCGAATCCTGCATTGGGATCCCCACAGAGAGGCTGCTTCTCCTTCCGCCTTTGTCTCTGCCTCTCTCTGTGTGTCTCTCATGAATTAAAAAAAAAAAAATTAAAAAAACCTGCCAAAAGCTTTGAAACTAAAAAACAAGGGAAATGGACTATCCAAGCAGCATACTGGTTAGTGATTTGTTATTTGAAAAACAAACAACAAAACATCCAAATCAAAGTGGACAATATTTACTTCTTAGTTGACAATGACATGTGCATCGACACAGTTGAGTAGTATCTTAATCAACATTACAGCTACATAATAACAAGAAAACCTGATTGGGCATTACTACAGTTGGCAGTAGGCAGTTATTAAAGGCAGGTGACAATAATAAATAAAACTGTGCCAAATGCAAAGAATCTTCCATTATGAAACTATCATGAAATTCCTAATGCCTGTATAAAGAAAAAACAGATGTATCCTCTTTTGAAAGAAGAAAGTAGTTTTTTTTTGTTGTTGTTGTTGTTTATTTTTAGATTTTATTTATTTATTTGTCAGAGAGAGAGAAAGACAGAGAGAGAGAGAGAGCACAAGCAGGGGGGAACATCAGGAAGAAGGAGAAACAGGCTTCCTGCTGAGCAAGGAGCCAGATGCTGGACTCCATCCTAGGATGCTTGAATCATGACCTGAGCTGAAGGCAGACAATTAACCAACTGAGTCACCTAGGCATCCCAAGAAGTTTAAACTTCAAAATATCTTTGTTTAAAATTGAGCCAATTTAAATAAATGGACTGTGATATAAAACTATTACTTTAGGTACTCAAGAGTTATTTCTTAAGCTCTCAAACCAGGATTCGTTAAAACTGTCTAACACCACGAACTAGTTTTAAGGCCTTGAACTATGTGTCCTATTATCGCAAGAATAAGATATGGAGTGGAAGGAGGGGAAAGCTGTTGAACTTCACAGAAAATGTATTGTGGAAAATAATTTTATGATCACCTAAGCAAGGTTGTAAACACTATTAAACTCCAGAAAGATTTTTATGTAGTTGTGTATACACTACTGCCACTCGGCAGACCTTACATCTGAATGTCAATGATGGTTATATTTGGGTAAAATAGGGCAGGAAGCAAGGCTTAACACAGTTCAAACTACCATCGTGCCTACTTTTTTCTTAGACTTGATAAATCTTCATTTAAAATCAGTTATGACCAGAAAGAGGAAAAATAAATAAATAAAGCATCCCCCTTCACTGATTTGTTTGGCAAATGACCTGTTACTTGAGGTTTGCTTGTGGGATCAAAGAAGAAGAAATAGCACCACATCAAAAAAAAAAAATTATACTGATTAATGTGAGCAAAATGAACACCAAAGGAAGTGGTAATCATTTGCTACTTGTCAATGTCACCTAGTTTTCCAGTGTGAACACATCACTATTTGCTTCTGCAGCATCAGAATTTCTGACAAAAGAGGAAATGAGATGCAGGATGTTGTTCCTCTTTTCCAGAGAATGCTGTGCATCTGTGATGAACACACTGAGGCCAGTGCATGTGTTTCTCTCCCACCTCACTCCTTCACCTCGTCTCTAACTTGTTGAGAACTTGACTCCCTATCAATTCTGAAGCTGCATGCCTGGGGTGTCCTGCTCTTACCTACTACCCTTTGGGCTAAATAACCTCTCTGCTCTCATATCATAAGTTCTTTCCACAAAATACCATCCTGTTGTCATCGGTGTGTTTGCCAGCTTACCATGCTTAAAGCTTCTGTTGTGCCTGCAGCAAGACTTCGTAAAATACTTGGGGAGAAAATAGAGACTTTGAAGCATTTGACGCTACACTCAGCATTGAACACTTTTGGCAAAACGATGATTTGAAATTTGTCTACTCTTCAATTTAGGAGCAACTGCGATGATCTATTATTTTGAGGAGTTGGAAGTTCAAAGGTAGAAAAGAACTTGTTTTCCCTAGATAATTCTGGCAAAAAAGGAGCATTAGCTGTTCCTTGATTCTTCCTGCCAATTAAGCCTTATTTGAATTGTTCCTGTTTCATGTAATGTGAGTGTCTAAAAATGCTAACAGAGTCATCCGTTTATTTCCAGTATTTGCAAAAGCCACAAATGTTGCTGCTGAAAGGTGGGCTCCCACAGGAATTCACAAAATTCTGTGGTACACCACTGACTTTAAATGGCCCCAAATACTTTCTTAAAATGCCCTGATGTGATCTATATTTGTGGTAAGCTTCTACATAAAGTGCTGGTACAGTGAGAAATATAAATATATACTTAATAGTAAGTTGCTAGCTTGAAAATGAATGCCTTGCATATATGACATTGGATATATCAAGGAGATCTCTTGCTTGGGGAGAAAACAAATTTTAAAAGTGAATGCATTATTTCAGGTAGCCAGATAATGCCAGTTTTTAGTAACATAAATTTCAGCTTAGAGATATGAAATAAATCAAATCGCAGAATTTTGTAGGTTATTATTTGGGCTATGGAGAAAAGGTTTTGATTGAAGGATCAAAGTGTGTCCACGGGCCACAGTGTAAGAGAGTTCCCCCAGGAAATGATTTCAGTGGCCATTAGTAATGACATTGCATTTGTGATTCATAAAGTATGAAAGGGTCTACAGCAAGAACTGCTCATTCTATATTATAAGTTTTCTCTAGTCTGGAACCCCAGAGCCTGCTATTTTTAAGTTATTTCTCATAGTATGACATTCAAATACTTCCCCACAGGATTAATTTTCAATATATATGATGCATGACCTTCCTTCTTGTAGAATCATATAATATACAATTTAAAGTTTTTGGCTAAAGACATTAGTATGGCTGACATGTTGCCTTCAAGAGAAAAAAGCAGTACAACCATCAAAAAATATTTTATTTTTTTCTCTCTTTTTTTCATTATGATAAACATAATGACTCTTTTTACTTTAAAAAATAAATTCCACTTTTCTGAGATTATGATAGCTTTGCTTACTATATTATTCCTTTACTCTCAAATTTTTACTTGCTATTTTGGAAATCATGTTTTATGTCTTTAAATAGCAATGCCTGGGCAAAGTGCCTTGAATGTCTGTGCTTTCCTGTTTGTTTGTTTGCATTTTATACAGTAACATTTACCATAACCTTGGCCTTCATGGCAGATGATTGCCGGTTCTCCAGCTGTCTCTTCTATGTATTTAAATAAATGCTGCCATCTGATATTCAAATCAAGCAGTGTGATGTTTTCTAAAGAACAATTTGCTGGATTTTAATTAGTATAAAGAAATAAATTCAGTTTTTCATGATTTGTAAAATTTTTCTTATGTTCTGCCATTTGTTACCCAGCAACAGTAACAAAAACGTCAGCTATCTATTTTGGGATCTTTTTTTCACCAAATTAGAGGAGTTTCTAAATTTGACTTGTAACTTCACCTTATTAATGGACATCACCCACAAATATTTTCATCATTTTTAGTCCTAGTGTCTATTCAATTTTCACTTGAGAAATATAAATTAACTTAGTTATTCCAGACAACAATTAAGCTACTCTCCTTTTGTTTTTATGTTATCTGGGGCGTATTTTAATACTACTTTGTCAGCTGACCCAAGTAATTTCCTTTCTATTATGTTTCAATTTTAGAGTATGTGCTGTCATTATAGCTTACTGTCAGGTATATAAAACAATGACTTAGGGCATTGCAATTCAAGGTCATTTTTCAAAAATACAACTCTTTGTTTCAAAAATATGTTTCCAAACATCTATCGCTAGATAGATCTACCTATCATTGAACATGTTGCTTTAAAATATCACCATAATAACCTGTGCTCATTTTTTAAAAAGATTGATTGATTGATTGATTGAGAGAGAGAGAGAGAGAGAACAGTTGTGCTCAAGTTAGGGGAGGGGCAGAGGGAAAGGGAGAGAAATCCTCAACTCTCTGCTGACAGTGGAGTCGCAGAGGCTGGACTAGATCCCAGGACCCAGAGATCTGACCTGAGCCGAAATCAAGAACCAGAAGCTCCACTGACTGAGCCACCCACGTGCCCCAAGAATATCACTAACTTGAAAGAATATTATTAACTCCTTGGAAGCGGGTAACAAAGATTAGGTATTTGTAGAGATTTTGAAATAATCAGTTTCAGGTGAGATGGGCCTTTTCATTGCAGAGGCTTTATTAGAGGCGAGTAGAGTTCACCATATCATCATTTAAAAGAGTGGAGACAGGGAAATGATGCCTGGCTTAGGGTTTCACCTGTCTTGGAAAATGAACAATCTTATGGGGCTGTGTATGGAGTGAAGGTTGAGAAGTCTATTTTTCTTAGATTTTGAGGAAATTCCCCAATTAAACCATGTAGGTATTTATAATGTTTAAATTTTGGACAAGACTTTCTTGAAAAAGTAAAATCATGCTGAGGAAAACAGTTTGAATCCTTTGAGGCTAGAATTCAAATATATAACTGAACCTTTAAAATGAAATGCTATTTCTTTTCTATGGTTACTCTGGATGTGAATTTATCCAACAATATATCTGCCTAAAATACAGTTTGTTTTCTAAAATTATAGATTACTAAAGATAGGATAAAAATATTTTTAAAGTCTTTATACATCATAGAGTTTAATGCTCTGAAAATAAAACTATTTTTTAAAAAAATTAAGTGAATAGACATACATTCTGATTCTGGGCAAGGGGAGCACAGTTACTTTATAAATCATGTGTATCCTTCACTCTGGGTATCAGCAGTAGAGTATTGAATCGATGACTGACAACTCTCAAAGTTCTTGTTCATTCTGCAATGGTTTGGTGTATTTATTTATTTTAAAAATATATATTTTATGTATTTATTCATGAGAGACACAGAGAGAGGGAGGCAGAGACACAGGCAGAGGAAGAAGCAGGCTCCATGCAGGGAACCCGATGTGGGACGCGATCCCAGATCCCGGGATCAGGCTCTGAGCCACAGGCAGATGCTCAACCGCCCAGCCACCCAGGCGTCCTTATATTTTTTATTTAGATTTGATTTGCCAACATATAGTATAACACCCAATGCTCATCCCACCAAGTGAATGGTCTGGTTTTGTAATCCTAGAGTCTATGCTAAACTGAACTGCAATTTGGGATAAATACCAGTAGGTGGCAGTGCTTTTCACGTGGAGCCTCATTTCTGCAAAATCTTTCTCTTGGAGGTTGGGCTATTGATGACAGAGGACTCAGGAACAGGGCTAGACAAATATAGCCTAGCCTAGGAAATAGATTAATAAAGCAATCAGGTAAAGAAAACAATACTTGGAAACCGTAAGTCAATATTAAAAGAGAAAAATCCTAAAGTTCTGTTTTCTCCTCACAATGAGTTTGATTAGGTACCTCATTTTATGGACTCTGCATTTGCCTTGAAGCCCCAAGTTTAGGCTCAGTAGCATCCCACAGGAGACACCTAAGGTTCCACTGGTATCAAAATTTAGGATTACTCTTATATTTAGTCATGAAATCACTGAATTTATAGATCTTACCAAAGACAGTTTCACTAAAGGCAAAATAAATTCAGATTTAATTGAATCAGAGAGGCTTAACCGTCTTTACTCTCTACCTCAGTAGTCTCCCCTCTTACATCAAAACCCTAGAGCTAACCATCCCTTTTCCCTTCCCATACCCCAACCCAGAATCTGCACAGTAAACAGAAAAATAGGTTCTCAGGATCTCAGATGGCCCCAGGAGTTCCTTATCCTTCAAGGAGGCATGCTGTCACTCTAGTTTGGTGACATTCTCTTTATCTGATACAGTCACACTGATAAAAGATAAGTGATAATTCAGGGCTATTTGCTTTTCCATTAATGGCTTTATGAACTCCATCCAACATTCTGAAACAATGGAGTTAATTGTTTAACTTAAGTTTCTTTCTTTCTTTTCTTTCTTCTTTCTTCCTTTCTTTCTTTCTTTCTTTCTTTCTTTCTTTCTTTCTTTCTTTCTTTCTTTCTCTTTCTTTCTTTCTTTCTTTCTTTCTTTCTTTCTTTCTTTCTTTCTTTCTTTCTTTCTTTCTTTCTTTCTTTCTTTCTTTCTTTCTTTCTTTCTTTCTTTCTTTCTTTCTTTCTTTCTTTCTTTCTTTCTCTTTCTTTCTCCTTCCTTCCTTCCTTTCTACAACTATAGCCCCAAGGTCTTTGCCTGTCTATAATTTCTGCTCTTATTAAGAGCCTGTGGCTGCATACACTTAATCAAGATTACATCAGGATCCTTGCTCCTGGAGATTTGGCATTATGTCACATGCTATTATTTCTGCTCTAAATTAGCGTGTTTTTCTAATGGAACTGACCCCCTTCCTTCCCTATTTGAATAAATGTGAATATTTTTAAGTGAACATAAAATGACCAGAGAATATTTTAAATGATTAAATAGTGACTGCTCCATGGAGTAGGAGGAAATTTATTCAAGTTAGGAAGTCTATGGAAATTTCATAAAATGGAGAGAAGTTCTAAAATTAAGAGGCAGAAATCCCTAGCACAGGTTATGTTCCAAGAATGATGAATTAAGTTAGATCTTAAAGAGAAGTTTCTGTTATAATGACCATGATTCAAGTCTCATTTGTATTTTATATTTTTGATGGGGCATCTAATAGTCCTATGTTTTAAGTTTATATTTTATAGTATCCCCACTTTTTAGTTGAAGAATCTTGAGGAGAATGTTTAAGTATCTCCCCCAAGGACACACAGTTGGTTCTTTGGCAAAGCTAGGAAAATTGCAACAAAGCTGCATTTCTGCAGTGTATTAACCAGAATCATACTTTCTTGGAAGACTAACTCAATATCGTAATATTTCTACTCTAATAGCTCACAGCAGGAGGAAAAAAAAAGCAGTGAAAATCTGATGTTATACACACATCTTGGAATCCTTTAAAGTACATGAAATATTTATAATGATTCAGACTGAGTCCAAATGAAGGTAACTGTTCTGTTAGCAGTTGGCATATTAGTCACAGGAAAGGAGTGATGGCCAAGACAGCCAATGGCCACACAAGATGATGAAAGCTAAGTTAGAGTGGGAAGGATTTTTACTGGGGCTGGCAGTCAGAAGCACCTGGTGCAGAAGAGCAGAGGCATGAGTGGTGGGAGGGTGACAGAAAAATGCTTGCTTTATATTTTAACACTCCCATTGGCTGCAGCACTGGGTTCTGCTGTAAAGGCGGCAGCTCGCCTTCCCTCTTGACTGAAAAGAAGTTTATAGCAAACAACTGGAGGTGCCACGAGGAGGAAATGCCAAGAGTTAGAGACTAGACAATAGATTTCATCTGGAAAACAAGAAGGGGAGGAAAGTTTCTCTTGAAAATAAGTATGTGGGGATCCCTGGGTGGCGCAGCGGTTTGGCGCCTGCCTTTGGCCCAGGGCGCGATCCTGGAGACCCGGGATCAAATCCCACGTCGGGTTCCCGGTGCATGGAGCCTGCTTCTCCCTCTGCCTATGTCTCTGCCTCTCTCTCTCTCTCTCTCTCTGTGACTATCATAAATAAATAAAAATTAAAAAAATAAAATCTTTAAAAAAAAAAAGAAAATAAGTATGTGAATATAAGTACACTTTTAAATGTGTGTACATTTGTATTTTGTCTTAAGTATTCTTTTCTTTACAAAGCTATTCGATAAATACCATATCTTTGACACTTAAGTCTTAACTCTCCTTTAAAAGAGAACATCTTGTCTGAACATTTTATTTTTCTGAAATTTTCATATTTTCCTCTAACTTTTGATGATCAAATATTAGTCTTCCTCAAATATAAAATTGTTCTTAACAAGTCATTCAAAGTTATTATCAAATATTATCATCATACAGTGATGATCATATTGAATTTTAAGACCATAAGACATAAAAACCTGAACACTACATAACTATATATATGTACATATATATAGAGAGATACACACATACACACATATATATTATTTTTGTTGCAAACTCATAATAGGTCAAACTCTATAAAATCTACAAAATTTAGATTTGTAATTTCTTTGCTCTTTAATTTGCAAAATCTCATAAAAATGCATCCTACAACTTTATTTCAAGTTTTACTTCATAACACCTTTTTTTTTTTTTTTTACTGATTTTATATTAGCAGATCAGCAAAAATGATGTGGTATTTGAGCAGGAAACAGTGATTATTTTTTGTGCCCTGGAACAAGTGGAAACTTACTGATAGCTACATTAAAAAGCCACTTTTGCAAATAAAATACTTCTTTCACGCCCCATCAAAAATATTATTGCTTTCTTTTATTTTATAGAAAAGTTTTCTTTGAGTATTTTATTGTTTTTGGTGGGATGATCAGTTACTTCTCTTAAAATCTCTAGGTTTGCTTGTTAAAAAAATAAAAAAAGATTGCTGTATAGATAATGGTTGAATTGTTTGCTCATTTTTCTATTGAAAGTAACCCTAGGGAAGAATTTCTAAAGGGCTGGAGGAAGCAAAGAATAGTTGTTCTAACAAAGTGCTTGTATTCGTAATTGGGAACTCTGTTAAAACTGCTTGTCAAATGTCTTAATTGATATGAAAATTTGATTAGATCCTGGGGGGAGTCATTTTCTCTGTACAATTTCTTAAAGAAATTCTTAAGTAAAGAAGAGTACAAAATCAGAAGTTGAAGGGAAGCATGTAGAAGTAATCAGGTTGTGCCTTTGATGCAGAGCATATCAAATAGCTAAGACTTTTATTGATAAAAGAAAATCAACACAGGTGGATTGAGAGAAAAAAATCTACTGAAAGCAAATTCTGCTACTTATAGTAGTTGAACTTAAACAACAACATATAGCTGAGCATAAATTGGAGGGAGAAAATAATGAAGCAAAATTGTAGCTGAGGCGATCTTGTCTTCCAAATTTCTTCCCCACTTTGCTGTGTAAACATGAGTTTACATGACTGCTGGTGATTCTCTGCCAGAAAATTGGTGTCTTCATTTCTTGGTCATTCATTTGGGTGTTCATTCTCCAGAGCCGTGATTTGCCTCAGGCACTGTGTCCGGACTCTCTCTACGCACATTTGCTCAGCCAAAAGTTGAACCAATGAAAGAAGATATATTTATGATAGTTTCACAATACACCTCAACCCTGTAGGTTGATTCAGCCTATTTCCTTATGGGGGAACATTGACGATCTAGAATCTTAGGGAATGGGTCATTTAGGGGTGTGTTAAGGAAAAGAGGGTAAGGAGAGGCAAGGAAAAAGATTAATTGGTGAAAACAGAAGAGGCCATTTTAAGTAGATTCTTTCTTTCTTTCTTTCTTTCTTTCTTTCTTTCTTTCTTTCTTTCTTTCTTTCTTTCTTTCTTTCTTTCTTTCTTTCTTTCTTTCTTTCCTTTTTCTTTCTTTTTTTTTCTAAAAGAAATTCATAGGCAGGTAACTGTAGCAGAATCACAAAGTAATGTGATTTAAAATTAGTTTACACAGTGTGTCCTGGAAGAAACAGAGTGACAAACTGCAGGGATCAGGCCCACACTCTACATGCTTTCAAAACTCATAGGTCTTCTCTTGTGGGCCTCCTGGCTCCTATACGAGATGTCAGAAGAGAGTGGCAGCAATATTATCTTTGAGCAAATTTAGGTATAGTGACAGGATAGATAAACATCGCATAACAGGGACTTGTTCATCTTTGTAACCACGGTGCTGAAGAAGGATTCAGTATCAGTGGTTGACTTATTTATTCTCTACTAGAAAAGGTGCTTTGGCTGCAGACTTCACATTTAGAAGAAACATGATCTTTTGGAAAATTTACCACCAATTACTTAGTCTCCAGTTTCAATCTATCAATCGAATGATCTGTCCAGGCTTGTAATAATGTACTGCTGCTCTAGTCAGCCACTTGGCGGTTTTGCTATCTTCTGACCTTTTTAAACCCCGAAAATAAATAAAGTTGTAACACTCTTGCTTTGTTAGCTCTCCAGTCTCCAAAATTCTACATACCAAATTGTTCTGGCTGACAAACAGCAAAGAATATGGTATAGGGAGAAATTAGTATTTGATTTTTTTTTTTCTTTTCAGTATGGCATTTAGTTTTTTTTTTTTTTTTTTTTTTTTTTTTTTTTTTTTTTTTAATTACAAGAAAGGTGGGCCTTTTCACCACAGCTAAGTGAGATCAGGAAATCCTCTCCAAAAAAATCAACTTGAAAGCTGAACAGAATTGACAAAAACCTCCATTTCTGTCATCTAGAAACTGACTAAAGGCTTGCAAATTTTAAGAGGCATTGGTGTTTAAAATACTGCTGAACTAGTAAGAACAGTGGGAAGCTATGTCATTTCGGCCTGGGACTGCTCTCATGTCCCCCAGTGTGGGCACACTGTAAAGGCTGGCAGAGTTTCTGCTATGGTTGAAAGGGGTTCCCTACATTTGGAGCACTGGGTGGCACCCACATCCAGTAGTGTTATTGATACATAACAGCTCTACCACAGGGGTAGGCAATCTTTTTCTCAAAGAGCCAGATGGTAGATATATTCTGTGTTTTGTGAGCCACATACAGTCTTTTCTCCCCATTTCCTTTTCCTCCTCCTCTTCTCTCTCTCTCTTTTTTTTTTTGAAAGATTTATTTATTTATTTGCAAAAACAAGAAAGAGAGAGATCAAGAGAGCACAGGTGGAGGGGCAGAGGGAAAAGGAGAATCTTGAGCAGACTCTGCACTGAGCACAGAGTCCGTTACAGGGCTCAATCTCACGACCCTGAGATCATGACCTGAGCCAAAATTAAAAATCTGATGCTTAGAGAACTGAGCCACCCAGGTGCCCCTTCCCCTTCCCTCTTACTAGTCTTCCTCTTCTCCTTCTCCTTCTTATTTCTTTTTCTCATCACTTTAAAAATGTGAAAACAGTTTTTAGTGCACAGGTCATAAAAAAACAAGCCACTGGCTGGATTTGGCCCATGGGCCATAATTTACCTACTGCTACTCTTTTGGCCTGAGGTTGGCACAATCAATGTGCAAAGTTGCCTGCAGGCACAGCGGACACCAGAGAGGAGTCAAACTAGCCAAAGACTCATTGCTGATCCCCAGGATGAGCAAGCATAACAGAGATGTGAAAAGGTATTAAAAACAGTGAAAGCCAAAGTAGGCTTAAAAATTATTTGAACTCGAGTGTGTTTCTTTACCAACTCACAGATACAATGGCAAGGCAGAAAGCCTTCCTAAAACAGAAATACCATGAAATGTTGTGAACGACCTTACGGTAATGAATTCAACTACTTAGATAAAATGTATACATTTCTAAAAAGATAAAAATTACCAAAATTGAGTCAAGAAAAAATGGAAAATCCGAATACAAGCATGGGAAATACAGAAATTGAATTAGAAATTAAAAATCTTCCCACAAAGGAAAGCCTAAACCCAATAGCTTCAATGGTAAATTGTCAAATATTTACAGAATTTTTAACTCCATCACTTAGCATGATGTTTCAGAATATAGTAGAGGGAAGAACAATTCCCAAATCATTTTATGAGGCTAGTATTAACCTAGCAAAGCCAGAGACATCACTAGAAAAGAAAACCACATTATTAACATAGATATTAAAATCCCCAACAAGGGGTGCCTACATGGCTCAGTCAGTTGGGTGTCTACCTTTGGCTCAGGTCATGATCCCAGGGTCTGAGACTCCCTACTCATCAGGGAGTCTACTTTCTTTCTGTCTGCCTGCCACTCCCCCTGCTTGTGTGTGTGCTCTCTCTCTGTCAAATAAATAAATAAAGTCTTAAAAAAAAAAAAAAACCTAGCAAAATGTTTATGAAGTGAACCCAGCAAAATATAAAAAGGTTATATACCATGACCAAATGAGGTTTTCTCCAGAAATGCAAGGTTAGTCCAACATCCCAAGACTAATTTAATGTAATATATCAATCATATTGAAGTCATAAAGGACAAAAAATGCATAATTTTTTCAATAGATACAGGAAAAGAATCTGACACAATTTAAGACATATTCATGATTTAAGGAAAAAAGAACACTTATAAAGCTAGAAGTAGAAGGAAATTTCACCAAAATTGACAAAAAAAATTATGAAAACACTACAGACATCATACTTAATGGTGGAGGACTGAAAGTTGGCCCCTAACATTGCTATCAAGGCAAGGACGTCATGTTCACTATTTCCATTCACAGTTTTACTGGCTTTTCTAGCCAGTTCAAGAAGGCAAAAAAAAAAAAAAAAAAAAAAAGAGAGAGAGAGAAAGAAATTATCAACCAATTAATTAATTAGCTACTTAAATGCATCTATATTGGAAATAAAGAAGTAAGCTCTCCTTAAATGCATAAAAAAATTTACTAAGGAGTAATCAATGAGTTTGGAAAGGTCTTGGGATACAAAATCAATGCATAAGAATCAATTGTATTTCTATATACTAGCAATGAAAAGTACAAAAATTAATTTAAGAAAACAATCCCATTTGCACTTTTATAAAAGTATTACATATTTAAAAAACATTAACAGTAGAAATTTAATATTTATTTACTGAAAACTATAACACATTGCAGAAAGATATTAAAGGAGATCTAGGTAAATAGAGACATTCCATGTTAGTGAGCCAGAAGGCTAATATTGTCAAGATGGCAATATTCCCCAAATGAATTTAGAAATTTAACACAATCTATTTTAGTTTTAAAGATTTTTTTATTTATTTGAGAGACAGAGAGTGTGTGTGTATGTGCATGAGCAAGAGATGGGCAGAGGGAGAGGGAGAGAGTCAGGACAACTCCCCACTGAACATGGAGCCAGACATGGGCCTTGCTTTCATGACCCTGAGATCATGTCCTGAGTCAAAATCAGGAGTGGGATGCTTAACCAACTGAGCCATCCAAAGCCCTTAGAAACTCAATAGAATTTCTATTAAAATACATCAGGCTTTTTGTTTTGTTTTGGGTTTTTTGGGGGGGCAGTAATTGACAAGCTGGTCCTAAAATTTATTGGCATATTTCCAGATCCCAGGTTATCCAAAAGTTTTGAAAACATAGAACTACCTGACTTTGAAAGTTTACTTTAAAACCACAATAAGTAAGTAAATAAATAAGGAAATAAATAAATAAATCCACAGTAATCTAGCCAATGTGATATCGGCACAGGCATAGTCATATAGATCAAAGAAAAAAATGGAATCTAGAAATAAATTTATGTATTTATGGAAAATTGACTTAACCTCAAAAGTTATGAAACAATTCAATGGGGAAAGCAGTCTTTTCAACAAAAAACACTGGAACCACTGGATGTCCACCAAAAAAAAAAAAAGGTATTTCCATACCTCACACAGTGAGCAAAAATTAACTCCGAATGGGTCTTACCTAAACCTCAGACCTAAAACTACAAATCCTCTAGTGGAAAACATAGGGGAAAATCCCTGTGACTTCAGGTGGAGCAAAGAGTTCTTTGATATGACCAAAAAACACAGTTAATAACAAGAAAACATTGATACATTGCACTTTATCAAAATTAAAAGTTTTGTGCTTTAGATACATTCACAAAAGAAAAGGAAAATAATATATATATAATATATATTATATATTATATATATATATATATATATCTGACAAGCACATGAAAACATGCTTAACATTGCAAGTCATTAGGCAAATATAAACTAAAACTATACTACTTTATACCCACCAGATGGGCAATAATCAAAAGGCAGACAATAACAAGTAGAAAAACTGGATCCCTTATACATTGCTAAAGGGAGTCTAGGATAACTCTCCATCTCAAGGTCTGTCCCTTTAATCATATCTACAAAATTCTTTTTGCCATATTAGGTAACATATTCATAGATTCAGGGGATTAGAAAGTAGACATCTGTGAGGAGTCTACCTATCACACATTTAAAAGTGCACAACTCAATGATTATTAACATTAATAAATTTATAAAGTTGTGCAACCATCACCCAAATTATAGAATATATTTCATCTCTCCCCCAAATTTTCCTTGTGCCAGTTTCTAGATATGCTCTGGACCCAGCTCTAGGCAGCCATTGATTTGCTTTCTGGCTTTAAAATTTGCCTTCTCAGGACATTTCTTATAAGTAAAAACAAAATATTTAGTCTTTTACATTGGGCTGTTTTCATTTGACATAATATTTTTGAGGTTCATCCATGCTTATCCTGTAGTTCTAGTTGTTCTCTTTATTATTGATTATATTCCCCTTGTTGTACATATTGTTTTATTTATCCATTTACCAGTGAATAGACATTTGGATTGTATACAGTTGTTGACTATTATACATAAGCCTACAATAAATATTTCCATACATGTCTTTGTATAAAAGTATATTTTCATTTTTCTTACATAAATTCCTAGGAGTGGGTCATAAGATAATTTCATGTTTAATTTGCAAGAAATGGTCTTTTATCCCCCCCAAATGGCTATATTATCTTAAATTCCCATCTTCTGGATGGGTCCATCTAACTGTTCAAGTCCTCAAAAGTTGAAAAAGGAAAGCAGTACAGTGAGTCAGAGATGCAACATATTTGATCCTTGATCCTCCATTTCTGGAGGATCATTTAAAGATGAAAAGACATGGGCACCTGGCTGGCTCAGTCAGTTAAGTCAGCTCAGGTCATGATCTGTGGGTCCTAGAATTGAGCCCCACATTGGTCTTCATCCTCACTGTGGAGTCTACTTCAGATTCTTTTTCCCTCTCCTTTGCCTCTCCCTGCTTACACTTGCAGTCTCTCTCTCTCAAATAAATAAGTAGATGAATGAATGAATGATGAATGAATGAATAGAATCTTTAAAAAACAGATGAAGAGAGGGACCCACATACCAGAACTGTGACAACCTTGAGAAACTGAGAATTCTTCTCAGCTGACAATAAGAAAATGGAGGCTCTATTCCTATAACCATAATGAATTCATTTCTGACACTAAACTCAATGAGATTGTCCCCTAAAACCTCCAGAAAGGAATATAGCTTGGGGACATTGCAATTTTAGTTTGATGGGACCCATATCAGACTTTTCATTTACGGAAATGTAAGATAATAAATTTGTGTTATTTAAAACCCCTAAATTTGTGGTAGATTTGTTAAGGCATCATAGACAAATACTGTACAAATAGGAGAAAAGTTTAAAAATAATTATATAAGGACTTAGGTGAACCATATAAAACTAGAGAAAGGGCAAAAAAGATGGACATGTTCTTTCAATGTTATACTGGATCATTTTAGAAGACTGCACCCATTTTGAGTCTGCTAATTTTATTATGAATTCAGATTCTGTGACATAACATACTAACTTGGTAGATTTTTGTTGTTGTTAGAAAATATATCACCAAAGGTTGTGGTTTCACTGCCCCATAACTGGTTTTGTACTAACCTAGCAACCTATGTCAAACTTTTTAAAAATGTCTGTAAATACCTTGTCCTTCAGATGCTTTTAGAAACACTTTATATTCTACTAGTTTGCTCATTCTTGAGTTAACAAATTATTGACATATATTCATTTTATATTTGGATGAATCATATTTTTAACTTTTTTAAAGCATTGTTATAATTGGACAAGCTTAACATATTACTTTTAGGGATGAAAATTGGAAGATGTGCCAAATTAGACTTATTAGTGAAAAACAAATAATAAATGTAACAAAAAGTTATTCCAACTTCTGAATAAACAGGTACAGGATAAATAAGAACTATATAAAGGTTGACAGGAAAAGGCCTTGATGATTTTGAAATGTCACCTGATATAGAAATCAACTTTTGGGACGCCTGGGTGGCTCAGCGGTTGAGCGTCTGCCTTTCGCGCAGGGCATGATCCTGGAATCTGGGATCAAGTCCCACATCGGGCTCCTTGCAGGGGCCTGCTTCTCCCTCAGCCTGTGTCTCTGCCTCTCTCTCTGTGTGTCTCTCATGAATAAATAAATAAAATCTTTTTAAAAAAATGAATCAACTTTTGTTTTCATTTTTAATATCTTTATTGTTATCAATGTATGGTTTTTATTAGCATAAATATAATATATAATGGGAATTTGAGCACTGTTCTAAGGGAAGTTGGGAAATTTAACAGGAAGATAAGGAAAACACATGTTATAAGCTTTCCACATAACAGTATTTCTAAGAAAGGAAAAATAAGGACGCATAGTGACAGCTAATGTTAACAATGACAATGTTGACGGAACTTGTGTGGAAATTGATCAGTAAATTTTTTCTAAATGTCTTAGGACCCTAATGTAGTTGATAATTTGAACACATATGTAATAGTTTTTAAACATATTTTTATTGACTTATATTTGGCATGTAACGTGTAAATTTAAGGTATTCATATGTTGATTTGATACATTTATATATTATAATATAATTCCCATTGTAGTGATAGTACTTCTATCACATCACATAATTATTTCTTTTTTTGTAGTGGAAACAATATTCTGTCTCTTAACAGGTTTAATGATTGTAATACAATATTGATTATGTTATAATACAATGATTATAATGATTCTAAGACAATATTGTTGTTTCTACTATATTATGCACTTGATCTCCAGGACTTGTATGTATAATAGTTACAAGTTTGTATAGTTAAACAACAGTTCTCCTGTTTTGATGAGTTTGGCTTCTTTAGATTTCATATATGAGTAATATCACACAGTATCTGACTTTCTTTGGTCTGTCATATTTCAGCATAATGTCCTCAAGGGATTTTCTTTTCCCTCAAAGCTGAATAATAATTCCATTGTATGTGTGTGTGGGTATCTATGTATACACACACACACACACACACACACACACACACACACATCACTTCATCATCTTTACCCATTCTTCTTAGGTTGTTTCCGTATTTTTGGCTATTGTGAACAACGCTGCAATAAACATGAGAGTGGTGATATGCCCTGAATATCTGATTTTCATTTCCTTTGGGTATCTACCCAGGAGTGGAATTGCTGGATCATATGCTCTTTCTGTTTGTAATTTTTTTGAGGAACCTCTACATTGTTTTCCACAGTGGTTGAACCAATTTACATTCTCACCAACAGTATATAGTTTCCTTTTCTCCACATTTTTCACCAAATGTTTTAGCTCTTGTCTTCTTGTTACTAGCTATTCTAATGGCGTGAGGTGATATGTCATTGTGCTTTTGCTTTCCATTTCCCCGATAATGAATAATGTTGAGCATTTTTTGGAAAAATATCTATTTAGTTTCTCTGCTCATTTTTTAAATCAGATGTTTTTTGTTATTGAGCTATGTGAATTATTTATATATTTTGGATATATTTCGGATATTAATCCTTTATTTGATAAATGGTTTACAAAATTTTCTTCCATTATGCAGGTTTCCTTTTCACTTTGTTGGTCTTTTTTTTTTTTTTTTTTGCTGTATAGTGGAATTGTTCATTATGACATTCTCAAAGCTAATTCTTGCCTTAAAGTTCTCCCAGGTAGCATTTTGAAATTTAGCACCTTTCTATAGCCAAGACTCAATTCTTCTTCCTCAGACTATATAGATTCTTGTGCCTGTTCATAACCAGAACATCTTATGTTTCATATTAATTCTATATTAGTAAAATGTCCCTCAAGTGGTGGACAATGGATTTTCCTGTTAAATTTGAAATTCTCCTCAATTCTGTAGCTGAGACTCATGTGCTATTTACATCACAATGATGGCTGAGAGAAATATAATAGCATAATTGTGAGGGCCTGGGGATTGGTTCATTCTTCTACCAATTTAAAAGAGTTTGAGGGCACTTTTGAGTCTAAAATGTTTCATCCCATTGTCTATTTTCTTTGACTCGGTCTTTTGAAATGCCCTTTAGTCTCTGACAAAAATTATCCAGGCTAAATCAATATCATGGGGAAAATATGAGGAAGCGAATTATAATTTTAGTTATTCAGTATGCCTATTTGTCCAGTAAGCCTGGAAAATGGCCAGCCTTAATTAATGGTTTTAAAATAAGTAGCTGGGCAGCCCCGGTGGCGCAGCGGTTTAGCGCCGCCTGCAGCCCAGGGCATGATCCTGGAGTCCTGGGATCGAGTCCCACGTCAGGCTCTCTGCATGGAGCCTGCTTCTCCCTCTGCCTGTGTCTCTGCCTCTCTCTATCTCTCTCTCTGCACCTCTATGAATAAGTAAATAAAATCTTAAAAAAAAAAAAAGATAAAATAAGTAGCTAAGGGCTGGATGTTTATCCAAAGAAAACAAAAACACTCATCTGAAAAGATACCTGCACTCCCGTGTATTGAGGCATATTTTATGGCAAAATAGTAAAATGACATTTTGCCATTTGCAACAACATGGATGGACCTGCTGGGTATTATGCTAAGTGAAATAAGTCAGAAAGAGACATATATTGTATGATCTCACTTATATGTGGAATTGAAAAACAAAAACTAATGAACAAACTAAAGCAGAAATGGACCCATAAATACAGAGAACAAACTGATGGTTGTCAGAGGGAAGGGAAGTAGGGGGTAGGCAAAGAGGATGAAGGGGAATGGGAGGTACAGGCTTCCCATTATGACATGAGCAAGTCACATGAATAAAAAGCACAGCTCAGCGAATAGAGTCAATGGCGCTGTAATGGTGTTATATGGTGACAGATGGGAGCTACACCTGTGGCGAGCATAGCATGGACTGGTTGAATCACTATATTGTATACCTGAAACTAATATAAACTTGTGTGTCAAATATAATTCAATTAAAAATAATAATAAATAAAATCAATAGCTAAGAAAAAAGGCTAATTCATATGCAAGCTTTTCTCTTCCTCTAACCAAGTTTACATCATGCTGTCACAGGTACTGCTTCTGGGGCACGTGACATGCACTGGGCCTGTTTTAGATGTTTTACGTACATTTCTAATCTTTGCAGAAAACCTAAAATACAGGAACTACTATCTCTATTTTTTTTTTTTTTTTTTTTTATCACTGATGAGGAAAGATTGGTCCAGAGAAGTTAGGCAAGTTGTGTCTGAGGTCACACAGCCAACATCCAAATCTACCTCTGTCTGAATCCTCAGGCTCTGTTCTTTTCATCAAAGGCAGAGATTGGGACACCTGAGTTCTAGGACTGGTTTGTGACCTGGAGTTAATCATTTTATTTCTTTAGCCCTTTGTTTCTTTAACAATAAGAGAATGTGGTCAGGCTAAATCATGCCAAACATCTCTTCTAATTTGAAATGCAGATTCAATGCTTATTGCTTTGTTTACAATGTACTTGTCTTGTGCTCCTCACTAGATCCTTGAAGGAAAAGAGGAAAAAGGAAAAAAGTGGGATGCACATTTCCTCTTAACTGTTTGCCTGGGCAGCCTGCTATCCTCTCTAGAGAGTATGCTATATCACAGAGCCATTTTCTTCTGCACTGTTATCATATTAAAATTATCCTAGGATTGTACTATTAGGGCAGACTCACATTATGTTGCATGAATGGATAATGTTAAACACAACATTGTGATTAAAATAAGTGGTATTAATAATCACTTTAAAATCCATATCCGTGAAACATCTATAAGTCATTTGAATGAAATGGAATCCATTTTCAAATATTTTCTCGTGTAATTTGAGAGTTGATGTGTTTAATACATGAAGAATACTTCTTATTTCCTTAAGAAATGTTCATGAAGCATGTTAGGTAACTGGCAAACTCCAAGAAAAAGAAATTAAAGCACTAAGAAATAGATTGTGGTAAAAAATAAAGAATTCATTCTGAGGGGGGGAAAGAAGTTAAGATTGGACTTAAAATAATTTACATGTACCCACTTGGAGCTGAGTTTAACAAAATATGATTTATGTGCAAAGCATTTTTTGTTGCATAATTTATGAAGCAAAAAAGTGGAATATAGTCAGCATATGGTGACTTGGTTTGGAAAAGAGGATTTAAGCATAATAATTCAGCTTCTAGTTTATGCCATATTTCAATAAAATATCTGTCTTCCTTTGCTCCCTCCCATCGCCAGCACTCAACCCCCTACAGACACACATACCATCACATCTTATACATTTTCTCTATTGCTTTCTGTATTCATTTTTATTTCAGCCTTAGAAAAGTAATGGCTCCTTATTATGCACTTTTCTTTCACACAACTCAAGTGGTGTGTGGTATGCTTCACCTAAAATAAATAACTAGTGGGGCTGATTTGTTTTTATTTATTTATTTTCAACTCCCAGATTTCTTGGAGTCTTTTTTGAAGTAAAGAGAAGGAATAAAGAAAATAGAAGATCTTGCAACTCTGTTTCATTATTTCAGACATGCATGGCCTTCTATACAATTTGCCTATTGATCTCAATAATGAAGATCAGAAAATTGTATCCTCTCTTATGTGCGGAGCTATGAATCACACCACCGTCAAATTAAACAATTTGCCTGTGCCTGATAAAGGATTCACATAGAAACTGAAACAATCATCAGCCTTCTGTTTAACCCAGTGCATCACTTATGTTAAATATAGTTAACATCACGCTAGACAGCTGTGTCCCCTCCTTCAAGTCAATTCAAGAAACTATCTTCCTCCTAAACTACCAGTGTTTCCTTAAGGTTTGAACTTTGTCTTTCTTGAAGAAAATTATGCCAGATAGCTCTTTTTACTGGTCAACTGATGCTCAAAAACAAACAACTAAAATAAAAATCAAGCCATCCAAAGAACACTGAAAGACCACAGTTTATGTTGTGTGAAAGCTTCCAACTGGCACCAGAAATAAGGTTTTCTAACAGTAATTTTTGAATATCCAAGGTCATTCAGATATATGTTCCACCAATCCCTAAGATTAAATTCAGACTTAGGTTCATTTTCAGATGTAGGCTTTCATTCTAAATCATACAATTGTATCAAGAAGCTGAATGATTATTTATTTTTTAAAGAGTTTATATATTTATTTGAAAGAGAGAGAGAACACAAGCAGAAGCAGGAGCAGAGGGAGAGGAAGAAGCAGACTCCCTGCTGAGTAGGGAGCCCAACAGGGGGCTTGATCCCAGGACCCAGGATCATGACCTGAGCCAAAGGCAGACGTTTAACCTACAGAGCCACCCAGGTGCCCCAAGAAGCTGAATGTTTAAAGGGAAAGAGCTGGCAATGGCATTTGGACTCCCAGTATAACAGTACCTGGAAATGTATTACCCATTCAAAATCCAATAAAGGAGAGTATATTTTATGAAACTGACTTGCGGACTCAGAGCTACAAATTTATCTGGTCCACTCTTTACATGTGGAATAATGATAGAAAATGCAATGTGCAATTTTAACGTGAATCTTACTTAAAACCAGATAAATCATTTGGGATGAGTTTCTGAGACTTCTGAACTTCACATTCCTTATCTAAACCTGAGGAGTTTGTAATGTCTTAGATGATTTTTGTAGTTTTAAATTTCTATATTTTAGTGCCTAGATAATCTCTGGAACCCATCATTTATACTGAAATTTAAAAATACGTATCTTTTAAAGATTTCAATCAACTTAAATAAGTTTCAAATTTACACTTACATTTCAATATGTAACTATTCACACAAATTTAAATGTGCCAGCTCTCCCCATGAGATTCTAAATTGGGATACTCATCTAAGCTAGGTAAATACCTAACTATTAACATACATCTGCTGAGACCCAAATGAAACTCAATATCAAACTTCTTTTGGTCAGGATGTTCTCCAACTTTGTTAATTTCAATTTTCTTTTTTCTTTTAAGATTTTATTTATTTATTCATGGGAGACACACACGCAGAGAGAGAGGCAAAGACACAGGCAGAGAGAGAAGCAGGCTCCATGCAGGGAGCCCAATATAGGACTCGATCCCGGGACTCCAGGATCATGCCCTGGGTGAAAGGCAGGCGTTAAACCTCTGAGCCACCCAGGCATCCCAATCTCAATTTTCTAAGTTTCTGTTTAAACATTCTTTACTTAAGAATATTAGTCACCATCCTCTTTACAATCATTAAAACGTAAAGTTCAACAAGTAATTTCCATAACCTTGCTTCATCAAAATAACAGAGCACAATTTACTTAAATATAAAGTCATTTGAATTATTTTTCATGTCTTTTAAAAGGCAGAAGCTACAATAGATAATATAGATGTCATGATATGTATAAAGAACAATGTATACAAATTGGATTGACTCTTCATATAAATTATCACCTGACTGTACAAAGGGAAGCTGGCATATTAAGAAGAAAAAGAATTAAAAAGGCTTTTTCTGTGGGTCTGTCAGTAAATTCCCAATTTTAAATACAACAGTGATATTTTTTAAAACTATTCAAAATGTTAATACCCACAAGTGAAATTATTCAAAGCATACACAACAACTTTTGTTTTCTTTATCAAATAGCATCTTCTGTCTGCAGGTTAAAATGAAATTAAATGTATTTTCAAAAGAATGTTTATTCTTTGAAGCTTAATTTTTTAGTTGCCTAGTGACATGATTGCTGTTCATATTTAAAAAGAAAGCAAACCTCAAGTGTTATGTCATGGTGAGATATGTCATTAAATTACTATTAGAGATGGCTTATATGCAGTTTAAAGCCAGTTTTCACTAAAGACTCTTGTGGAGAACATGAAACCAGCAAGGCCTCCTTGTAGTAATGAATTTTCCTTAATTCTTAGATCGCTGTAAAACCAACGGGATGCTCTGTACATTGGCTTCTGGAAGATTTTGATAAGACTTATGTTTTTCATGTTAGTATAATGTTGTACATGCCTGTAGAAAGCTAAAGCTCCCAAATCTCCCATGAAGGACTTATTATTTCATGTGTCTTTGTCTATATGGTGCCCAAGATACCCAATCAAGACTTCCTACTTTAACTAACATAAAACCTCTTCTTCCACTTCTTTTCTTTATTTTGGCATTAGCCTGGAAGAACTATGCCTTCCTTCTTATCGCTTAAGCCACCAGTTAGGAGGTAACCTCTAAAACTTAGAATAACTTATTTTTATATTTTTAATCCCAGGTTAGGAGAAAACCTGACTCCTTGGTGTCTTGTTTTGTTTTTAAGATTTATTTATTTATTTATTTATTTATTTATTTATTTATTTATGAGACAGAGAGAGACTGCACCTACATGCACTTGTGAGCATGGGGGGTGGGGGCAGGGGCGCGGGTGGTTAGAGGGGTAGGTGAAGAAAGAGGGAAAGAGGAAAAGAATCCCAACCAGGCTGTTTGTGCTGGATGTGGAGCCTGAAGCAGGGCTCAATCTTATGACCCAGAGATCCTGAACTGAGCCAAAAACAATATCAGGACATTTAACTGACTGAGCCACCAGGTGCCCAGACCCTTGGTCTTTTGATCTGTTTAGCTGATTACCTTCAAGTTTGGCTTCCTGGTTTAGGACTATTATTATTCTAGTCTACCTTTTGCTTTGTATAACCATTGAAAAACTCTGCCTGTCAAACCTTGGTAAAAACAATATACCCGATAGTGTGATTCTGGCTCATTTCTTCAAGGTGATTAATACTTACAGTCTTGATAAAATGTAGACTTTACATGTGAAATGTCTGAGGGTTTTCCCTCCTGCCCTTGCTTGTTATTCAGGGTGTCCTTGAATATTTTCCATTTGCTATGCTCTTTCTTCAACATGGGACATGACAATCAGGACCTGTCCTTCTGGGCACCAAGGGACAAAACCATGAAATACGAAAAGACAGACTCTTCCTCAGTGATGCTTTCAGGGAACAATTTTTATCTAAAAAGGGAAAATGTGGAAATGAGTAAAGAAAACCTCATTCAACATAGAGTCAGGAAGACATGAAGAGGGAGGCCTCACCTACTATCACTTGTCAGCACTTACACAGTCAAGGAGGAAGAAGGAAGATTTTCTATCTGCCTGGCAACAACAAGCTGCCCTCCCTGGCAGCCAATGAGAAGCTAAATAAAATTCTGATTTCACTTCCAGTTGATAGCAACAACTGTCCAAGGTCCAATCAGGTGGAAAGCCTGATTGCTAACGGACCTAAAAGCATGTACTTGATTAGACAGGACCCTGGATTCTAGATGGACAGTTCCTTTCCCCATTTTATCTTCAGTGTTGGGCACACCACCACTTTGAATTTTCATTTTTCTCACATGAACTTTTGTTTAAAATTACTTCTTCCAGCTTCTTTCTTTCCTCTATAAAAGGATGTGCCCTTCTTTTGTTCTCCAGACTTGCCTGTGGTTTGCCACAATTTACATGTACTGAATTACAATTTCTTTACTATTCTTAGATAAACTTGTTTCCAGCTTGATAACCATTGTTGTTCAATTTTTAAGGTTGACAGCACTCTTAGTGTAAAATATTTTTGATTTTTAGCACAGTACACAAAACCAAAAAAACAAAAAGTGAAGAAACAAACCACCAAAAGCTTTAACAGGCTTACAACTTTTTTTTTCTAATTTCATTTTGTTTTAAAGCTCATTTTAAATGTTTTCTCCTGACTAGTAAGCATTATCCAATTTATGTAAAATATTAGTAAAATAAAAAGAAATAGGAAAAAGAATTAGAAGGAAGAGACAAAATAGACTCTAATTAACATTCAATTTAATTTTTGAAATAGATAATCCAAGAGAATATAAAGGTAAAATACTAAAGTTTATAAGAAGTTTTGACATGGTTGCTGGGTTATTATATAACTATATGAAATGATATTATATAGCAATAGTCTTTTTATGTGTCTGTATAATTGAAAAAGGACTTATACTTTCACAACAGTGGAAAATGCTAGAACTAGATTAACCCTCTACCTAAAATCACTAGAAGGCATAAAAAATACGTTTTTAAAAACAGTTTGACTTTTTTTTTAAACAGTTTCAGACTTTAAACAGCAGGTAGCAAGGACAGTCAACCTTAAGAAAAGAAAAACAAAGGTGGATACTGTAATGAGAGCCCCAGATCAATGCCTGGAGAGTGTCAAAGCTAGAATGCAAAGAGTAAAGACAAAATGGAGTCTAGTGGTTTCGCTGACTTGAGGAGTAGGTTTTGTCATTCAGGGAAGACTTGAAAGAAGAACGTGCTGCAAAGGAAGAGAATTCTGGAGAGCTGTAGAAGGGTCTCCTCAGACTCCTACTTAGTATAGGTCTGCACATGGCATGCACAGAAATTATACTGGTTACAGAAACAACCACCAAAAGAGAGTAGTATAGCAATTCTGAGAACTCACAAAACCAGAGTGTAAAAGCTTGCTAATTGAGAGGGCAGACCCCTCAGAGGGAATTCCCTCAGTAATGGGGATAAATTAGCCATAAACCAAAGACTTTTCTGTCTGATTCTGCCTTAACAAAGCTTAGAAGTAGCCCTGAAGAGTCTAAACTGATTATGAGAATTAATTGTATCCCAGTAAACAGATCACTATATTTAGAGAAATATAATATTTTGTATAGTATATAATATATAGACTACGGTATCATATCAAGTTAGACTATGAAGGTAAAGATGTTTATTAAAAACTCCAGAGTAACCATTAATACTATTAAAAAAAACCTATAGCTAATAAGCAATTGGAGATAAGTTAGGATAATAAAATGTAATCAATCCAAGGGAAAGAAAATAAGCAAAACACCAGCAATAAAAACATGTGAGACAAATTGAAACAGACTCTGAAATGACAGGTTTCAATCTAATTCTATCGTAATGACATTACATGTAATAGTTTAAATACTCCTCCAATTACAAAGCAGAGATTGTCAGGTGGGATAAAAAAAAAAGACAAGAAATCCATTTTAGATATAAAGACCATATATGCAGTAACACAAATTATGGAAAAAGATATACCATATGTTAAAACTGAATGTCGGGAAAAAATATAGCATGCTAAAATTAGTCAAAAAAGAGCTGGAACAGCTATATTAATATCAGAAAAGGTTAAAAAAATCAGAAAATGTGGATTTCAGAGCAAAGTTTATTATCAAAGATAAAGAGGTTGAATTCATAAGGAGTTAAATCATTGAGGAAAACAAAATAAAACAAAACAAAAAAACAGTCGGGCGCCTTAGTGGCTCAGTCAGTTGAGTCAGTTGACTCAAGAGTCAAGAGTCAGTTGACTCTTAATTTTGGCTTAGGTCATGATCTTAGAGCCCAGAGATTGAGCTCTGCCCAGAATCAGGCTCCATGTTCCGCAGGGAGTCTGCTTAGGATTTTCTGTCTTTCTTTCTCCCTCTCCTCCACACCTCCTGCTTGAGAGAGAGAAAAAAACAAGATAGAAAACCTGAATAGCTACATTTCTATTAAATGAATTAAATTTGTGGTTAAAAATCTTTCCAAAAATAAAATTCCAGGCCAGGGTGGATTCAGTGGTGAATACATTTTTAAAAGAAATAAAACAAAGTGAATATATTTTAAAAAGAAATAAAATTAGTTGTACATGAACTATTCCACAAAATAGAAAAAGAAAATATACTTCTCAATGCATTCTTTAAGTTGAAAAATGTAAAAATTTTGTAAGAATATTAAAGACCCACCATATCTTTCAGAAACATAGACACAAAGTCCTCAATAAACTATGAGGAAATTGACACAAGCAAACATAAAAATGGTAATATACCACATTCAAAGGAAGCTTATTCCGAGAAGGAAAGACTATCTCAATATTTGAAAATCAATCAATGTAATTCACCACATTAACAGACTGTGTAAGAAAAAACATAATTATCTCAAGAGCTGCAAGAAAGGGGCATTTGACAAAATTTAACACCCATTCCTGATTTTAAAAAACAACCCCAAAAATCTCTCAGCAAACTAGTGAGAAATATCTATAAAAACAAAACAAAACAAAACTTCAGCTAGCATCACACTTAATGTTGAAAAATTATGTGATTTCTCCCTTAAATTAGAAACCAAAGACAGATGCTCTTACCATTCCTACTCAGCATGTTGCTAATGTTGTGCACTAGGCCAGAAAGAGAAATTAAGAATGCTAGATGGGAAAAAAAAATGTATAAAATGGCCCTTTCTCTCAGACAATATGACTATTTATATAGGGAACTACAAAGTATCTACAAAAAAGCCATTAGAATTAATAGGTGAATGGTAAGAATTAATATGCGAATTAGCAAGATCACAGGATAGAAGAATTCAAATATCAATTTTATCTTTATGTGATAACAATGAACAACATAAATTCATTACTTAAAATGAATTTTAAATAAGTACCATTTACAATAACATAAAATAAATGTCAACCATGTAGGGATAAATCTAACAACATATGTGTAAGATTTTTACACCAAAAGCTATTAAAAAAAAAAAAAAGATGAAAGATTTCAAAGAGCTTATAAATGAAGAGATACTGGACCAGAGACTCAATATTGTTTTGATGTCAATTCAGATCAAATAGATCTACTGAGTCAGTTCAATGCCAATAAAAATCCTGGAAGGTTTTTTGGTTTTATTTTTTTTTAAGAAACTGACGAATCAATTCTAAAATTCATGGAGAAATAACAAACCTAAGATATCCAAAACAATTCTGATAAAGATCGAAGTTATATGAGACAATGTAAAATGTTGTAGGAAGAGAGAAACAGCAAACCAAAAGTCCTAACAGAATACACTACATATGGCTTAGGTTGAGCAAAGTCAAATTTAAACACAGGTTTGTGAGTTGAAACACAAGATCTCCCATGTATTAATGAGCTACCATTTAGCACATACATGACAAAGTTATTTAATTATTTGTTCAACTTATGCTCTGGTGTAGAAGATTCTGTGTCATAAAGAAAATATTTATTTTGCTGACTTGGAAATGTGGCCAAGGCTAACACACACCTGTTGCCACACCATTAGTTTAGTCACTGTTCTCAGGTTTACTTAAAAATTATGATGGGAAAAAATTGATGACTTCTCAGAAGGGGAAAAATAAACACAAATAGAAGAGAAAACATAAGTAGGACTTTTAAAGGTTTGGCATGGCACTTATGCTGCTGAAGAAAACGAACATGTAGATTCTTGGGGTAGATTTTCCTTATAGACAAAGAAACAGTGACTAAAGCACTGCTGAATTATCTTTTTGTGCCAATGATCTTCAGTCAATGTGTAGAGAAGAGAAAACCTTTCTATACCTCTTTTTTTTTTTAAGATTTTATTTATTTATTCATGAGAGACACAGAGAGAGAGAGTCTATGACAGAGGGAGAAGCAGGGTCCAGGCAGGGAGCCCAACATGGGATTCGATCCCAGGTCTCCAGGATCATGCCCTGGGCCGAAGGTGGCACTAAATCACTGAGCCACCTGCGCTGCCCTATACCTCTGTTTTTAAAGCAGTAAAGGACAGCACACCCAAAGTTGATCATTACTGACACCTGTCTTTTTCTTTCTTTCTTTCTTTCTTTCTTTCTTTCTTTCTTTCTTTCTTTCTTTCTTTCTTTCTTTCTTTCTTTCTTCTTTCTTTCTTTCTCTCTCTCTCCTTTCTTTCTTTCTTTCTTTCTTTCTTTCTTTCTTTCTTTCTTTCTTTCTTTCTCTCTCTCTCCTTTCTTTCTTTCTTTTTCTTTCTTTCTTTCTTTCTTTCTTTCTTTCTTTCTTTCTTTCTTTCTTTCTTTTTTAAAGCAGTAAAGGACAGCACACCCAAAGTTGATCATTATTGACACCTGTCTTTTTCTTTCTTTCTTTCTTTCTTTCTCTTTCTTTCTTTCTTTCTTTCTTTCTTTCTTTCTTCTTTCTTTTCTTTCTTTCTTTTTTAAAGCAGTAAAGGACAGCACACCCAAAGTTAATCATTAATAATGACACCTGTCTTTTTCTTTTTCTTTCTTTCTTTCTTTCTTTCTTTCTTTCTTTCTTTCTTTCTTTCTTTCTCTTTCTTTCTTTCTTTCTTTCTTTCTTTCTTTCTTTCTTTCTTTCTTTCTCTCTCTCTCTCTCTTTCTTTCTTTCTTTCTTTCTTTCTTTCTTTCTTTCTTTCTTTCTTTCTTTCTTTCTTCTTTCTTTTTCGAAAGGCAGAACATATCTTCTTTGTACTGCATTATTCACAAAGAATGATAACTTCAGCCTCATATAACTTTAATTATTATAAGTCCTCACTTCATCTCCAGCATTGTTCAGGAGATTTATTAACCATTTAATAAGTAAATTAATCAATCGCTCTTGTTTTTCTAGTTTTGGAGCTCTGCTATCACGGTTGGGCATGGCTGGCAGGTTACAGCTCCATCAGCAATCCATGACTGCATCTACCCTGGGGTGGGGAGCTGACTGCCAGCCTGTCTGAGGCCCCTTTCCCACAAGAACTTGCTCTCTGCTATGTAATTTATATTTTAAGTCAAATGATTCCAAACACATCCTTTAACATTTATATAAAATCTGTGTAGTACTTTTTTGTGTGTGACAGAAATACCAAGCAAAAAATGTTGTGTTTGTGCAAGTAGAGAATCTTTACTCTGAGGCTTTTCTTAAATTCACAGTCACCCATATGCCAAGTTGATTTACTGTTCCTGATTCAGGGACTCTACTGTTTATGACTCAGATCATTTTTACCCGCGTGGAATTTGCTTACTGAACATTCAAGTGACTCATTTGAACCCAATTATCTACTTCTCACTAGTTTATATATTCCCCTTTTCACCGAGTATGTCAAAGATTATAAATGTTTCATAAATTGCTCTTGATTTTATTAGTTCGAGGATATTCTTCATACTGTAAAAGAGTTCATCATAGTTAAGAAATGAGGATTTTGTATCCTAAGTTTTAACTGTTCAAAAGACTAACTTCAAAAATACATTTATGGAGATTTCTGATCTTATCCGTAAGCTTTATCAAATGGGTATGATAATCTTCCTGCCTTGATTTATCTGACCTGCACTCTTCTTATTTTTTTTTTTCTGGTTGCTCCATTTCATATTTCTTTGCTGTAATCTTCTACCTTTTATATGTTGGTATCTTTGGGAGTTCTAATCTAAACTGTATTATTTTCCCAGTCTTTACATTCTCCCTAGGTGTTTTCCACTTAATTGGTTTTGATGACTGTGTATATTATTAATGGCAACATCCCAATCTTTATCTTTACCTATTCCTTTTTTTTTTTTTTTCTTCTAAGCTTCAGATGCATCTGCTTGCTCAGGCAAGCATGGGATTATCCTGCATGTATTTCAATCTCAATCTGTCCAAGCTAAATGCAATACCTTCTGCCTCCCTCTCTACACTTGCTTCTCTGAAAGGGTTCCCTGTCTCAGGGAGGAGTATCTTACCTGCTTAAATCAGATTTCTGGGGCCTGTTCTTTGCTCTTTCTCATCCCACACTCTATGTTCCAGCAATCACATCTTATCATCAGTAGATAAACCAGCCTGAGTCCTTCTTCCCCACTGGCATCACCACATGTCATGCTGCCGTCATTTCTTGTAGCCACACTGTTATTTTCCCTCCTGCTTCTAACTTGACCCTGCTCCAATCCACCTACCATAATGTAGTTCAAGAGATCCTTGTAAATTTCAAATCTGATTGTGCCATTCCCTTGCTTCATACCCATCAATGATTTCTCATGGCTCTAAGTAAAATGTACTTGAGATGGTTTACAATTCCTACAGTCTGCCCAGTCTTACCTTTCTAACCCCACCTCCTTTTTCTTTTCTCTCTCTCTTTCTTTCTGTATAGTTGACACACAATGTTACATTAATTTCAGGTGTACAACTTACTGACTTCACAAGTTTGTACCTTATGCTATGTTCACCACAAGTATAGCTACCATCTATCTCATTACATCACTATTATGATATCATTGAACTGTATTCCTCATGCTGTGACTTTTATTCTCATGATTTATTCATTCCATAGCTAGAAGCCTGTATCTCCTTCTCCTCATCATTCATTTTCCCCAACTTCCAACCCCCCTTCCTTCAGGCAACCATCAGTTTATTCTCTATAATTATAGGTATGATTCTGCCTTTTGTTTATTTTTTTAGACTCCCCTTATGAGTAGAATCATATGGTATTTCTTTGTCAGTCTGACATACCACACTCAGCATTATACTCTTTAGATCCATCCATGTTGTCTCAAGTGGTACAATCTCATCCTTTTTATAGCTGTGTGGTATTTCATTATATATATATTTTATATATATGTGTGTGTATGTATGTATATGCTCACACAAACACCCCACATTTTCCTTATCCAACTCTCTATTGATGGACACAAGTAGGTTGCTTCCATATCTTGGCCATTATGAATAATGTTGCAATAAACATAGAAGAGCAAATATCTTTTCAAATTAAGGTTTTTATTTTCTTTGGGTAAATATCCAACAGTGAAATTATGGGTCATATGGTATATCTATTTTTAATTTTTTGAGGGACTGCCAGTGTTTTCTACAGTGGTTGTACCATTTTGCATTCCCACCAGTAGGGCCCTAGGTTTCCTTTTTCTCCACATCCTCACCGACACTTATTATTTCTTGTCATTTTGATACTAGCCATTCTAACTCCTATAGGATGATGTCTCATTGTGATTTCAATTTTCATTTCCCTGACAATTAGTATTGTTGAACATATTTTCACGTCTGTTGGCCATCTGGATGTCTTCTTTGGAAAAATGTCTATTTAGGTCCTCTGTCCATTTTTTAAATCAGATTGTTTCTTGTCAGTAAATGAAATTTCAGGTGCACTCTAAGGGAAGCAAAACAACCCCAAAGATGTCAGGTGTGTGTCCACATAATTTCTGCTCTTATTCCAGGAATGTGACCCAAATTTAGTAGAACTGTGCTTAAGAACAGTAAGACCTTAAAAACTATCACAAAGCCTTCAAATATGCATACTGTAATTCTAATTCTGGGAATTGATGCTGGTGTAATAATTAAGAACTAACATCAAAATTTAATTACACAGGATTTTTATAATGGTGAAAATTGTGAACAGTTTAAGTGATCAATAATACAGGATTTATTAATGTATGCTACATTCATATAATAAACTAAACTAAACAATAAAAACATTTTAGAAATGGATTTATTGGTATGAAACACTATGAAATTTTAATTGGTATGAAATAATTGGTATGAAATAATATGAAATTTTAATGATGTATATATAACAGCCAAAAAATATTGCCAAATAGTATGCATATGATTTCATATGTTAAATTATACTTATGTATTTCCTATATCATTATTAAAAAAAAGAGTATTCACTAACATTCAATCTGATTCACAGGTTTCATTGCCCTGGGAAAAATAATTTTTAAAATATTCTCTTCATGGTTTTTGTCTTTGGTTATTTTCTTTTTTACTCTGAGAGTGTATTTCAAGTATCATAAAATGTTCCAAAATATTAAGGAATGTGGGAGCCACAGAGAAGTCTAGCACAAATGTTTACTGAGATCTTCATTCATCACTTTTCTATTAACTCAGACTTTTCCCAAGAGGACCAGCCAATTGCCTCTTATCAGCAGAAGGTCCTTCTAAGAAAACTGAAGGGAACAGTTATATGCTGTGTTGCAGCAGTTTCAGACTTTCTGTAGTTTGATGTAAGCTGTGGATTTTTCCTAGAGGATAGTGTCTTGTTAACGGAAGTCCATTCTTGTTTGATCAGGTGATAACCAAGGGTATGGTGTCAATGAGATTAAAAACACAATCTGTGGCTGTGCTGCTACCATAGGAAATACTTAAAGCTTGAATCATTTTTGTAAGCAGAATTTGCATGACAGGGTTTTTTAGTAATATATCAAAAAATTGTACTTTTTACCACTTTTTAAATACTTGTCTTATTTTTTATGAATGTTACCATCAGTGTTACTAAAATTTAAGTGATCATCATAAGAATTCTTATAGAAAAATCCTTAATTTTAATTGTGTTGTTTTGACCCATTGCCTTTAAACTTTAATTAAATCCCATCTGAGACTTCTATTGCAAATACACCAGTAAGGGGCACCTGGGTGGCCCAGTTGGGTAAGTGTCTGCCTTGGGCTCAGGTCATGATCTCAGGGTTCTGGGATTGAGTCCCCATTGAGTTCTGCATCCAGCTCCCTGCTCAGTGGGGAGTCTGCTTCTCCCTCTACCTTTCCCCTTGCTCATGATCTCTCACTCTATCTCAAAGAAATAAATAAAATCTTTCAAAAAAATAAAAATACACTAGTAAGTGTTACATACCTTACCCAAACTTTTGCTTTAGGGTAATATAGATATTGAATAGTTTAAACTAAAGGAATTCTAAGGAATCATTAGTGTGATTCATTCAAAGAACTTACTGAATTAAGGATTCCTGAAAGGACAGTGGTACCATTTGAGCTCATTGTGGTAGCAAAAGAAATTTAATGGCTCTACTAAAATAATATTCAGCTTCAGTAAATTTGTCTGCCAAGCTATTTTGCTAAAAGACGTTGTAATAATAATACTCTTCTTTAAAATGAGCAGCAAATGAAATTAATATAAATGCATGTAAAATAATGTCAGTTTCTCAAACTCCAGAGTGCTTGATTTGTTAAACAATAGTTATGATTTCTATTTTGATTGAGATTCTGATCAAATCCAGCCGGATTCATTCACTGCATGAGCTCCTCTCAGGGAGTTGATAGAAGTATTTCGGCAGCTGCAAGAACTCATCCGGACTAAATATCACACTGTATGCAGATCTTACTAGCTGGTAATGCAGGAACCTGAGAGACTTCATGGATCTACATGTAGTCTGTGCATTGTCCTGGAGTCTGTACACAGATGATCCAAAGACATGTGATGATGTCCATCTGAATGTAATGACTCAGTCATGATGATCCATCTAGTCTGTAGCCCCCAAACATGCCACAGATGTCCTTTCTGCCACTTATGTGCTAGACCAGCCCACTTTATCTTCCACCTGCTTTTAGCCATAACTCTGTATGCTTCTTTCAACAATTCAGAGTTAGGTAGCCACCCCTATCTGGCATATCCAGAAAGTCAAAAATATATTCAAATGCAATGAAAGAAAAATGATGGGGAAATGAGTAGGGTTGCAAATAGCTTACAGGATACTAAATATTCTTTCATTTCCCAATTTTCCACTACAGTTGATTTCCATGTTCATCTTCAACTTGAACTTTTAAGATAATAATTCAATGCTGATTCATAGCTTACATTATTCAAAGATAAAAATAACTTATAGTGGATGCTATACTCGGCCCAGGTCCCTTCCCAGCACTGAGGGATAATCCCTCAGCCACTTACAGTACTGCTGAGGACAGCCCTCAATTATCAGCTGTCTTGGAATTGGCTTTTGGTGAGGCAATCAACACCCACCAGTGCCACAATCCCTCTTAAGGACAGTTTTTCTGCAATTATTGGTTGATGGAGCTTGGCTTCTTCTCCCACTCAGGTGTGGCTTTCAGAAACAACTATTAGGGGAAATTGTCTCAATGGGCAGAGCTTCAGCCAGAGTTCCTGGCTATCTAGTTTGTACAGAAGATGTAGCTTCAGGTTAGAAAATATACAGATTTGTGGGTGGTGGTAAATAACCTGGAGAAATAGTTAGAGGGAGAGAGAGAGAGAGAGAGAGAGAGAGAGAGAGAGAGATTAGATCGCAGACAGGGATACCTAAAGTAGTAACATGTAGATGGAACTACAGGAGTGTATACAATAAATGAAAATCTTTGAACTGCATTTTAACATCCACCTGAAAGCATCTATCCTGAAAGAGACAACAAAACCAAATGTCTCAGCCAGCTTCTGTCATTGGCAATGTGAGTATAGTATAAAGGATACATAAAGGGAGTCTTTGGTGTAAGGATGTAGACTATACATGGAATTAACAGCAAGTGTATTCCTTTCTTCCTGGAAGAGACAGTGATTTATCTTGACAGCAATTGACATATATTCTGAATATGGATTTGCTTTCCTACCCACAGGATCTCTGCTAACATCACTTTCCGAGAGCTTACAGAATTAGATTCAAAGATAGTCATTTCATTTATTATGTCAGTCCAAGGGACCCACTTTAAAGCAAATTAGGACCATTGGTGGGGTACATGATGATAGGATCTACTGGTCCTATCACATTCCACATCACTCCAAAGATGCCAGTTTTTGTTGTAACAAAACAGCCTGTTTAAACACAATGGAGGACAAACTCAGGTATGTTTCCCTGTGAGGTATAATAATGTCTTCCAGGACACAGCATATACCCTAAATCAATGAGCATTATATGGCTACAGGTCCTTAATAAGTAGAATACACAGGTGAGAACCCAGAAGCAAGAGTAGAAGTGCTGTGTTTATCAACATTTCTAAATACTTCTTTGAGAAATGTGTTCTTCTTTTTCCTAAAACTCTAGGGTCTGTGGTTTTAAAGATCTTGGTTCCCAAAGGGATAATGTTTCTATCATAAGCATGTCATCATCCCATTGAAATTTAACATATGGTAGCTGCCTGGGCACTTTGAATTCCTTATGGCAAGGGACCAGCAGATAATAAAAGAAGTCACCCTTCTGATAGACATAATTAACCCTGATTGTCCAGGATCCTCCATGACAGGAGGTAGAGCTTCCATTACAGGGAGGGTGCAATGGACTGGATGTCCGTGTACACCCCAAATTCACGTGTTGAAATCCTAACCCCCAATGTGATAGTATTTGGACATAGGGCCTTTAAAAGGTAACTAGATCATGAGGGTGGGGCCCTCATAAATGGGATTAGTGTCCTTACAAAGAAGACCTTAGAGAGATCCCTCATCCCTTCCACCATAATGGGGACTTGGGGAAGACAGTGTCCATGGATGAACTAGGAGGCAGAGCCTCACCAGAAACGAAATCTGTCGCCACCTTGATCTGGGATTTCCCAGTCTCCAGAACTAAGAAATATGTTTCTTGTTTAAGGCACAATACCAGACCACAGTACTTTTGCTGTAGCACTCTGAACAGACTAAGAGGCATACGTTGGGCACTCAGTTAATCCACTTTTAGAATACCTTTAACAATTTGTGTTAGTAAATGAACATGTTTGACAGCCACAGCCTGAGGAAAGTATAGTGTCCAGAGTTTATATCATCAGATGATCCATCTAGAAGAGTAGAAGTTATATTTAAGGGTTAGGGGAATCTGGGATGGATAGCAGAAGATAAAAACTGGGTATCAGGTGTGACCTTGAGACCAGCTACAGTGATAAGGCCTATAATTTTCCCCCAGGATGACTACTGGAATCCTTGAAGTTCCTACTCCAAACTTATATAAAGAAGTAGAATATGAAGGGACCATACTTGATGCTGTTGTGATTCCTAGACTCTATTTCAGACAGAAGGACCTATGTTTTCCCTTCCCACTGACTGCACTTGTGCCTCACCAAGATTGCCCTTGACTGAAGAGAGCCTCTCACTCAAGATCACACTGCCTCAGGGACAACCTGTATCAAATCACTGACCGATGTAAGTGTGTATATTTACACTGCCTTTGCTTGAACTTGAACTGTAAAGGTCCATCCCAACTTCAGAGGTCCTCATGGGGTTAGCTGAAGAAGCTGAGTTTTTCACTCTTCCTAATATTTTTCTTTCCTTATCCCACAGGTGTTAATTTTAAGAGTATTCACCAATAAGCTTCCTGCCTGCTCATCTCTCCCTCAGAGTCTATTTCCCAACAACTGACATGCATCAGTGGTTTTGGCTATTAGACTTCTATGCAGTTGAGTAATGGAACATCATAATCTTGGAGCACTCTCCAGTTAACTCAAATTCCCTGACTACACAAATAGTAAGCTTTCCTTTTTTATGGGGTCAAAGGCTCTTCTGAAATCACACACCTACTCCAAAGGGCTCTTTCTTCTCAGTCTAAGTTTTGACTCTATTTCTCTAACTGGGAGTATACTTTCTAGACCACTAACTTGAAGACTTCAGCTCTCTGTCTTCCAAAAAAATAAAAATAAAAAATCAGAAATCTCTCTATCAGCTTTCTTAGAACAGCACTGACCAATAGAAATCCAGGGCAAATCACATGCATAATTTATAATTTTCTAGTATCTACATTCATAATTAAACATGTGAGACTAATTTTAATAATATAGTTTATTTAACCAAATATATCCAAAATGTCATCATTTTAACATGTACTTATTACAAAAAAATATTAATGAAATATTTCACATTCTTTTTTTTTTGAGGGGGTACTAAGTTTACTGTATCTGGTGTGTATTTTATTCTTATACCATATGTTATTTCCAGCTAGCCATATTTTCAATGCTCAGTTGACACACATGGTTAGTGGCTTCTCTTTTAAACAGTGGATTTTTTAGGACCTTTGCTGAATCAATCACCTGTCTCTGAGGAAGAAAGGACTCAATATTCATATGTGGATGATTACAGAGTTAGAGCCCTAGCTCAGAGTCAGAGTATTGTTTTAAAATGCCAATCTTTCTTATACCAGGAGACTTCCTCTGAACATGAGTCTAGAATTTGATTTGGAGTGCACTTTGGGGCCTACATTTTAGGGTGTGGGCTTGACCTGCAGTGTTGTGGTGATTAATACACTTAAGCAGTGGCTAAAGACCTTGTGATTGAGTCATTACAAACACCTTTAATTATAACACAGTAGTGTGTTACCTCTTCCTGGCTTTTAGATGATGTATTTGTTAGAGTCATGAAGTTACCTGTCTCTGAAATCACTGAGAGTGAAGTCGAAGATAATTCATTTCACTCGAATACTACAATAATCATGTTATGTGACCTATGGGAATAGATATCAAATACTCTATTAAAACAATGAATTATGTCATTTCATGAAGTCATCTTATTAAGGATGACTACAAAAGCCATGAAATGATCTTGTTTTCTAAATTTATATGTCCTGGATTTATTATTCTTTCCAAACTAATTTTTAAGAAAGCAATTTTAGTTTTTGGTATAAAAATAATAGACATTAAAATATACTCAGTTTGTGTTATGACTTTAAAGTTATATTAGTTTGAACATATTTGGGTAGTAATTGTATGATGTTTCAAACTGCTGCCTGGGTTCATATCCTAGGCTCACTAATTTAGTAGCTCTGTGACCTTAGACAAGTCACTGAAACTTTCTGTGTTGAGTTTCTATCTCATATTTGTAGAAATTAAAAAAAAAATACTATGCCTTCCTTTTAGGGTTGATGTGAAGATTATATGAATCAATAGATATAAGACATTTAAAAAGTGCTTGGCACAGGGGCTCCAGGGTGGCTCAGTTGGTTAAGATTCCGACTCTTGATCTCAGCTCAGGTCATGATATCAGGGCCCTGGGATCGAGCCCCACATCAGGCTCTGCACTTAGCAGACAGTCTGCTTGAGCTTCTGTCTCTTCCTCTCCCTCTGACCCCAACCCCACCACTTGTTTGCATACATACTATCTCTCAAATAAATTAATGAATCTTTAAAAAAAATTTTTTTAAGTGCTTGGCACAGAGTTAAGTGCTCAAACCATTATTGTTTTTGAATGCCTATTATATGTAGGACAATGAAAAGTTGTACTTGAATAACTGCTTAAACATTATCCCATGTAATTCACAAAATGACCCTGAGATGTAGCTGCCTCTTCCTTACATAGGAGGAAAACAAAGGCCAGAGAAATGGAGCAATTTGTTCAAGGTCACAATGCTACACAGGGCCAGGTTAAAGTGGCCAAGTTCAAAGCTAGTGAACAATCTGGCAGCTATTTTAGTATTGCTTCACAGCCTTTTTCTCCTCTCAGATTTATTATGAATCTTTCGATCTAGCCATGTCATCTGTTTGGTCCATTTTCCAGAAGTCAGGAGATTAGATCTGAATCTCAGTCAATCTTGTCTTTGATGCAACAGGCAACTGAAATCCTTTCTTAGAATATATATCAATATAAAGCTTGGTTCTTTCAGAGGCCCCGTGAGCTGTCTCAGAATTTGTTGATGAAATACCTGTTCTAGCTCACACCATAGATACTGCTGTCTGAATTTTTTTTTTATTCAAACGAGTTTGCACACTTTTATTCATTTGAGAACAAGATTTTCTGCAAATCCATCTGAGACTACAATATATGCATGTGGATTTGTATTAAAAACAAATTCACCACTTTGCCCTTCAGCCTTTCCTCAAAGTCTAAGGATATCAAACTTTGTTACCTCACTGGTTGAATTCCATTTCTGTGTTATAAAATAAAGCTGCACATCTATACATATATAGTTTCAAGGTATTATCACAGAGTCATTTCCTCCAGAGCAAGATTTGACTTTTAAGATCCAATTAGACGGTTCATCCCATTGTATTTAACATTGCACTGGTATTACTTTGTGTCAGAATCAGACATCCTCCTTTGAGCTGAGTCAATTACAGTAAAAATCCATCTTTTAATAAAAAATTTTAAAACACACAAAGTTAAAAATCTATTTTTTTATGTTTTAAAATATTTTATTTATTTATTCATGAGAGACACAGAAAGAGAGAGAGAGAGAGAGAGAGAGAGGCAGAGACACAGGCAGAGGGAGAAGCAGGCTCCATGCAGGGAGACTGACATGAGACTTGATCCTGGGTCTTCAGGATCAGGCCCTGGGCTGAAGGCGGCACTAAACCACTGAGCCACCCGGGCTGCCCCAAAATTAAAAATCTATTAAATATAACCTCTGATTTGCGAAAATCTGTTTTTCAAAGGAGTATTTCATCAAGTTTCCAATCAGAGAATATAGCATTCTGAACTGAGGAATATCTAGTTCCTCTTCATTAACAGAAAATTACTAAACTTAGTCATAATGCTTGATAAAACTATAAATGATAAATTCTTAGAAACCACAGACAGATAATGATGAATGTCAGCACTTATAAGAAAGGAGAATAATTCTTAGCTATATAATAATCTATTAAAAATATGTGACATCTTTTAAAGTCACAACTATAGATTCATGGATTATTTTATTTTAAAAACAAATTTAAAAGGAAAATCAATTTAATTATCAACAAAATATTGTGAAATGGAGTTAATATCATTTTTAATGTGTCTGGATTTTTTAAGGGCTAATATTTTTTTTAAAAATAGAGAAACTGCAGTAGCCACCAGGATATTCAAATAAAAACCACTGTAAGATGCTACTAGGATGGTTATAATATAAAAGACAGATATCATGTATCATGTATCATGTATTGACAAGGATGTAGAAAAATATACTGCTGGTGGAAATGTAAAATGGTACAACTGATTTGAAAAACAGAATCTGGCAGTTCCTCACATGTTTAAACATAAAGTTACCATATGGTCAAGCAATTTCACTCCTACATGTATACCCAAGAGTAATGAAAACATGTCTACACAAACATTTGTACACAAATGTTCACAGAAACATTATTCATAATAGCCCAAAGTGGGAACAACCCTAATGCCCATCTGATTAATGGACAAATCAATGAGACATATCCATATAGTGATATATTACTCAGCAATAAAAAGGAACTAATAATTACTGTTACATTATAAATGAACCTTAAAAACATCATGCTAAGTAAAAGAAATCAATCACAAAGGACCAGATATGTGATTTCATTTATATCATGTTGAGAATAAGCAAATATATAGTCAGAAAGTATATAAGTGGTAGTCTAGGATTGGGGAAGAGAGGGTTTGGGGTGGAGGCTAAGGAAAGGAATACAGTGCTTGCTTTTGGGATAATGAAAATTTTCTAAAATTGATCCTGGTGATGGTTGTACTCTGAATATACTAAAAGAAATTAAATTGCACTCCTTGGGGATCCCTGGGTGGCTCAGTGGTTTAGAGCCTGCCTTCCTCCCAGGGTGTGGTCCTGGGGTCCCGGAATTGAGTCCCACATCAGGCTCCCTGCATGGAGCCTGCTTCTCCCCCCGCCTCCTCTCTTTCTCTCTCTCTCTCTTTCTCTCTCTTGCTCCCTCACCCTGTGTCTCTCATGAATAAATAAATAAAATCTTTTTTAAAAAATAAATAAAAATAAATTATACTCTTTAAGGGGTGACTAGGTAGCTCAGGCATCTGCCTTTGGCTCAGGTCATGATCTCAGGGTCCTGGAATTGAGCTCCGTGCTCAGTGGGGAGTCAGGCTCCGTGCTCAGTGGGGAGTCTGCTTCTCCCTCTGACCCTCCCTCTTGCTTGTGCTCACTCTCTCTCTCTCCTTCTCTCTCGGTCTCAAATAAATCAATAATATCTTAAATAAATAAGTAAATAAATAAATAAATAAATTGTACTTGTTAAATTGGTAAATTGTATGGTATGTGAATTATACCACAACTATGCTGGTTTTGTTTTTCCTTCTCTCTCTCTCTCTCTCTTTAAGAAACAGCAAAGTAAATCCCTATTAAATTGAAAAAACTCTTCTTTTCCCTCTGGATTTTTATGAAGATCTTTCCAAAGTCTATTGCATGTAACACATTGAATTAATATAAAGGACCTAAACAATACTGGGTTATAATTATATTTTACTAATTCTTAATCACAATATGTGCTAGATATATGCTGTTTAGTATATAATTATTCATTGCATGGGTTTTTAAATAGTATTCAAATACTATAGTTATGTAAAGCCTCTGAAATGAATATTACAGTTATAGAAGTATATCCTTTAAAATAATTAAGCATATGTATAATTATTTCAAGTTTGTTCACTAACATCATTTCTAATAGTAAAAATTTAAGACAACCAAAATGTCCAACAATAAGTATTAGGTAAGACAATATCACAATGTTCAATGACACAATAATCACCCATTTTTAAAAAGTTATGGAGATAATGATTGAAATGGAGATGTTTGCAATACAGGATATAGTGAATAAAACAGGTTTTAAATAAGCATGTGTAGTATGATCCTTTTTCATTAAAGATATACCCAAAACAGTGATCTGTTAATAGCAGTGATTATCTCTGAAGAGTAGGATGATTATGGATGTGTGCCTTCACTTTCATTTGTCTATATTTACAAGTCTTTTGCAAATGGATATCTACTGGCTTGGTAATCTGGATGATATTTTTAATTGTTTTTTAAGTAAAAAAATAGCATTTTAGTGTTTACAGCAAAAGCACTGTATCACTCCCCCAATATTTCACCTGAGGGGTTAGCTCACATTACCCTGAAAAAGAGACAATAAAAAATGGTGAACCTGAGAGAATATATAAAAAAGGCAGAGGAGCTGTCCTTTCTACCTGTTTTTCCATGAGGATAGTAGATGGTACTTAACATTATTCAGGCTGTTTTCACCTATCACTGTGTAATCACTAAAAACTCCCTACTATTCTCATCCTGTGGAATAAATGACAGACTGTGTTTCAAACATGGTTCCTAGTTGTAAACAACAACAACAACAAGAAATGAGTTTGGCTATTCTAAGTCAAAGGAATGGACTGGAAGTATGTAGACTGCTCAGAGAATGAATATGTGGTTAGAGGACCTGCTTAGAAAACCAGCAAGAACCAAAGGGGATCTAGAAGTCAAGAAGTAACAAATTCCTGGATGGGATATCACCACCCAGCACCTCTCTATGTCCAGGCAAGAAGAGACCTTGTCCTAGCTCTCGTTTTAAAGGACACACCGTGGCCCTCTTCTGAATATGACCTTCTCTAAGAAGCAAAAGTCTATGAAACAGAAGAAACACCAAGTTCTGCCTTCTTGACCATGCTCTGGATACATAAGACCCCAGAATTCCTTGCATAAATCATTCTGAACCCACCTCCAGAACTATTCAGGCCTCTTCACCAGCTCTATCCACTCAAGAAAGGACCATATATGGGGGTGGCCAAGGTACGACTTTCTGTTGAGGGATATAAATGGAACTTGGATCTGCACTCCAGGGTGTGCACATGCATAGGTACAAAATCCCTAACAGAATAGGACACAGCCAGCAATACAAAGAGAAAGAGTGAGGGTCAGCAGACTAAGGCCAAGCAAGCCCCAGAGGTCCACTTTCCCCAAGCTTCCAGGATACAGCATGCCGCTCCAAGGGATCTGAGAATTCTAAATTCAAACCTGGTTACCCTGTTTTTATGAAAATAACATTTGTCAAGGTATAAGAATAAAAGTATCATGCATATTATTCAACAATTCATTCGATTGATTTATAACTTTTAAATATTTAGTTTTATGGCATGTGGGACTTCATGAGTATTGTTGGGCCTTGCAAATATTACCATTGTCAGACACATCTATCAAAAATATATTCTTATCATTCCTTTATCTTTCCTTTTGTTTTTCCCCCTCAAGATTCCATCTTGGAAATTAAATTAACCGAGCCCAGCTAGCAAGCCAACTCTTGCTGCCAGGCATTGAGAAGAGGATCTGGCCCTTGACAGTTTCTATAGTGGGAAGCAGAACCCTGTTGACCCACAGGACCATACAAGGTGATAGCTTACTTCTCCCTCCACTGATTAGGGAAGGGAAGTACATGCTAGACTTCCAAACAATACCAAACACAAATATACATGCATTTTTGAGGAAGAAGAAACTTGTTCTTACTTAACTATCTTGGGTCAATTGAATCAAGGCCCTTTTCCTCATACATGACATAATCATAATAATGCCTGCTTCTTGGGATTATTGAGAACATTAAAAAGACAATAGATGTAAAAAAAGTAAAAAAAAATGTTCTGCAAATTGCAAAGTGCTATCTGAATTATCACATTAGTGTTGTCACACTTTAGGGACAGGTCTGGAGGCTGCTAATCAAGAATTAAGAGAATTGTACAAAATAGGACAATGAGGAAGAGTGATAACAGGCATAACTATATTTGTCTAAACACTAAACCTATTCCAATCTTTACATTTTGCATGCTCCTGCTCAGCCCTAAACGAGAATGAATATCTCTCAAATAAACTGCATAATTTCCTTACAGTAAATTTTCAGGCTTCATTTGGTCATCCCCATACACTCAATATACTCTAAGCAGATTGTTAAGTATACTCAAGGATTTCGCAATGAACAGCAGATATCCAGTTACCATTAAAATGAAGTGCTGACATTGGAATAAGGCCACAAGGAAATGTTTACTGCTACTGCTCTGGAATTATAATTATTTCTTTGTTTGGCCTTTAGAGGACTGACCCATCTGATATAAATCTATCTTGTGTACTAATAAGATATTTGAAATCAAAGTGTTGAAATGCCCATGTATATATGTTTATCAGCACTAGAGATTATCTCAGCATCGAGTCTACAAAAAGATAGCTTCTTTGTTAATTGCCTACATTCATTATCTACGCTTGATGCATAAAATTTTATGAGATAGTCATTTTCCAATTTAACAGAGGATAAGCTAAAATGTATTGGAGAGTTTGAGAAGAAACTTGAAATCGAGTAGGAGGTAAGAGATTAAAAAAAAAAAAATGAAGGCTTTTGTTTTAAGAGAAGATGTACTTCCAAAAAGAATGCTGTCTTAGGAGATGAGGGAATTTTGCTAAAGATCTCACCTCGATGTAAAAGAGATGGCAAATATTCCAGGCAATTGAAGAATATACATTTGAAAGAGAATGAATCGTGATGGATTTAAGAGTCCTAACAGACATTAATTACTGTTTGTAACAACCCATGAAGTTACTCCTCCAAACAAAACGCTGTAATCGAAAGTTCTAGTAAAGCCACCACCTCAAACTCATTCCTTGCAGATGTGTGAATGGTGCTTTCTTATCTTTTATTCAGACCCTACTCCGAAGTCACCACATTGGTGAGGTCTTCTGTGTAAGCCCTGTATAAAATATCCACTCCTGCCCTCACAGAAGGGCTTTTTCTATTTCTCACCCCAGATCATTTTTTTCTCTATAATACTCTGCCCATCTGATGAAGTATGTGTTCATTTGTTTCCATATTAGGTATCCCTCTCTCATGATAGCCTTGCGTGACAGCACCACTGGCCCCAGCAGTACAAGTGGGAGTGGGACTTCCTCAACACTCAGTGATGGCTCTCAGATGAAAGTGAAGGTGGATGAGTCCAGTGTGTCCTGGGATTTGCAGTGTGTGTGCCACTTCACTGGATAGCCCAGCAGAATGAAGCTTTACAGGAGCTGTGGCTCCGCTGGGACAGTTAAAACAAAATCACAATAGTCAATCACAAATCTTGTTACTTCCCTTTCCTTTTTTTCCCTGTGATTCAAAATAAAGTTCTTTTTTGAAACAAATAAAAGTCAAATGACTTAAAATCTCACAAATTAAATTTAAAAATAAGTCAAACGACTTAAAAATCTCACAAACTAAATTTAAAAATACATTTAAAAATACATTTAAAGATTTAATACATCTAAGATCCAGCAGCTGATCCTTCATTGTTCATGAAATAATTCATTGTCAGAGTCTTGGATTAAATTCCCACTTTTTGCCTCTAGTTTCACACATCTGCAGTTTGGAGGAGTAACTTCATGGGTTGTTAAGTGCCACTTTGTAGGGACAAAAAAAAAAAAAAAAGGTTTTCTGACAATGTCATAATTCTCAAAAGAGCAAGAGCCTAAGCAATGTACAATGTTGTGATTGCCTAGTTGGCAGATAGTTACAGGGCAACTTGATCAAATCTCTGTACCTTACTTGCTGTGGAGCATTTTATGATTTTGACCAACCACTCCAACCTTCTTCTCTCTCATGTCTTATTATTTCCCCCACCCCTTCACCCTTCCCAGAGAGCACAAAGTCAGCATATTTAGAGAAGAACCTTTAGACTTTCCAGCTACAGGAGCAACGTGATATATGTTCTTTATTGGAGAAAACAAAACTCCACTGACTGAGCCTGAATTATAAAGTATGACTAAATCTCTTCAGTTGAGAAGAAATCCTTACACAGATATTCAGGATTCTCCTAATATGGCCTGTGTCTTTCATTTATATATCATTGTTTCCTAACCTGGATGCTCTTGGTCCATCTGTGAAGACAGTTTTTCATTTATCATGACTACTTAATTTTATTCTTGCGTTTTCTTACCTTAAATGCCCAGCCCTTCCCAGAGCACACACACCACACACCACTCAACACCTCTATCCACATTGTAATATTCTTTAAAATATTTTTCCAGTCTGGTATGGATAGGTCATCTGCTTCAGAATCACCCGGAGTTCTTGTTAACAGGCCAGAGTCAAATCCAACCTATTCAATCAGATCAACTGAGGGCAGGGCACATAAATCTGAATTTTAAACAAGATGGCTTGTTGAAGCAGTTCCATTTGAAATCAGTTGTTTCATGTTTTCCATAAAGCTCTTCTTCTTAACCCTGTTCACTAAGCAATTTCTTCATCCTCCTAACTTAGAGGTCTTACTCCTGTAAACCACTTGTAAGAGATTTCCGGTACTCTTCTTGGTGACATTTCTTACTTTGCTTAGTGGTTTTGTAAATATTTGTATTAATTCTAACCTTTTGTTTATGTGTATGCATGCAGTTTTCTTCCCAATGTTCCTAGGGGGGAAATTCTGATGTTTTGCTACTTTCTTGCAATAGCTCTGGGGCCCAACACATTACCTTGTGTACATGAAATGCATAATTCATACTGATGGATTGACTTCACCCTGGACTCATCCTGGATACTCTTGTAACTCCACTCAGGGACTTCTGCTCTTCTTTGTATTTTCCCTGTGTTTTGCCTTGACCCCACTATTCTTTTTACCTTCGACTTCTCTCTGGGTGAATAGCAATTTATGTGGCTTTCTGTGACTGCACCATGGATGAGTCTCCAGCCAAGTATCTTTTAAACTCTAGCTAAGTATATAATTACTCAGTGGAAGCTCTCCTTAGATGTCCAATTGGCAGTTCAAATATCCACAATATAGCTTGTTATGTTTCCCCCACCAAAAACAAAAACGAAAACAAAAATAAAAACAAGAAAACCTCTGTGTCTACATCTGAATTCTTTTTGATGAATGATAGAATTGCCTATTAAGTGATTCCTATACCATTGACCTTGGAAGTATTGCCTGATGCACCCTAGTGCATGTATTCTGAAGTCAAACAGTCCTGGATCCAAATTCTGGCTTATCCATTAGCTATGGAATCTCAACCAAGGTATCTAAATTCTCTGAATCTCGGTCCTTTGTCTTTAAAATGGGTACTTACTACCTACTCTATAGGTTTGAAGAGTACATGAGATGTTTATAAAATACTTAGCCTACTACTGGCTTATGACACATATTCAGTTAAGGGCAATGCTTATTACTCAGGGTCTGATCATTTCTTGCCTTGATTCTGTTTTCTGAAATGTTCTCCAGCTCTGGTCTTGGTTCCCCCAAATGTACCTTCCACACAGCTGGCAGAGGCTGTGCGGTACATATTCAAATCACATATGTCATCAAGCCCTTCAATGACTTCCCAGGGCTTTCTTGATAAACAACAAAATCCTTACTTAGCCCACTGTTCCTCTAAACATCATCTCTGATACGACATTTGTAACTTCGGCTACAGGCAGATCCAACTGCTTTGAGTTCCTTCAGTGAGTCATGCAGATCAAGCCTCCCTACCTTCCACCTGGATGTATAAGGTAAGATATGTTGTTCCCATTTATCAAGTTAATGCCTACTCAGATCTTAAGGAAACTTCCTTGATAATTTAGATCCTCCTGAATTATCTCTTAGCATCATGGCTTATGTTCCTTGTAGATTCTATGTTGATGTTGATGTGATTTGCTTATTTATTTCTACTGAGTAATCAAATCATGTCCAATTCATCATTTGATTCCACAATTTTAGTCACTGGCACATAGTAGGTGCACAATGGCTTTCTGTTAAGTGAGGAAATATGTTTAAATGAACCCTTTGTTACAGGGATAATAAACTTGTCTTTCCCAGGTCACTGAAATACTCTTCTCCTTACTTATTTTGGTCCATTCCCATAGGATCCAACCTCAAATTTTAAGATTGGTTGGGAAGGAGGGAAAGTAGTCCACTGTTTCTCAGAAATAAGAATCTTCCCTACTACCTGGCCCCAGTTCCCTCCATTTCAGAAATGAGTGTAAAGGAAAATATCTTAGGAAAGATTATTGGTACTCCTGTCTTTTATCAGCAAGAATAAATCCACTGTGCTTCATTTAGAACCACATGGTAAGTGTCTGCTTCTAGGTGAACAATTCAGCTACTATTTTTCACATGTGGTGCTGGTAAAAGTCACAAAATGGGTCACAAGGCAGAGTATCATGACAACGACAACAGATTTTAGGAGGTCCAAGTACTCCTATCTCTGCAGAATTATTTATTAGATATAAATCAGGCTTAGCACGTGTTCACCTTTTTTCTTTTCTTTTATCAGCATGGGTCAGAAGGATTTGGGGAGTGGATCAATAGATTGCCCCCCTCCTCCTACTACATCAGTGTACCTTGCAGTGGAAAACAGACAACTTACTTAAGCTCTGCATATCCTGAAGTTCTTTTGGATCAATAATTCATTATCTGTTATATTTGCCAGTATGCAAAATGTTCAGGATAGTTGCTATAACTAAATGAAAAATCTACTGTTTGCAGACTGTTATATGATTTGAGATTCAGAAGGTTTTCTTCTGCTTGTACTTTCACGGTATTAGCTTTGACCCTGTTCTGCTTGTCAGTTTTTCTTTAAGGAATCTGCAATTCCAAGTGCTTCTCACTTAGATAGTAGTCTTGACATATACTACAAGTGGACCACTCACCTTTTCCAAAATAGTTAGACTACTTATCAGATTTCCTGGCTTCTCAAACTACTGTCTTCTGTCAGGTGGGAAGAAATAATCTCTTGGGAGATCAGGAACCATTAGATATAATTAACTTTTCCTATTCCTTTTCTTAGGAGATGGATTTTCAACAACTGCTCCACATCCCACCATGGTTTGTGATTACATTCTATTAGACGTGATGAAGCATCCTCAGAGAAGAGAGCCATCATAATGAAGTGAGTTTAAAAACAAATTCCCACGAGATCTGACAATTATCTCATGGAGTAGAGATTATCTGCCTACAGTAAGAGGATTTATTTCATTCATTACTGTTCTTATAATAATAGCTTGCAGCATGGTATAAAAAGGAGGGGGAAGCACACAGTCTCAGGAGAACAGAGACACCACTTCAGTTCTGTGTAGGAAATCAGCCACAAGAAGTCGAAGCAATCATACTCTGGAAAAGAACTTGATCAACTTTCAGTTATCTTTCACAGTTCACACTTATACAATTAAACAGAATAAGCTAATTGTTAATATTGTTTAGCAACTCTGGATTTCATTCCCACATGCAGTTTACACATCAGCAGGATGTGTTTAAACCCAAGTACTTCATTACCCTCCCCAAATGAGGAACATAGTGATGAGGAAACCCACTGAGAAATGAGAGCAAGAGAGTGAGAGAGAAAGAGAGAATGGGGGAAGAGTTCCATTCTCTCACACTAGTCATGAGGAAGAAATAGGTGTGATTTAGCTGTTCCACATGGGGTAGGAAGCCAGGGACAACTTTCAGCAGAAGGCAGGAGGACAAGTCTGGGAGTGGGACCTCATCATTTTGTTGAAATGGCGTTTCTAAGATCTCATATTTGTATGTAAAAGTGCAACACAGCACTCCCAAGCCAACCGTAACTGTATCTTGTACGCTGTAGCACTTCAAATACACCGATACGGAGAATGGATAATTGAGACCTGTGAGCTCTATACAAACATTCTCGTAAAGGAATCAGGATCTGAACATCACAGAAGTGTACATGTGATCAGGTTCAGCATTTGGTCCCACCCTCTCCCTTTGCAGAGGAAGACGATAGCCAGAAAGGAGAATCTTAACACGATTAGACCCAAACTGATTATTCTTTCCCCATTAAGTTATGTCAAGGCTATGTTAGTAGCACAGGTCTGTGGATATGTGTGCATGTGCTTTCTTGAACTTTTTAAGATTACAGTGTTTCTAGGGGCCTCATGCAAGTATCCTGTGTTTCAGAACATGAAAAACAGTTTAGAATTCTAGTGGATGGAAATAGTGTAACAGTGTTTATTGCATACCAGGTAGGTATGCAACTAGGTATTTTTCTATATTATAACATTTAATCTTCAGTCTTGTGAGAAACACCCTATTTCCCCAGGTGAGGCATTGAGACACAGGGCAATTAGGTGCCTTTTGCTACGTGGACGAGGAAATGACAGTAACTGAGTTTAAACCTGGGTCATTCAGATCCCACAGTCTTTCTTACCTCATCGGCTGCCTTCAGTGCACCTGTCAGCTTAGCCTCAGGAAATTCTATTTGTGAAGTTCCTGCATGTGTTTCAGCAAGTGAGGAAGTAGTTGAAAATAACAGTACCATGACTCCAACTTGTGATTTCTCGTGAGATGACCTGTTGGCAACATTCAACAAGATAGATAATCCTGAGGGTTGTCTACAGAGTGCAAGTGCAGGCTTGGTTGCAACTTCAAACACCAGTATTCTTTAGTGTCTCTCTAGACATCATTCACACTTAGAGCATAGCCTGATTTTTCCCAAGAGAAGCTATCATGTCCCTTGAGGCTTTCTAGGCTGTGATCGTAAAAGGACAGTAAAGTTGGAAGCTGTCTTTGAAGCTTGTTCACATGCGCCTGATGCTGAATTTAGGTTTAGAGAGTGTTAGGACTCTCAGTATAGCAGTCTTAATAAGGCAGCTGATGAGGTCTCACTTGTGAATAATGAAAGAGGCAAGTCGGTCTTTGTTTGTTGTTTTTCTGAGGAAGAAAATAGATTGGCCTGCCAGTCTGACTCTGGAAAGAATAATTTATCAGGTGATCTCATGTTTGAACACAAAGATAAGAGTTAAGAACTCTGAAACTTGGTCAGCATTAATTTTCTACTGGCAAACTACTACCCGTGTCTTCAAAAATGTCAGCCGAGACATTTAATGGGATTCGACCATGAAAAAACAGGTACCAGACATAAGCTCAGTCATTGTCTTTTGTCTTGTACTTATGGATACTGGAAAAAGTGGCCTTTCCAAATCACTTACTTTTATGTTAAGTTTTTTCAACATAAAAAGAATGATCCAATCTAAAATCAGCTAATTTCTCTAGAACATGGATTGACAAACTGTTTCTGTAAAGATCCAAATAGTATTGTAGGCCGAATTTGATAAATCTCATCTATTTTTTTCATAGTTATTGCCAGCAATATCTTGAACAATTGAAGAGCTTATTCATTTATACTCAAGAACAAAGTGGAAAGGGAATTTAAGCAAGATTATTTGCTTAGGCAAAATTGTGGAAGTCATGGTAGACTGTTCTAGTATGAATGTCTAGAATGTTCTAGAATGTCGCCTTTCTGTGGGGGATTTGCCTTCATGCTCTCTGCCTGAGAAGAGATATTTAATGCATCTCAAGGTCAGACACACGGCACAGGTGATTTGTTAAAGATTCCTCAAGGGTGAATTAAGGGGGAGCCAAAAGGCGAGGGGCGCAGAGTTATTCTACCCTGGTAACCTCTGCCTGTTCAAGACTCCTCAGATCTATCTCTGTGTAGTGCTTTTCTGGAGACATCAATACCATTTTCAATATTTGAATTATCTCAAAGTGCATTTTTTGAATTATCTCAAAGTGCATTTTTTGAATTATCTCAAAGTGCAATTAAAAACATTGTTTAATCCACTTGTTATGTAAACTATTTTCTACTTAACTTGCTTACTTGGCTTTGAATATTGTCACACCGTACCTTAGCCTGTCGTCAAATGGCAGTATCCTACAATAGAATGAGGCATCAAGAAACAGAGGGAAAGATCATGGTCTTTAGGGTCCAGGCAATTCCACGTGCACAGCTCCTCTCTGAAGCCCAGTGGCCTCACGTAGGAAATGGGTCAATCATTTCTAACGTCTAAAATGATTGTGAAAATTAGTGCCAACAGAAGTCAAGTGCTTGGCATAGTGTCTAGCCCATCAAAGACACACAGGGGTAGCTGGTATTATTCTAATATAGCAAGGTGCTACTTTTATTTTTTTATTTTTTAAAGATTTATTCATCTATTTTAGAGAAAGAAAGAGAGAGCAGCGGGAGGCACAGAGAGGGAGAGAGAGGGAGACAAGAATCTCAAGCAGACTCCCTGCTGAGTGTAGAAACGGACAAGGGGTTCTATCTCACAACGTTGAGGACATGACCTGAGCCAAAACCAAAAGTCGTGCACCTCACCGACTGAGCCACCCAGACGCCCCCCAAGCTACTACTTTTAAAACTATGTCAGGTTTATTTCTATCACTTTGTAAGCAGTTGAGAATAATGGCTACTATATGTGTGTTCTAGTTTTTTCTTGGAAGTAATACAACTCTAAAAAATATATATATGAATCTTTGGGGGTAGGACTTCATGCAGTTCATAATTCGCACTACTCTTTAACTTTACATTTCCTTCTTTTCCCATTATGTTTGATAAACCAAGTTTCTAGTGAAAGTTCAGGAGGCAGGGAACTTTTTTCATGCATAGACAGTGGTGCTGTGGTGACCAGACATCAAAAGCCTTAATTTTATGTCACCATACTTGATTTTTTCTAGACTCTATTTCTGACATGTTGATGGTGATGACACAGAGTTTCCTCTGTGTTTATATATGTAATCTATTTATTTATGAAAATTAGAACTAAGAATAAACTTTGCTTCCTTTCAAACACAAATAGGAATCCTTTACCCTTAAAGTGTAGTCTCCCACGTAATCAAAACTGACTGCCTTACTAGGTTAAAAACTTTTTCATTTTATAATTGGACTAGTAGACCAATGTCACTCATTTGCCTCTCGTCAAATGTATTTTGGAAAAATAAATAAACAAACAAATAAATAAGTTATCCCCTTTATAAGATTCATACATTCAAAATGCTAGAAATAATTGTATCCATTGAAAAGACCAAGCATTGGGATGCCTGAGTGGCTCAGCGGTTGAGCATCTGCCTTCAGCCCAGGGCGTGATCCTGAAGACCCGGGATCAAGTCCCACGTCGGGCTTCCTGCATGGAGCCTGCTTCCCCCTCTGCCTGTGTCTCTGCCTCTCTCTGTGTCTCTCTCTCTCTCTGTCTCTGTCTCTCATGAATAAATAAATAAAATCTTTTTTAAAAATTTAAAAAAAAAAGAAAGAAAAGACCAAGCATGACTAGCTATGTGTTAGCCCCTGTTTGGCTGTTTACAATTTCTCCAAAAAGGAGACTTTTTATCTTGTGAAAGTGAGCATTCTTTTCCCTTGCACTGTGACTTATGAGCACAGCTGGGTTCTATAGCTATAGGTGGGCTGGGTGCATCCTTGGCAGTTTAAGTCCTAAGACAGTCCTCAGTGTGTGCTTCCCACCTTCTTCTCCCAAGAATGTTGTTTACACGCAGAACCAGGATAAATATAATTATCATGAAAGGTCATACTGGAGGGGAAAATAGTGTAAGATACATGCAAAAGTAAGAAGATAGAGTCCCCGTGGTATTTTGAGGAAAGAGATGGAAAAGTTATAAGCAAATTATATGCATGGGAGCCTTAAACATCTCTTTTATGTTTTAGGACAACACGATTCACTTACCTGACATGTGACAGTGCTCAATTTGTAGCTCTGTGTGATCCACTGAAACCAAATGCCCAGGGAAAAATAGCCCTAAATTTGAATACCCTAGTAAAGAACCCACCTGTTATTAACAATATACATTTTTCACCAAAGAAGACAGACTCAGAGGCATCTGGATGCTACCCAAAAACTGGCTTTCCAGAGGAGAGGAGTAAAGTGCTTCTCCAAAGTCCACCGTGCTTCTGGAGCTCACAGCAACATGGATGGAGGCACCTTGCTATCCATTCACCCACCCAAAGTTTTCCTTCCCTCTGCCTGTGTCTCTTCCTCTCTCTCTCTCTCTCTTTCTCTCTCCCTCTCTCTGTGTGTCTATCATAAATAAATAAATAAAAATAAAAAAAAAATAAAGGCAAGGCTAAGATCTGCCTCAAAAGCATCTCTGGGTGTGCCCTAATATATGGTTAAGCTGGTGACCAAGGCCTCTATGGAGTGGACAAGGCCTCCAATAGTCACTGATGAGCAGACATGAGTCACAGATATTGAGATAATGAGAACACCTAAATGAACGAGCTGCTTGATAGGAAAATACTGCTACAATCCTGCTCTTTACAGGGTTAGAACCAAATCATAGATTTCAGCCATAAGTAATTTTTTGCTTGATTTCTTCTTTGAAAGGATCATTTGGGGAAATGGTTAATGCCACTAATATTTCTTGCAGATTAACTCTGCGTTCAAAGTGTTCATACATGTCAGGATTAAGACTATTACACCTATTGGTTATATTATACAGAAGAGTATTTGTCCTATACTCATTTGCCCCTAATTAGAATTATGCACTGTTCTTTTCTTGGAGGATATAGAACTCTAGAACTTAGAATTTATCTTCACGAGCATTCATTCTAATCCCTTACAAAGGAATTGCAGAGTGAAATTTCGAGATACAGTCTTTATCCTAAAAATATTGTAGGTCCCCTGAAGATTTTATCTAATACTCAACTTTAGTGCAAGAACTTTAGGTTTTTAAAATAGAAATATATTATATGGAAGATATTGGTCAGCCCTACTAGAATACCATGAGAAGATCCCCTCCTGCTAACTTGTGCTGATCTGTCTCTCCTCTTCACCTTCATCTGCAGCACATACATTTTATTATCAGAATAGAATCCTTCACCTGAGTTCTAGCAATTCTTTAACTGTCAGAAACACTTCTATTTTTGAACTTCTTTTCAGTGATAGACCCATTCAGAAAAGAAAGGAATCCTGAAATTTCAAAATAACTGCTTAATCAAATTCGTTTCATCCTCTTTTCCCTATCCCCTACCTCAAACACACACACACACACACACACACACACACACACACTGAGTAACACTTTATATCTCTTTTCTTTCTTGTCTCTCTGGTGTGTGTGTGTGTGTGTGTGTGTGTGTGTGTGTGTTTATATCACCTCTGCTGCAGATTCACCCAGAATCCAGCCTCTTTCTCAGTGGCCCTCGAAATGTGCATCAGAAATTGTAATCAGTATGTTTTCTACCCATCCTCTATGCAGGTCACCTTCATTTCCATGGATTCCATTTCTAATTCTTGGCTCATTGTTATACTTTTCTATGTAACTTTCAATCCTTTAGAGCTTCTTACATGCTTAGCATATTTCCATACATATCTCTCTTTAATTCCCAAATGCAATGAAAACAAAAGCTGACAGTGTTTTCTATCTTTGATCATGTATCCCTCTGTTCTTGCATCAGGAAGATTTTTAAATTCAAATGATAAATGAAAGGTAATGAAAAATATTTTAAACAAATTTTTGTTTAAAAGAGTTTCTGAGGTGCTCTATTAAATGTTTTGGGGGCCATGAGGAATTTGATGGATACATAATTTATATGTATTTAGAAATTGGTTATATGGGACACACAGCTTTTCCTAGGAGATGAATCCTGATCTGACAAACCCAAGAATTGCTATCCATAGAATAGGAGGTGAGAAGGGAGATAAACATTGTAGTACATTTGTGCTAATAATATAAATTAGTAGGCATTTCTTAAGGACAGTTGGGCAATCTGCGTTGAAAGCCTTAAGACTGGCAATGATGGAGCATGTGGAAAAGGTAATTCATAAGTAACTGAACAGAAAAAAAAAAAAAAGCATTTTATGGACCCAGGATACAAATGAGCCATGAATTAAGAAGTATTAATTTTAAATTTTTATAGAGAAGGAAAAAAAAAAGTACCTGCTTTCACAGGAAACAATTCAAATCAAAGATAAAGGAGGAGAGCGTCTGGTGTGAGTGAACAAACAGAAGCAACAGTAGCTGGCATCCGGCTTAACTGCAAGCATTGGCTTAAAGATTCTGCATAAAAAAATTCAATTAATTCAGTGGACTCTATGTAGGGAGGAACAGAAGTAGAATCTTCTCTTTAAAAATTAAGACACAGTTGCCATTAGGCAGAGAGTTACCATATAAGTAATTTTCTTTTCCTTTCATCTTCCTCTTCAATTCATGTTATTATTGCAAATATATCTTTTTAAATAGCGTTGTTGAGGTGTCATCACTATACAAATAACTGTACATAGTTAATATGTACAATTTGATGAATCTGGACATATGCAAATACTAGCAATACTCTCAGCACAAAGAAATATACATATCCAACACCTTCTAGAATTTCCTAATATCCTTTTGGTTGTTGGGGGAGTGGGTGTGGTATGTGCAGGATGGTAAGAACACCTGAGATCTACCTTCACAACAAATTTGGAAGTGCACAATACTGTATTACTAAATATAGTCCATATATTGTACCACAGGCCTCTGGAACATATGCATCTAGCAATATACCTTATCACTTAATACTTTCCATTCATGTTTTAAAATTCCTCATGTTCCTTCCACACTGAAACATCTTAATTCAGTTCACATAACACTCACAGGAAATCTGGAGAATGAGCCAGTAACCTTTTGAACATTGGAATTTCAGCAAGTAGAAAAGCACTAGAGAAGCAGTGAGCAGGTGAGCACTTCAGCCTTGCTAGGTGCTAGCATGAGTGTGCAGGTGTGTGAACTCCATGTTTGCTCATGCCTGTTTGAAATATTCAATATAGAATAACTCAAATAGGACAAAATCAACACTCATTTTCATTAAAGATAATCACACTTCCCCGGAACTCCAGGGCCAGGACCAGGCCCAGACAAAGAGCTCCCTTCACTACTTCTCTTTTGATCATCCTACTATCCCCAGTTGTTCTTTCATTCACTCATTTATTCCTTCATCATGTTGTACTCTCAACACCAAGCCACGCATCTTGTAAGTTTGGGAGGGGACATAGAATATAGATAAAGAAGCTGTGACTGCTTCTTGTCCAAGTACACAGACATCTCTGTGAACAGAAAATCACAAATCAATATAAAAGAGTCAAAGCAAAGGGATAAAATAGAATAATGATCGAGTCTAGGCTTGGTGGGCTAAGTAGAGTTTCAGAAGTACCCTTTGAGATTTATGTCACTTGGGTAAGTTATTTGGCTTCCATAGGCCTCAGTTCTTTATCCCTAAAATGTGGGTAAAATGCCTACATTAGAAAGTGTTTGTGAAAGTTAAATGAAATGAAATAGTATCGATAAAACAGCTCACATAATATTCAGGACCCTGCAGCTACCAAATTATTGCTTCACTATTACATATGTGTAAAGTATAAAATATGTCTCTTGCTCACCCTTCTTAGTGGAAAAACTTGAAGTGGTTCCAGTCGCCTTGGTGGAGAGGAGATGGTTGGGGAGAGGTTTCCTCTCACACCTGTGCCACCGCACAGGATAGAGAGGTCCCATATATTCTGCTATAGGGATTTCTTTTCTCTCCAGTATGCCTTCTCTTAACCTTGTCCACAGATACACACTTACCAAGCATGGGGAGCAGAAGATGTCATCCCTCAAGTTATCATACAAGTCCTTCTCTCTCTCACTTAGACTAGCCTCTTCCCTTGTTTCAGCGAATAAGCAGATGTGGAGAATATGTGGAAAGCACACAGAGACTAAGTTTGTCAGTTTGGTTGAGCACAGAGAGAACAGGAGCCCCTAAATCTGCCATGGGGGCAGGAGGGGTGAGGCAGAAAGAGTTCCTAGAGAAATCTTTTAAACTGAGTACTGTCAGAAAATCAGGAATTTTGAGAATATCTCATGCAAGAGAAATAAATCACAAAGTGCTGAATTACTAAGTATATATTTGTGTATAATATTCATTTGTCTGCAGCTGGTGAATGCAAATGACATTTTCATAGCCAAACCACTAAGGCCCTTACCAGCTCCAACGAAGAGCATCAGCCAGCCCTTGCCTCAGATGTCCTCAGTTGCCTGCCCTGGATCTGGGAATCTCCAGGAAAATTTCAAAGATGGAAAAAAAAAAATTTAAGTGCTCAGAAAGGAAACCACTCATATCTCGTTGTTTCAACTTCCCCGTGGACATGCACTGCCCACTCAAGCCACACTAGTCACCCAGCCCACAGTCAGTCCTGCTGTAGACTCAACCGGGCATGGAGACTTCAGGCACTCCACTGTGGCAGCGTGCTCCCTTGAAACAAGCAGCCACATCATTTAGGTGCAGAAAGAGCAACCAGATTTACACATCAGAAACATCATTCCAGCTTCTGGGTGGGGATGAATTTAGGGAGAACAATCAGGAACTTGTTTCCGTAATCCAGGCACAGAATTATAGTGCCCAAATTGTATAGCGGCACTTGTGATGGAGAGAAGTGGAGCGATCTGAGAGATATTTAAGAGGAGAATCAATAGCATTTGTGATCGATTAGAGACCCAGAGCTAGAGGAGGGCATAGTCACGGATAATTTACCAGTTTCTGGACTGAAAATTGGATGCACAGTGGTGCTGCACAGTTATATCAGGAGAGCTGAGTGTGTGTGTGTGTGTGTGTGTGTGTGTGTGTGTGTGAAGATAGTGGGGGTGGGTACTTGGGACAGGGAGGCTGAGGCTGAGACAATAACTTATGATTTACAGTCAGAGTTAGAAGCACCTGCAAGACATTTAAGTAGAGGCGTTCCTCCAAATATTACAAAACTTGATCCATTTCTTTGTGCATTTCCAAATACCTAGAATGAGGCCCTACCCTTTATGAGCACAGGCCAGCTCTTTGCCTGTTTCTTGCATGCCACCTTTCCCAGCTGCCACAGACCACACTGGCCTCCTGAGCACCCGAACCCTTGAGGCTCCATGTGTGCACAGCTCATCTGCCGTCTAGAATATGCCACCTTGTATTACATATACTTGTATTGCATATACTACCTTGAATTACCGATGCTACCTTAATTATATACACTTGTATTGCTCGTACTACCTTGGGTTACATGTAACACCTGTGTTACATATACTTGTATTACACGTACTGCCTTGTGTCACAACATTGAAATATCCCCCCTTCTAACCCTTAAGAAGGATGAAAGCATAGAATTGGGTTTTTTCTTCCTTTTTCATTATTTGCTATGCTGTTGGAAAAAAAAAAATCAGAACACACAAATGTTCCAAATGATCAAAGACTCAGCAAACACATTGTAGATTCTTCAAGGTCAGGGAGAAGAATGAAGAGTGATATTTCAGGATGACACATTAAAAGAGACAAAAAGAGTGAACTTTACACATTGTGGGGACCACTGATGACAGTGGAGAAGATAGAGTTCCTCTGTAAAAAAAAAAAGAAAAAAAAAGATCTCTTGTAAAAATGCAAAATATGAGAAGGGCGGTGGGAAAGAAGCAATTAAGGAGAATAAGGTGAGGATGATCTTTATAAAGAAAGGATAAAAAAAAAGAAAGGATGAGACAAATTATAAAAATACTGTATGTTAATGCTATTAATAGCCAACCAGTCTATGTTTGCTACATGTCCAGCATTACTCTACACACTTCATCTATCTCATTACTTTACCCATCGTATTACTGTGATCATTGCAATAATCCTATGAGGCAGGAGCTACTCTTATCCTCACTTTAAAAAGAATAAAACTGAAGCATGGGGAGATTAAGTCAGTCTGTTCTGTCCACTCAGGCTGTGATAGCAAAATGCCATAGCCTGGATGCCTCATCGAGGACGGAAGCTCATTTTTCACAGTTGTGGACGATGAGACGTTCAGGATCAAGTCACCGGCACATTTGATGTCTATGGAGAGCCTTGTCCACAGATGAGTGGCTCTCTTCCCACTGTGTCCTCACTGGGTGGAAGGGGTGAAGGAGCTCTCTGGGGCCTCTTTTATTATCCCATCCTGAATAGGAATTCAGGACCTAATCCTCTCCCAAGGGCTCCACTTCTGGATACCATCACCTTGGGGGTTCAGATTTCAATACAGGAATTTGGGGATACACACTCAGCACATTGCGGTCAGTTCTCCAAAACCACACAGCCAGGAAGTCTAACCAAAGGCAGGATTCTAATGTAAGCAATCCAGGCTTTGAACCCAAATAAGCTTAGTTGTTAAAGGAATAAGCAAGTGTAAAGGAAAACGCAATTCTCAATTTAAAGAAGAGGGTCGCAATTAGAAATATAAGCACGTTGAGTATTTTAATGTGTGTATTAAAATAATATTAATTTTAATTTAAAATTTTAATCACCTTCCGTGTGATCTGTTCCCAAAAGAAGTAAGTGTTCTACTATATGAAATCTGGCATAAAATTCTTAAAAGATTGGGACGCCTGGGTGGCTCAGTGGTTGAGCATCTGCCTTTGGCTCAGGGCGTGATCCTGGAGGCCCAGGATCGAGTCCCACACTGGGCTCCTTCCAAGGAGCTTGCTTCTCCCTCTGCCTATGCCTCTGCCTCTGTCTCTGTGTCCCTCATGAATAAATAAAATCTTTAAAAAATTAAATAAAATGATTAAATTGTTTACACACAGCAAGTGGAAGGCCAGGGCTAGGACTCAAATCTATGCCAGAGCAATCTCAAAATCCAACCTATTTCCACCACCTCTTCTGTTACAGAGTAGATGTGTGTGTCCCACCAAAATTCATATGTTGAAACCTTGCCCCAACATGTGATGGTGTTAGCGGGTGGGGCCTTCAGGAGGTAATCGGGATTAGATGAGGTCATGAGGAAGAGTCCCTGTGAATGGGATTGGTGCCCTCATAAGAGACACAGGAGAGCTTCCCTCCTCACTCTCTGAGCATTTGAAGATACGGTGGGAGGTTGGCAGTCTGCCACCTGGGAGAGAGCTTCACCAGAACTAGATCCTGTGGGCCTCCTGATTATTGCAGCCTCCAAAACTGTAATAATAAATGTTTGTGTCGTTGGTAAACCACCCCATCTGGGGTACTTTGTTATGGAAACCCAACTGACTAAGACACCTTGAAACAATCTTCTACAACTATGGATTTACGAAGCTGGCAATCCTTTGGGGAAACAGCCAGTGGTCATTGTAAACTCCTGCAGCTCCTTGAATCCCATCTGTGTTTCAATAGGTAAAGAAGATTTCTTTCTCCACATGTTGTCAGAAAGAATTCAGTGTTTGGGGCAAATGTGGCTGCAACACTGAACACAGACCATGAACAACATTCCTCCTGAAAATAATAAAGTCCAACACGTAGACGTGAGAGATAGTGTTAGATAGCAGATAGAAAAGTGTAGTGTGCTAACGAATGTTAATATTCTGGATGTGTTTTTAAAACGGTGATTTTTTTTATTATTAGGGTTATTCTGTACCTTATGTCAGCACAGAGGAGACAAAAGAGTCTAAGACTTTAAAAAAAAAAAAGAGTATAAGACTTTTAAAATGGAATGTCATCCACATTTTTAGCTAGGATAAATGGGAGAAAATTGCCGCATGAATCATGTGAATAGATGGAAAGGTAAAGTGAATAAAATGGAGTGAGTCCCAAAAATTTTTTTTTTTTTTTTTTTTATTTATTCATGATAGTCACACAGAGAGAGACAGAGAGGCAGAAACACAGGCAGAGGGAGGAGCAGGCTCCATGCAGGGAGCCCGACGTGGGATTCGATCCCGGGTCTCCAGGATCACGCCCCGGGCCAAAGGCAGGCGCCAAACCGCTGCGCCACCCAGGGATCCCGAGTCCCAAAATTTGCAATAAGAAGATTGAGTCTGTTCCCCGAGTTCAGCAAAGAGCTGTGTGATACTTGGAGGAGATTCCTAACTTCTTAGCACCCTAGTTTATTTGGCTATAAACTGTAGATAACAGTACCTATTTTACAGGGAAAGCAGACAAATAATACACATGCAAGGCTTATGTGAAAACAGAAAACGTTCACTCTACAGTTATCATCCTTAACTCGCATTTCCCCAGTGTTACACCTGACATGCTTTTATATGCATTACTTCATATGGCCGCACAGTATTATAAAATATTGAAGGATGTGGTCCCAGGATATAAAGTTTCCAATTTTAACATCTGAAAACAAGACCCATAATTTAAAGCCAGCGTCTTAAAAGAACAATAACGCTTCTTTGAGACTGAGCCAAGTTTATTTTCAAGCACATTTTTACTGTTAGCTTCTAATTCGCTACACTGTATTCTGAAAGAACAACTTTAATAATCTTTCTGACTGTCAGCAGTTCTTTTATTCATTCATTTGTAGAAGATGGATGCTGTTATGTTCTTAACTGTTCATTTTTTCTACACATAATTATCTTATTGTGAAAGACTGTGTTTTGCAAGAAACAGTAAAGTAACTTTATCTCACTGCTTACCACAAATTCTGCCAATCAGACAGTAAAATGAGACCCACCTAACATGATTAAAGAGTTAGAAAATGTGGCCTAAGTAGAAAGGTTAACACAATTATACTGGATGATTTTAATGCTTTTTTTTTTTTTTTTTTAAATCTAGGTTGATTTCATCCTGCCAGTAACATTCTCTATCTTCATTTTTTACAATTTTTACAATTTTACAATTAAAGAAAAATGGAATTTTCACTATTGCATGAGAAATCTAGTTTCGGAACAAAAACTAGTTTCTGACAGCATTTACACAGAGTCAACATAATTTGGCTGAAATAACTAGGTATTGGAAATCCTATATTAATGACCCAACTCCATGCCTTGATCAGCAACTTGATCTTGGCCATTTTTTCCAACGAGCTTTCCCTCGCTTATCGGTAACTGGAATAAATTGCATGTGCTTCCTGCCTCTAGAGTTGGGAAAATCCAAATGAGAAAATGTATGAAAACACTTTGTAAACTATAAGGGCTAAACAAATAAAACTATTATTGATTGTGGGAATTGGTGGCAGAAATTCTTTAAAAAAATGATAATAATCTTCGGGAGAAGGTGAGAGTTCTTATCACCCTGGGTGGTTATATCCAGTCTTCTGCAAAAGCAGCAAGGGTCCTTCTAATTATCCATGAATGACTGTGGCAATTTTTGTTTGGAGGAGAAAAATGACCCTATATTTTTAACCAGGCGTAAACCTTTATCTTTTCATCTGCCTCTTAAATAACTTTTCCATTAAGCTTTGGCAGAGGATTTCACTAACCACACCCTTAAGCCACACACGCAGACACACAATGTGGGCATCCCTGGCACCACTACTTCCTACCTGTGTGATCTTTGTCCCAGTTTTCTCATTTACAAGTTGGAACTTAATAACAGTACCTGATATTTAGGGTTGTTACACAGATTATATTCCATAGTATAATTAAACCTCTTAGTTTCCTGGCACAGTAACTGTTAAATATTATAATAATAATTATCGTTTTTAGAATTTATGCTGCAATGTTTTATAATATCTCAGTAGAAATATATTTTTTCTTTTACTTGAAGTGATCTAGATTGTTCTATTATAATGTTCATTTACTGCTCCATTCTCTCTGTAATCATCCTTTCCCCAAAGAATGATCCTTCCTCACTTGAGGTCTCTGACAGAAAGACTTGGAATGGGATTTGAAATCACAGCCAACAAATCCCCAGAGACATAGGTTAAAAACTTATCGACCCCATCAAGTTAACAAAAGAGATACTACTCAAGTTGAAGAGAAATGCAAAGGTCAAATTAACATAAAGAAGTGTTTGCTAAGATAAGGAATAAATATCAGCCAAAATAAAAACAACTTTGAAAAATGCAAAATAGAAATTCAGAAGGGAACGAAGCGCTAACATATAAACTAGAAATATGCTTCAAAAAATCCAGAGAGGATGGGAATACGAAATGAGCTTGCCATAAAGCAAAAAAGTTCTTTGGAACTGCACTGAAGGAGCTGTGAAAACTTTATCTTACGATCTTCTCAAAGGCATTGCATTTGGTGGGTCTTTAATACTTTTCTCACTGTTATATACATTTTTCTGAACTACCTGGCTGAGGCATAACAGTAAGAATAAATTTTATAGCCATGAATCTGTCTTTACTTCTGTTTCCTGGTACTGTGCCTCTGTGTGCCGGTCAGTGAATGATTGACTGTTATGTTCATCATATCACTTCATCCTAAAGATTTTGATCCAGTTGAGAAGTAGCTGGGGAATCCTGCAACACTTAAAAACATCAGCTTTATGACTTGTAAATTGAATGAAGAGAACTTGATGTTGGTCTTCAGGCTCCTGACTCCTCTTTTAAACTAGATACACGCTCCCAGTCCACAGGCACAATTGTCCCTGTCCTGTCTCCAAATGTGGCTCGGATGGAAGGATCTGGTCCTGCTGCCCTAATCCTGGATTACAGCAAAGTGCAGCAGGTGGATCACGGATCCTTCAAGTCTGTCGGACTGGGGCATGTGCATCTTGGCTCTGGCTTTTACCCCTTCGACGATCTTAAGTAAGTTCTCTAAATTCTCTCAACCTCAGGTTATTCCTTTTCTATTGTGGAGATAAAATACTTGTCCCAGATGAGAATCACCGACTTCAAAATCTGCTGTGTAAGGTTATAAATTTGTTTATTATGTAACTGTGTACAGATTTCTGATGTTAAACTGTTGTGTCGGCCCACTGAACTCCTAGCCTCCTTCACATTGGGGGTTTCTGTCCATTCTTGTGTGAGGCCACAATGTGGGGGTCTTACAGTTGTTGAGAGGGTGGAGGGTGAGAAGAGAAGCTGCTCCCGAGTCATCAGCATCCACGTTAACAGCAGAGGTTGCTGTGGGCTCACTCCACACAGCCCCATCCCAGGCCTCAGTTTCAGCCAATTCCCTGCCATCTGGTGAGGAGATCTTTCTGGGACTGCTGCTACTTCCCTCTGCCTGGCTGCTTCCTGTAGCCACTCTTCTGTGCAGGCTCAGAGCCAGAGCTCTCCTGACCAGAGGACTTCAGAAAGCATGTCTGTCTTCCCCTTTTCCCTCAACCACAGCACACTTTTTTTTCCCCCTAATTTGTGGTGGAGGAGCAGCCCTTTCTGCTACTTGCTGCTCCAAGCTGCTTTAACCCATGAATTCTCTTGCAATTCTTCTATTTTATCGAGACACTAATTTCTCTTCAGAACTTAGGCTTTGTGACTGACGTGCTCTCTCCTGAAACATTGTGGTATCTTTGTGACTGAAAGGTGAATGGATGGGTATAGAGGGGGGACAGAGCAAAACTCACACATACACATGACACACACACACACACGCGCGTACGAGTATATGAATACATGAACCATCCATTGCACCACTGGGCTTTTGGCTGGAGATAAAGTAGGAGAATGTGCCTTGCCTATAGGACATGAATAGCATAAGGTGTATTTTATTGGAAATGATGCATATAAGTGATAGATCATTTACACTGAATGTGATGAAAGTCACCAGAGTCAAAAGAGAAGACTTCAGATCTGAAAGTGTGCTTCTGTACATGTGCACTATTGGTGTCTGAATATATATTTAGAATATTTTAAAGAAATTCAATTTATAATGGCTTACAGATACCATGCACTGTTTGCTATATCCCTCATACTGTGGTAGTATGATGATAGAAATAAATTTAACAAATATGAAATAAATTTAACATATATCAAATAGGAAAATATTATTTGGCTATTATAAGGAACAGATATTGAGTTATTTGTCAGAGCAGCTTTGATTTCAGTCTTCAAAAAACTATCTCTGAAACCTTGACACTTTTGTCAAATAGATTCACACATCATACCAACATGTAAGGGTGATCCTGCACTGATAAGGAGTCCAAAATAAGAAAGTTATTCTAAATGACTCTGAGCCTCCAGTCAAATCTCCTTCAGATGACTGGCTGCTCCAAAAGAACTTCGAAGAACTGACAACTCCAAGAATAGCAAGGACATTCACACAGAAAAGGCACAAGTTTTCTGAAAGGGATATTTCTTTTTCTAATGTGACTCAACATTCTATTGAGAAAGCCATGACTAGAGTGAATATTTATCAATTATTTGTGTCATTGTTCTTCTCACTACTTTTCCCTTCACTAAGATTATATCATTATTCATATAAATATTAAGTATTATATAAATATATTTATGATTATATAAGTAAATAAATATATATATAAATATATTTGCATATGTAAATAGCAGGCAACCCTTTTATGTCAATTAAACACAAAAGAAAATAAAAATCCAGCATCTACAGAACGAATCATCAAGGAATATTTGGCTAATACAAGTTCAAAGACAAGTTGACAATCTAGAAATAAGTCATTTTTCTCTAAAGATATAGTTGCAAGGGGAAACAAATGATGACTACCTATCTAGCAGGTTTCATGGAAACAGTGGCATATCGAGGTCACATAAAAACTCTTACATTATGGCAAGTTGCTTGCTCGCAAAAATCAAAGGGAAATTTCATTTTTATAAACTCCAGCCATGTTATCTAAATTCTTTTGTGTTTCTGGATTCTATAGTGGATTTTTAAAAATTGTTTAATGATTTAGGGCTGTAACTTGGGGTTAGTCATCTTATTATATAGAGCTTCTCTTATTAGATACTTTGTGAATGAATATTCTTTCAAACTTTTTTGTGTCATATTTCAGAAATTTTGAATACAGATAGCAAACATCGCTCACCTCTTTCTCAAATGTTCAGTCAAAATCAATAGCTATTTTGTGTTGCTAGTTGTTTTCAGACTTTGTACTTGTTCAAGAAACTCCAAGAGGAGAGTCAGAGATTTTAGTTTAGAGTCCCCTTAGAGAGGCATGCATGTCTTACATAATCCAGACCTTGCTTGCAACCAGATGTGGAAGGAGCAAATTGCAAAAATTCAAAAAGCATTATAATCATAATGCTCAAGGGCATTTTATCCCCATTCAGGGGACAGAGGCTTACTCCCTCTTCACCATAAAAACACCTGCAGATGATTTCCTGGTGTAGATTTACCAGAGCTCAGTTTCTAACCCGTAGGGTAGAGAATAAGGTACTTTGTTACAAACCTTAAGTGCAGTGTCAACATGCTGAGACCATGCCCCTGAGCTCTTGTCCCCTACAGCACGGAAGAAAATGACCCTTTAATGTGTACTCAGTCGAAAAAATATTTGTATTAAGATATTTCTCTGAGACTTCTGTGCTGGGAATTAAAGCTATATCTATACACATAAAATAAACAAACTGCCCCATGGCTGATCTGCTCATTTCAGCTGTCTCAATGATCAATGTGGATTGTTGCACAATCGATTCAACTGCAGTAATCAGTATTATTCACAAACTCCAGGAAATTTGGTGCAAATGAAATGGCTGGGATGTTGGAAAGTGGTCTCACTTATCAGATATTTGACTTAAGGAAATTTGAGATACTAAAAACTATCAAATTTTACTTATTTTGGGGGGCACCTGAGTGTCTCAGTCAGCCACCTGAGTGGCTCACTCAAGTCAAAAGTGATTGCCTTTGGCTCAGGTCCTGATCCTAGGATCTTGGGATGGAGTTCTGAGTTGGGCTCCCTGCTCTTCAGGGAGCCTGCTTCTCCCTTTGCCTGTGCCTCTCTCTCTCTCTCTCTCTTTTTCTCTCTCATAAATGAAATTTAAAAAAATCACTTATTTTATGTACAATTTGTAATTTAATCTTTTTTGAGTCAAAATTTTGGGTCTTTACATAATTTTAAATTCAAGATGATCTCTTTGAAATGTAATCATTGATAACTTCTCTGAAATATTACCAATAATTTGTCACATAAAATATGTATTTGATTTAAGGAACTTTGACATACTAAAAATGATGAACTTCTACTTAGTTAATTTTTTTTTTTATAATTTGCAATTTAATCTTTTTTGAATCCAAAGAGTCAAAGTTTGACAGAGTTTTTAGTCAAGTATTGGGTCTCTATATTTAATTTGAAATTCAAAATAAACTCTTCAAAATATGATCACTGATAATTTCCCTAAAATATTATCAGTAACTTATTATGATTCATATCATGTGAAACACATACATAAAACTCAGAGGAAGAATTCTACCATAATTTCCAAGAGAGTAAAGCCTAAATGTCTAAAAACACATTATGTGGTTCACAGAAACTTAGATCAAAGCCCGGTATCTTGGGGAAAAGAAGAAATCTCTTTGGAAAATTTTCTGTAGTATGTATCACATGCAAACATGTCAAATTTGGCAGCTTTCTCTAGATAGTTTTCCAATAATCAGCATCAGACAGCAACCTAAAAGCTTTAAAAAATTCTTATATCTAGGTTTTTCAAAGACTGCCTTGTAAGAAACTTTGATTTTGTTCTATATTATGAATATCAAAGAGATTAACTCCGATAGAAGCCACTTTGTTTGGTTAAAGTATACTGCACACAAAAGGCCTCCAAGAAAGGTATGTAGTACAAGGATCATTACTGGCCACACAGTGAAGTTGTAACAATATCAAGTATCTCAAATTCAATTGAATTCCAGGTGGATTTCTGTGATAATACTGAATACAAAAGAGAAAAGAAATAGCTATAGGTCTTCATGAAAAACTGTTTACTAATGAAGGTAAATATAATTGGGGCTCTTCTGCTGGATACATAAAGACTATCCTCCAGGAAAGTTGGATTTCTCTATTAAAATAGAGGAGAATCTGCTATCCAAAATGTCAGACAGCCACAGTATGCCAAGGTCACAGAATACCTGTATCACCAATTTATTTCTACTAAAAATGAGTTGTATTCCTTGTGGAATACAAGAAACATGTTCCTTTAAGGCGGTGGTTGTCAAACTTTTTGGTCTCAGGATCCATTATACTTTTGAAAATTACTGAGGAAGTCTAAGGAGTTTTTGTATATGTGGGCTATAGCTTCTGATATTTACCCTATTAAAAACTAAAACTAAGGTTTTAAAATAGAAGAGGCACACATTCCATTACCTGTCAGAGTGATACAAAATCACTTAGGCAAACTTAGGAAACTCCACCGTACAAGTGTGGGAGAAGGAAAATGACAAACAAACGTCTCATTATTAAGATAGTTGACCTTAATGGTGCCTGGGTGACTCAGTCAGTTAAGCACCTACCTTCAGTTCAGGTCATGATCCTGCAGTCCTGGGATTGAGCGCCACCTTGGCCTCAGGCTCCCTGTTTAGTGGAGAGTCTGCTTCTCCCTCTGGTCTTCTCCCTACTCATGTTCTCTTTCCCACTACTATCTCAAATCAATCAATCAATCTTTTAAAAAAAGATAGTTTGACCTCAAGAACACCCTGAAAAGATCTTGAGGACCCCCAGGATTCCATAGACCATACTCATTCTGAGAAACATTTTTCTAAGTTTTCTTTTGCTCACTTGTCAAAGAAAAATAATCATCATCACAAAGATTTGTGGGGAGAATCAAAATAAAATGATGTCACTTAAGGTGAAAGAGTTTTTATTAATTTTGTGTTACATAAATACAAGTTTCTACAAGCTTTAGGTTTATCAGTTGAAAAAAAATGGATATAGCAATACCTGCCTTGCAAGGTTGTTGTAAAAATTAGTATTGGCGTTGGTCTAACTCAAAGTAGGAATTAAAGAATTGTAAGACTTGTCTTGATTATTTGGCTTACTTCTATTTTTTAATTGATTATGAAGCAAAGTTTTGAAAAATACAAAATTACTGGGAAAGATTTTTTCTTCCTATACTATAATGATCATATACATAGGAAATGTATAAGTAACCATCACCAGATTATTGTATTTGCTACCCAAAATGTTCTGAATGATTTGTACTATATACAGAAAGAAATATGAAGAAGTTTTTAGGTTCAATTCTGAAAAGAAATGACATTTTTTGGACATAATTAAGCATGAATATAACCTTTCACACAAAGTGCAGTAAACAGTAATATCTGATTGAGGCAATCAACGAAGGCCTCATGGAGAGTATAACATTTGTGGTGGATTGATGGAAGAAGATATTTGGACATGTGACACTGGCAGGAGTTAAGCAAAGGACATTTCAGTAGGAGGAAACCACCTGAGCTGGAATGCTATGAATAAATAGGTCAGGGTTGCAGGCATTCCCTGCTCCCCACAAATCCTAAATGAGCTGATACTAATAGGATTGGATTGGAGGCTTGTGTTAGAAGCAGTTAAGCCTCCTCAAACCCATATAGTTTAGGAGACTGCTTCTCTTTACCCCAGAGGATGTCAGTTTTCTTTCTGGGGATGCTTTGTCAGAGAAGCTGTGTGTGGGTACAAGGTACAAAGTGCTACTCTGAAAATACTGGGATCCAGTTCATGACTGCATTCTGAAAATTGATAGCCCCACTCTCACACCTGTACCTGTACCCTGAGAGTAGATTCCTAGACAATATCTCTCAGGCTCAAAAGGAATTATGGATACTGAATTTGAATAACTATCAACTAAATGACTGACCAACACATGATAAGACCCATCAATCCAGAAGCCCACCTAACTAGAGAGAGTATTTGAAAAGGTTTTAGCATCTCACTCTTAAATTTGATTAATGATCTGAAAAACAATGATTACTAGACATTTGAGAACAGCCTCTACTATGTAAGATGAAAAGTACACCTCATTATACTTTGATAGCTAGGTAGATAATGATATGACAGGGGATGGATGGATGGATAGATACATAGATAAGCAGATGGTCATAGAATTCTGGAGTCAGACTATTTCAGCTGGAACACTGGCTCTGCTCTTTGCTGAGTGATCCTTGAAAAGTCACTCAGATCTTTAAGTCCTAACTTTCCTCAACTGTGAAATGGGGCCAACAACAGTTTCAACCTAATAAAGGTGATGATCACATGAAAGTAAGTGTTTCAGGAGGACTAAGCACCCTATATATTTTCATTATAATTGAGTAAAACATGGCAGGTATATGCTTGAAAAACAGAATTTTTCAGCTTGGTTGAATTACTGAGAACATAGAGTAGAAAGAGAATATGGAGCCAGATGGTCAAATATATTGACTAGTACACCTACTATAGTGTTAGGATACATGAAAGCTCTTTATAGACAAAAGAATGTTTACTTTCCCCACTCAGCAAAGTTTCCAAGGGTCACTTCCTCATACTCTTTGCCCCCAACAAAAAACACCGCTTGATTCTTGAATGCACAGTGTATGAAAAGACCGTAATGGCCTAATATGTCTCTCTAAGTACATTTTGTTGTTCACATTATGTTGTGAACACTCAATAAAGGCAAAATTAATATGTGATTAATTAACAACGGCAAAAAGCCTCTTCTCCCTCTTGCACAAATAGGGATTCATAGCTCTTTCAATCTACTCAGGGTCCCTTTCCAAGCCTCAGAAGGTTGGATATTGTGGCAATTAATTGTTTAAACACATTATGAAGGATTACGATGAGAGGAAAACATAAAATGTAATAAACACTTGGTAACCAATTTATTTTAATAGCAGTTTCTCTGCCAAGCCAGCAGATTTTTCTAGGACATCACTCCCTTATTCAGCTAAGAGAGATCAGGGGAATTGCCTTTAAATGGACCCACTCATCATTCCCTACACAACTCATGCAAACCCCACTACTGGACCATTTATATGGCCTGGCTAAAAAATAAAAATAAATTTAAAAAAAAAAAAAGAAAGAAAAGAAAAGTTAAGCTTCTTCAACTCATTGAAGCATAAAGGAACTAGCTTCCTAGAACAATATAATTAGGCATTTCATTAAAAATATCAGCAAGGGACAAAGAAAGTAGGAACTAACACCAAGGAAGATTAGAGAACACTGCCTAATAGGAGAGTTTTTATTCTTGAATGATTGAAGGTTTTAGATTTGTGTCTCTTTCCTTAGCAGAATGTCATCTTTAGAACAAAAATAGTAGCAGGAGCAAGTATAGCCTTCAATCAATCTCAAATTCTTCCTCAAAAAGATGTCATCATGAATTGATTTTCCACCAATAACTTAAGTCTTTGCAGATACTTAGGCTCCTAGGTCTCAGGTTTTCCTGCCCCAGTACATTTATTTTTCCCCAGAGAACTTTTGAAGGGGAAGGGAGTTGACTTACAATTGGAGCAGACGATGCTTAATGGATGATCAGTTACCACTACTGAAGGCCTAAAAACGCATTGTATTTAATTTCATTCAGAAAATTGTGTGGAAGGGGCACCTGGGTGGCTCAGTAATTGAGCGTCTGCATTCAGCTTAGGTGGTGAATCTGGGGTCCTGTGATGGAGTCCCACACTGGGCTCCCTGCAGGGAGCCTGCTGCTCCCTCTGCCTATGTTTCTGCCTCTCTCTGTGTGTCTCTCATGAATAAATAAATAAAATCCTAAAAAAAAAAAAAAAAAGAAGAAGATTGTGTGGAAAAGCAACTACTGGAAGATTTCTGCCTTGGGTGGGCTAATGCTATATCTATGTGTATGTACCAGTGTGTGTGTGCCTACCCCTGTAGTCTCCAAGTCTTCAAACATTGGTTTTCTATAATTGTATACATTTCTCCCATGACCAAAAATTTAATAACACACGTGCACAGATAATTGGAAAACTTGGTGAGCATTTTTCCTATACAAAATTCTCTATACCCATATGGAGAGACTCGACAAATACTGTCTTGCTGTGAATCAGATTAGAGCTGAACATTGGTAAGTTATTATAGAGGAATAGTCTTCATTTCACTACATGAGTTTTATGGAAAATGTTGTATTCTACAAAAATTAACACATTGCATTGAATAAGAAAGTCCATTTCAAGAAACTCCCTCTTTGACTCCTAACTCTGGGAAACGAACTAGGGGTGTTGGAAGGGGAGGTGGGCGGGGGGTGGGGGTGACTGGGTGACAGGCACTGAGGGGGGCACTTGATGGGATGAGCACTGGGTGTTATTCTGTCTCTTGGCAAATTGAACAACAATAAAAAATAAATTTGTAAAAAAAAAAAAAAAAGAAAGAAACTCCCTCTTTTCCCCAACCTCAATAATCTTTGCCTGCTGAAAACACCACAAAAACAATGACATGTTAATAAAATAGTGAAGTAGCAACAAAATGGAACCAGGTAGGTTAAGTATGAGCTGGTGAGATGAAAAACTTGGAGCAACATAGTTGCAAACTTTGTTTCTTTCTTAGCTGAACCTCAGTTTACTAATATCTTGTTCTATTTGCATACTCCTTTTGCTGGTAATTTTTAGCATTTAGAGTAATAATCAGTCTGAATATCATATGTTTATCTTTCTTCATAATGATTTTTTGACAATGTGGGAAACAGAAAGTGGTTCCCTGTAATTTGTGATTGTTGAAATCTGACAGAAACAGTGGACCAGACTCTGCAATCAGGCCTTTGGGATCCCCGGGTTCCAAGTAAAGCCTTCATCCTTGGTGGTTAACTGCCCAAAGCTGACAGGACTTCTATGCAGAATGAATGGCTTGTTTTAAAACAGAGCTGCACAGGTATACACACACACACAATCTCCTTATGTAATTGAATGTTTTAGAAAGTCTAGAATTTTCCAAGACAGTTCTGATTTGAAATATCGTTTCCATTGTTACATAATATCTGACCATGTGTCCCAGTCTGACTACTCCATAATTTGTGTTCTAATTATTGAGATAGAGACTGCTGTACACCTAAATCCAATAGTCACAGATTGATGAATTGTTTGAAAATCTTTTATAATATTTCTAAATAAATATAATGAATAGTAATCATTTAAAGGTCAAAACTCTTAGCCACTCTTATATTTTGTAACATTCCTCTGCAAGTCAATATTCATTAAACAATGGCTAAATATAAATAGCATGTTTTAGAAGATGATTTCGAAATAAGAAGCATTTGGGGTTTGCAGAAAATCTTCCTGTGTCACATTATGTTTTAAAAAATGCTTGAATGCAAATATGAGTTGACCTATACTTGATGATCCGTTCTGATTTCATTACCCAATGTCTTAACGTGGAAGACATTGACAGTCCAACAATTCATTTTCTGTTCTCTTTTCAGATTTCTCTTATTTTTAATTTGGAGAAAGAAAATGGCATTTTATTTCCTGCTTTCTATGGACTCAAAAGTCATAAAATTGTAGAGGAGAAAAATTGTCAATTTTTTAAAGGTTAAATGCCTGAAAATTAGAGTGTCTGAAAGGGCAGACTCTGAATGGATTCAGTGCTGAAAAGTAGATAACACTGGAGAGCAAACTCAGAGATGAGTATTGAACAAAAAGATTGGGCAAAGGTAAGTATGTAAGGACCGACTCAGTGACACCCTTCCAGTGATTTCTTTTGGCATTATGGTTGCATTGAGCTGCACTGAGTATACACATCTATTTGACCACATAATAGAGAAATGCAATCATGATTTGAAGTGAACCATTAACTCTAATGGGGAAATCTTCTGTAAGGAAAAAATGTCCCTTTCCTTCCGCCCCAAATCTTTCCTTTTGAGGTACAGGAGGGGAGCTTCACAGGGGAAAGGAAAACCTCAGGACATCGGACAACCAGCTGCTAATTGCCGAGGGGAACACACTTAGTGCACAGTTTGGATTTCACACAGAATTATCTAAAGCAAGTTCTGCAGATATGTTTCAGTATAGGAAATGCATGACATTCTGGCAGACAAGTTGGATATTTTCTGTTCTTACCATTGCTGATAACGGTGGGGAGCATGGGGAAGAAGAAAGGAAGATTACTCCTTGTGGGACCCTTCAAGCGTGAATTTTTTCCTCTTCCTCCATGAAAATACAGGCTCAGGGAGATGTCTCTAGAGCAAATTTCCACCTCCAGCTTTCTCTGTAAAACAGTTATTGGGATGCTTAGGAACTTAGTCTAGTCTTGCAATGTCTGCACATTTGTTTGGGTCCACCTGTACTCTGCAGTTGGTCCTATTCCTTTCCTCATAACACTACTGAAATCCCCCTTTGTGCGTATTTTAAAACTATCAAAAAAAAAAAAAAAAGAGTGATTTTTTTCCCCTAGTGTTAAAGACGCTGGAAGCCACTGAAGTATAATTTGGCACAAAGCTGTCACCCTATGAATCTTTAAGCAAATTCATGCAGAAAATGTGTAAATACCCATTTAATGAGCCAGATGTTTCTGGTGTCTAAATTATTCCTTGGGAATAAAAGGAATCTTTAGGACACTTTGAATTCCTTTTGCATATTCCAAAGCACCTACCTCACTCCCTAGGAATAACAGAAATATTCATGCAATCTGAATTAATTAATACTGACAAGTTGAAAGAAGTCTTTTGAAGGCATTTATCAACATTATCAACAGAAGCAAGATTTAGAAAATCTCCCCTGTATAGGAGATCTTGCTCCACAGTACCCTGGAGAAAATAAAATAACATATGACATGGTGCCTGGCTTCAAGGAACTTGTTATCTTGGCAAAGATACAATAAACATCCAAAAATATGAAGAGCAACAACAAAAGGACTATAAGTTACGTGTAAAAAGAAGGGTACAATGATATTGTGATTTATAGTAATAAATATATATTTGGCCTGTGTCCCCGTTTCTACACAGAGCTCCTAGGACCATTGAGATTTCTCAAGTGATGAGAGAGATTAAAAAGTATCTTTTGGGGATGCCTGGGTGGCTCAGTGGTTGAGCCTCTGCCTTTGGCTCAAATCGTAATCCCAGGGTCCTGGGATCGAGTCCCGCATCTGGCTTCCCCCAAGGAGCCCGCTTCCCCCTCTGCCTGTGTCTCTGCCTCTTTCTTTCTGTGTGTGTCTCTCATGAATAAATAAATAAAATCTTTTAAAAAATCATTTGTTTTGTTAATAAGGTGACTTTTGGGAAACACCTAAGGATGGTTGCTGATTGCCAGGGGAACCTACCACGTGGTTGGGATTACTTTTAATCCCACTCCATGATTTTCAAAGAGGAGAGGGAGTATTAAGTCAACTGCCAGTGGCTGATGATTTAACCAATCATGCCTATGTAATGAAGTCTTTTTTAAAAAACCTAAAAGGATGAAGTTCAGAGAGCTTCCAGGATAGGAAACCAGAACATGCACATGCCACCATGCCCCAAACCTCACGAAGATAGGCTCCTTTGTTCCAACCTCACCCTATGTATCTCTTCATCTGACTATTGTTTTACTTTAGTATCTTTTGTCATAAACCAGTAATCCAGTGAGTAAACTAGTTTCTTGAGTTCTGTGAGCCATTCTAGCAAATTAACCAAACCCAAGGAGAGTCTTTGGAACCTTTGATTTATAGCCAATGGATCAGAAGCATAGATAACAACCTAGCTTTTTGATTGGCATCTGAAATGGGGGCAATCTCCTGGGACTGAGCCCTTAACCTGTCAAATCTGGTACTGTCCCCAGGTAGAAAGCATCAGAATTTAGTTGAATTGTAGGACCCCCAGGTGGTATTAGAGAATTGCTTGGTGGTGTGGGCAAAACCCCTATGCATTGCAATCGAGGGCAGAATTTCAAGTACAGTAATTTAAGAAATAAGAAGAGTATGCAATACTGCGATTGGAAAGGACCTAAAAATCTTATGGCCAAATAACTTAACTAATGCTTTAACCCACTTTAAAGATAAGAGTTCACATTTTAAGAGTTCACATTTACTAAATGTGTGTTATTGTGCCAGGCACTGTGCAAAGTATTTTGAATATATGTGTTGGAAAGATTATATTCACTGTTCACATAATTTCATGAGGCAAGATTTTTTTTTCAAAATGAGGAAATTAAAAATCAGAAAAATTAAATAACTTGTCCAAGATCCCACTGTTAGCAAGTGACAGAGCAGTGATCCAACTCAGGGCTTTCTTTCTTATCTAAGGTCTATGCCATCTATCAAGGGTAAGAGACTCCCCAACATAAGTGATAACCAACTTAGCTCCTTCCCATAACTGAGTCTATGAAGACTGGACACCTTCTCAGCAGCTAGTTATATCACTGGTCCTGGGGAGCCTAGTAAATGTTTCACAGAGCTGAATGTTCCAGAAAGAAGAAATTCAAGAAGTTCATCAAAAAGATACTAATTAAATTTAAAAGAACAAATTCTGAGCCACCCATGCAATCTGTGGAATGCAGACTTGTACTCTGGTTGCAATGCCTTTAGAAGGAATTCAAATTTGAAATCTCAGAATCAGCCCTGGTTGCTAAGAATTGCTGATTAAGTATACTATCATTATTTTTTTTAAAAGAACTTTGCTTCTGTGACTTTATAACAAATAATTGAAATATGGAGGAACCATCGGGAGGTGAGCAGTATAATCCAAAGAGCTACAAATGTAAATTTAGAGGATTTAAATTCACGATTTAGATATACAGTGATAATTATTGACCATTTGGCAGAAGTCCTTTAGTTTGGGGTTTATTTATTTTTTTAATCAACAATTTATCCTATATCCATAGTTCTCCTTGGAGTTTTATCTTTTTCTCTTATTTATTGGTTTATTAAATTTCAAAGACAACTAGATAAGCCAAAGTAATGATTCTACAGATGTATAAGTGTATCCTGAGATGAGGGAATTATTGACATTTCAATAAAGCAGCAAATGGAAGGGAAGTACTTGGTTGCTTGTATACAGATGGGTTATTGGTTGGAATAAATTTCATTTTCTCTCTGTCTCTTTTTTTAACTAAGCAATATGGCCTCTTTTGTTGCTTTGTGAATATTTAGCCAAAGAGCATAATTGTTCATGTATTGGTCTTTGATAGCCATCACTAAATCTCTTGGTTCAAGGTGTTTTTTTGTTTTTTTTTCAACAGACTAGCTATGTGGCATGAGTCTCTATGTGAGTCCTATATGTAAGGAAGTCTGAGAAAAACATGCTTCACAGCCTCGTGAAAAAAGGTGTACATTGAAGATATGAACTCTAATTCTGTGGGGTGCTTTTCTAAAAATGTGAATGAAAGACAATGTTTTCTAATAAAATCTGTCCCTCATTTTGTCAGGCTCTTCTTCATAAGACCAAATTCAGTCTGGCTATGTAAATCAATAGGGCATGCAGTGGTGGAGTGTTTGAAGAATATTTGTATCAATAAGAAAGATAGGATTGTTGAGTTAAATATCTTTTAAAAAAAATCACACCACTTCATTGTTCCAAGTAGCAATGGATTCACCATTCTCTACACAGAGAATGTAGAAATTTCCACATGCTGCATTACAGGTCTTGCGTCATCTGATCACCCCACATGGATTTGGGTTAGTTATGGAGGATCTTAACCGGTATAACATATACAAAGTTTATTTAAGGGGAAACAGAACAATATAGGTTAAGAGCTAAAAGGCCTGGAGTCCATTAGATCTTGGTTAAATTGTAGCCTAGCATTTGCTAGTTTAGTAACCTTAAGCCCATTAAACTGTCAAAGCCTGGTTTTCCTCACTAAATGGGGATAATGTTTCTACCTTTTCTATAAGGTCATAAAGAAGATTAAATAAGATAATGAACTTAAGTACTGAGCTCAGTGCTTGGTTTTATGTTCAGTACGTGTTCTGCTTTGCTTTCGGAGGCTGTACTATTGTTGTTGGGATTTTTATTGTCTGATTTCTCATTTATTTGTCCTCAAAGTTCCATCTGACTAGAGAGTTATTTTGTCATCTTCCTGGATGGTCAAATTCAATAAATCTCCCAAGACTCAGCTCATTTACCATCTAGACCACTACATTTACCAGTCTACTGTAACTAGAAGTTAATTCTCCTTCCTCAAAGGCATGCCGATTGTTGCGGTCTGGGACAGACCTTTGCACCTCATTCTTACAGGTTTACTTAGGTATTTATCCTTTCATGCATTTCTCAGCTGTGTAGCAAGCTTCTTGAAGGCAGGTACTGTAACTATTTCCAGATACCTAATTCGGTTTCTTGCAGATTTGAAAACCATGAATATTTGTTGTCTAATCAACATACAGTAAATCCAAAGTGCTTTCATTGTTGCATGAAATGGCTATAAAATGTGATTAGCTAGCATTTACTATATGTTTCTATTAATGCTCATTATGTCTCAGGCAATTGTTCTAAACACTTTAATGTTTTATTTCCTCCCATCCTCACATGGACTCTATGAGGTAAGTATTTTTAAATCACTTTAGATCTAAGATATTGAGGCACAAAAAGTTTTAAAAAGCTTTTGCTAGTGTGAAATAATAAAGTGCATATATACATATTCATCTCTGCCCCAGTTCCTGGCACAGAACTCATAAAACCCTTGGGATTTCCTAAGTGATAAGAGCGCCAGAAGCATCTTTGTTCCAATATCTCCTCCTTGATTCCAGTTCCTACCACACAGCTCCTAAATCCCTTGGGATTTCTTGGGTGATAGAAGTCCTTTTGTTCTAATGAGGTAATTTCTGGTGGGCTTCTGGGAAGCATCAAGATGGGGGCTATTTACCAGGAAAACCAAGCCATGATGAGAACCTTGGAAATTTCAGGGGCACCAAGCTCAGTCAGTTAATCATCTGCCTTTGGCTCAGGTCATGATCCCAGGATTCTGGGATTGAGCCCCACATCAGGCTCCCTCCTCAGTGGGGAGCCTGCTTCTCTCTCTCCCTCTGCTACTCCCCCTGCTTGCTCTCGCTCTCTCTCTCTCTCTCTGTCAATTAAATAAATAAAATCTTGAAAAAAATAAGAAGCTTGGAAATATCAGCCTCATCCCCATTTCACTGGAAGGGGAGAGCACTAGAAATGGAGTTAATGACAGATTGTGCCTACGTGACAAAACTTCTATAAAAATCCCAAAAGTAGGGATCTCTGGGTGGCTCAGCAGTTTAGCACTTGCCTTTGGCCCAAGGCATGATCCTGGAGACCCGGGATTGAGTCCCACATCAGGATCCCTGCATGGAGCCTGATTCTTCCTCTGCCTGTGTCTCTGTCCCCCCCGCCGCCCAAGAATAGATAAATAAAATCTTAAAAGAAGTACGGGGGTTTAGAGAGTTTTGGGTTGTTGAACAAGTGCAGGTGCTGGGAGAGTGGTGCAGCCAGAGAGAACATGGAAGCTCCAGACCCCTTCCCTCATACCCCCATCATCTACCCTATTCCCTACATGTTTCCTCCATTTGGATGTTCATCTGTATCTTCTATCGTATCCTTTATAGTAAACTGATAAATGTAAGTCAATGTTTTCCCAAGTTCTGTGAGCCATTCTAGCAAATTACTGGGGCCAAGGAAGGTTCATGGGAACCCAATTTATAACTGGTCAGTCAGAAGTACAGGTGACTAGGGACTTGCCGTTGGCATCTGAAGTGGAGGTGGAGAACTCCAGGTAGTATGAGAATAGAATTAAATTTTAAGACACCCAGCTGGTGTCAGAGAATCGTTTGATATGTAGACAACCTACATATCTGGTGTCAAAAATATGAAGTGTGTAATTAAGGAGAAACACAGGGATGTGGGGTTTTTATTTACACCGCGGTTATATAGTCAGTACAGGATTAAGGCAGGATTCAAACCCAGGCAGACTACATCTAGTAGTACATCAAACCCAGGCAGACTACATCTACATTCGGCTAACTTCTACTCAATACTGTCTAATAATATGGCCAGAGATTATCCATAATATTTAAGTTGAGAATTTGAAAGCACCATAGGACCTCCTAATATTATCATCTTTTCAGCTACTTCTAAATTAGGCTAGAGAAGCAGAATCAGAGAACTAATACATCATATTATTATTATAACAATATAATATAATATATAGATAGAGATATCGTGGATGGCATTGTCCTACTTGAACGCTTCTTTAAGATGCAGGGATTGTGACCCTAGTTTCCTAATGAGAAATCAAATGTAATGTAAACATAACATAAAATAGGACCGTCTTGCCAAAAAACCTTTGGGCTACAGGATGAAAATAACAATACATAACATATTTTGAGGTTAAGAGACACCATCTTATGCCATTTAAGTGGATTTTCTTTTTAAATCAAACACACTATGGTTATTCCTACTGAGAAAGAGAAAGCAGCCCCTGGCAGCTGGCAGTTGGCCTGGTACCATGAGCCAAGCCTTGATGTTCTCCTGAGAAACGTAAACCATTTCACAGAGAATCATCCACTAGTAGCCCGGATGGGTCAGCACAAAAATATCACCACTCCATAATCAAGTCTGAACCCAGACAGAAACAAGAATGTTTCCAAACCACACAAGTAACCAAGCATCCTCTTAGCCTCACTAAACTGAGTAGCTGCTGCCTCTTTATACAGATTATGGCTTTAGCCTCCCCACCAGGCCTTCTGTCCTCCAGATGAGAATTACTAAGATATGCATCGTAGGGTTACCCCTGCTTCCCCAAAGCATCCAATCCAGAGCAAACTTTTCTTCTTTGAGCCCTCACCAAAATCAGTAGACAGAAGCTGGAATCCTATAATACTTCTTTCTTTCCACTATTCTCTTCCTGGAGTGCTTCATGGCTGGCTATGGCGTGCATTCTCTTCATCATAATGTGTCAGTAAACCAGCTTTGCCTCACTGCTGGTTTCCTGATGCACTTGAGCTGGATGAGCACTGACAACTGTGGCTACCATGATCTTTTTTTTTTTTTTTTTTTTTTTTTGGCTACCATGATCTGATTGGTGAAGAGACTGTGCCTCAGAAAAACGAAATGACTCCAGAGGCAAAACTACTCTAGATTTAAGTCTAAGTCCAATTTGCTTCTCTTGTTATTTTTGTTTCTGTTTTGGTGTGTTTTGTTTAACAGACTCCCAGAGCCTGCCCTCCTAACCACTACACGACAGAGCGTCCCTTAGGGTTACTGTAAATACAGATGAGGGATAGGGCAGTCTGGGAAATATCTACTGCATCCTGACTATGTGCTGGCTACTTTAGATATATTTGTTACTTAAGTCTCTTATTTAATGATCTTATTTAGATTTTAAAGTGACATAATCCTTTTGAAGAAGTTCAGCTCAATGATTAAAGATGTTTATCCTTATTAATATTGAGTAGTTTCTCTTAAGTGAAATGACTGGAAAGTTTTAAGTTTTGACTTAGGTATATCACATGGCTACACCACATGAGGATAGTCCTTACCCTGGAATGGCAGTGAGGCAAACATCCTCTAGAAGCAGCTTGTGGTCTAGCCTCCCTCCTTATTTCTGGATAAGTTTCAGCAAGAGACACATGCTCTGAATGCACTGTCTATATATTTTCAGTTGTTGATTCACCTTTCTCACAAGTTTTAGAACTCAGGACTCCCCTTTTCTGCTTCTATTATATACACTATTAAAATCAAACTGATTCTGAGAGCATCTTGATTATTATGGCAAAATTTTTACTCTCACGTGTATAATAGCACTGGCTTAAAAATTTCTAGGCAAAATGAAAATTGGGAAATAAAATGTGCTACTTCAGGAAATGATGTATATACAGCCTATAGTGTCAGTGAATATTATATTGAATTATTCTTGTCCTAAAGAAATGCTGTCATTCCCCTGAATTATAATTGGAGTATCTTGTGTCCCTGGGATGTTCCTGCCCCAAGAGTAAATTAAGTCCTGGTTTCATTTGCCTTATTGTTTTTCTTTGCCAAAACCATTTTCTGAAAGAAATGTAAAAAAGAAAAAAGCAGAAACAGAGCATATCTCCTATGCCTCATCTTCCCATGATATCAATTTTCAAAAATTATTTGGTGCAAAGCTACTCAAGCCTGCATTTGAACAGGAATTCATTGTGACAGCCAGGAAAGCTAGACATTAAGTTCCTCCTGATTTCTTAGACTCTCTGATAATCTGCTCATCAGCATGTCTAAAGTAAATGCTGAAGTTTCAACTGGAACTATTTGATTTTTATACTGTCGTTGAAGATGAAATAGTAGTAAATCACTTTCGGAATTTAATTAAAATTCAGGTTATACACCCCTTAAAGGAGATGACATCATTAGCAATGCCAGAATTTCTAAACTGATATTTCAAATTCACTGTTGTAGATAATAGGCATCAATATGTACTACCAAGGTTTTGTTTCCTGAAAATATGAACATTAAATAAATTATAAGTGATAACAAATCTTCATCTCATATATGCAGCCATTTACACTTCTTATCCATGAACATTCATACATATATTCAATAACATAATTTTCAATAAACTACTAATTGATTTATAAGTGCCATTTATCATAAAACTGGAGTCATGATTTCACTTTAAATTGGACAGTACATGCAAAAGAACCACCAAGGCTGAAGGATCTCATACCTTAGAGGCATTCCAGGCAGCTATGTGATATTTCTTCCAAGAATGAGAGCTCGAGATCCAGGCCCTGCAACAAAAATTTTACACACTTAATAAAGGCATAGGATTATAAAATATTCAAGTTTTATTTGTATTTTTATTAATATACTGCTCACTTTTGTCCATTAGTGAACAAAAAATCTACATGGAAAAATTCAGTATAAATGTAGAGATTGTTTAGAGATTTGGCAAAGTTTACTGCATCAGAGCCTCCAGTGCTAATGTTAAGTAGATGGCTCACTGGGAATTTGCAGATCAATATAATTCTTTTTTAAAGATTATATTTATTTAAGAGAGAGAGAGAGTGCACAAAGGGAAGAATAGAGAGAGGGGGCAAGCAGAATCCGTGCTGAGCACCTGGGGCTAAATCTCAGGACCTGAGATAAAACCAAGAGATGGACACTTAACCGACTGAGCCACCCAGGTGTCCCTAGATTGATAGAATTTAATGTTCAAGCTCAAGTCTGGGATTTTAGCTCCACAGACTCAGAGTGAGACTCAGGTTTGCCTTATTTCTTCAAAACAATAAAGGATAAAAAAAAAAATAGGAAAAGACTAGATCAAAAGGCCAATTGAATTTAGCATAAGAACCCTATATATAGAAATTAGAAATCTTGATGAATGACCTCTTTGGCCATTAGAAAGCATGGTAAATGAGGTCCCACATGATTATGATATGCACTTTTTTATAATGACCTAATATTTTGGGATACAGTTTTTTTCATAAATAGAATAAGAATACATATTTGGAACTGTGTTCCTATTTCCAAATTTGGCCCTTATTTTCAGATGTCAAAGAACTCATGAGAAACTTTTCATTCTAGACATAATGTTCATTTTCTGAAGTCATCTTCAGAATTCCTGGCTAGACTTTCTTTTTTTCCAGCTTTACTCAGATATAACTGACCTATAACAGGGTATATGGTTAAGGTATATAGCATGACTGGATACATGTATACATTGTGAAATGATTATTACAATAAAATTAGTTAACACATCTACCACCTTACAAATTACAATTTTTTTGAAATTTTGTGGAGAAAATATTTAAGACCTACTCTCCCAGCAAATTCAAATACACAATACAGTATTGTTTAACCAAAGTCACCACGCTATACATTAGATCTCCAGAATGTATTCATCTTAATACTGGGCATTTGACAAACATCTCCTCATATTCCCCATCCCCATAGCCCCTGGCAACCACCATTTCACTCTTTGTTTCTATGAGTTTGGCATCTTTTTTTTAAAGATTCCACATATAATTGAGATCACATAATATTTGCCTTTCTCTACGTTATTTCACTTAGCATAACGTCCTCAAGATCCATCTGTGTTGTTTCAAATGTCAGGGTTCATTCTTTTTTAAGGTTGACTAATATTCCATATACTACATTTTCTTTTCCACTCATCTGTCAATGAACACATGAATGCTTAGGTTGTTTCCATGTCTTGACTATTGTGAATAATGCTGTAATAAACATGGGAGTGCAGATATCTTTTCCAGGTAGAGATTTCATTCCATCAGATATACCCAGAAGTGAGATTACTGGACCATATTGTATTTCTATTTTTAATTCTATTCCATTGGTCTGTGTGTCTGCTTTTTGGTAGTCTCATACTGTTTTGATTATTCTAGCATTGCTGAATAGTGTGAAATCAGAAACTATGATCCTTCTAGTTTTGTTCTTTCTTAAAATTGGTTTGGCTTATTGGGGTCTTTTGTAGTTCCAAACAAATTATAGGATTTTTTTTCTATTTCTGTGAAAAAGCCATTGAGATTTTGATGGGGAAAGCACTGAATCTCTAGATGGCTTTCGGTAGTGTGGACATTTTAACAATATTAACTCTTCCAATCCATGAACACAAAATGTATTCCATTAATTGATTTCTTCTTCAATTTTTTTCATCAATGTCTTACAGTTTTCATTGTATACAGATCTTTCACTCCTCTCGTTAAATTTATTCATATGTGTTTCATTCTTTTTGATGTAACTGCAAATGGGATTGTGTTCTTCATTTCTTTTTGAGATATCTCTGTTAATATATAGAAATGAAATTGATTTTTGTATGTTAACTTTGTATCCTGCAACTTCACTGAATTCATTTATTAGTTCTAACAGTATTTTGGTGGAATCTTTAGGGTTTTTCATATATAAGATCACATCATATGTGAGCAGAGACAATTTTACTTCTTTCTTTCTGACTTGGATGCTTCTTATTTCTTTCCCTTGCCTAATTGCTCTGACTGGAGTTTCATGTTAGATAGGAGTAGTAATCACCCTGGTCTTAATCATGATTTTAGAGAAAAAGCTTTTCGTTTTTGAGGATGATGTTAGTTATGGGTTTGTCATATGTGGCTTTTATTAGGTTGAGATATATTTCTTCTATACTGAGTTTGTTGAGACCTTTTACCATGTAAGGGTAATGACTTTGTCAAAAACTTTATCTGACTCCGTTGAAAGGATAGTATGATTCTTTTTTTTAAAGATTTTCTTTATTTATTTATGAGAGACACACACACACAGAGAGAAAGAGGCAGTCAGAGAGAGAAACAGGCTCCATGCAGGGAGCCCGACGTGGGACTTGATCCTAGATCTCCAGGATCACGCCCTGGGCCGAAGGCAGGCACCAAACTGCTGAGCCACCCAGGCTGCCTGGATAGTATGATTTTTGTCCTCCATTCCATTAATGTGGTATATCACATTTCTTGATTTGCATAAGTTTATTCTCCTTGCATCCCAGAAATAAATCCCATTTTATTATAGTGTAATCCTTTAGATGTGGTGTTGAATTTGCTTTGCTAGATTCTTGTTGGGAATTTTTGCATCTATTTCATTAGGTTTATTAATATGCATGTTTTTATTCTTATCTGTCCATCCTTGACTTTGGAATCAATGTAATGCTGGCCTCATAAAATGATTTGAGACCATTCTCTTCTCTTCAATTTTTTGGGAGACTCTGAGAAGGATTTGTATTCATTCTTCTTTAAATGTTTGATGGAATTCACCGTGAAACCATCTGGTCCTAGGATTTACTTTGTTTAAAGGTTTTGACTACTGCTTCAATCTCCTTAAATGTTATTGATCTGTTCAGATTTTCCATTTCTTTCTGATTCAGTCTTGGTAGGTTGTATACATCTAGGAACTTATCCATCTATTCTCGTGTTCAATTTGTTGGTATATATTGTTCATAGTAGTCTTTTATGATTCTTCATATTTCTGTGGTCAATTTAAATGTCTCCTCTTTCATTTATAATTTTGTTTATTTGAGGTCTTTTTCTTGGTTAGTCTAAAGATTTGTCAATTTGTGTTTTCAAAAAAACAACTTGTACTTTCATTGATTTTTTTCTATTGTATTTCTAGTCTCTATTTAGTTTGGTTCTGATATTTATTATTTCCTTCCTTCTGCCAACTTTGGACTTAGTTTGTTCTTCTTTTTCTAATTTCTTGAGGTGTAAAGTTACATAGATCCTTCTTTTTTCATAATGTGGGTGTTTATCACTATAAAAGTCCCTCTTAGATCTGCTCTTGCTGAATCCCATACATGTTGGTATGTTGTGTTTTAATTTTCTTTCGTCTCAAGATACTTTCTAATTTCCCTTTTGGTTTCTTTTTAGCCCATTGGTTGTTCAAGAGTGTGTTGTTTAATTTCCATGTATCTGTGATTTTTTTTAGTTTCGTCCTCAAATTTTATTAGTTTCCTTTGGTGGCATCATATTTGCTTGATTCTTCATGACTGTGTAGCCTTGCATTCATGTCTGTGAACCTGAACTGTTAAATACCTCTTCCAGTCTTTATAGACTGGTTTCAGCAATTAAAGACTTTTTATGCCTATTCTCTGAGTTGATTAGTCTACCTCTAGAATTTCAGTCATTCTGGGTTGGAACCAGTTATAAGGCTGCTGCTAGATCTGTCCTGGGGCCCATAGTCAGTGGGCTTATGGCACCAGGGGCTCAGGCAGACATGGATCTTTATCCTGTTCCTGGGCCAATGAGACTGCCTCCAGCAACTTGTTCAGTAGGGTAGCACTGGGACAAGTGTCCACTTCAAGGTTCACATATGAGTCCTCAGATAGTGGGCCTATTACTGGATTCCCCACTGGTGTGACTCCTGCCAGGTTCCCAGGAGGGCTGGACTGATCCCTTACCATGAATGGAAGGGCTGGACCTGAGTATAGAGTCTTTCCAAGGTCTCCTGAGACACAGGTGTGTGTTTCCTGCCTAATCCTAGTGGTGGAAGGACTACTGTTGAGAAGGCCTAGAACTGTAGGGCCCTTTCAGGATTTCAGGGCAAAAACAGGAGTATCTCCCACTGGGTTCCTGGGCTGATAGGCCTGTCAGTGGACTGCAGCTGTGATACAGTTGGAGCCAAGTTATAGGGCCTTTGGGAGATAGGAAAACTGAAGGACTCTGTAAAAATCTGCTTTTTGCTCCTTTTCTTGCTTCTGTCTTGCTAGTACCTGCACCCTCATAGTAAAAATAATATATTCCCTCCATGTAAGGGACAAGGAGTTTATTTCTTCAGAGTCTTCCAGCATAATAGGTGACATCTCAGGAAGGACTGGGTGAGAATTACCAGACAAAGTCATTCTGTGTGTATTCCAGACTACTGGCACTAGACATCTCAACATCAAGGTCCTCTGAATCCAAGCTATAAGTGACTTATGAAAGACACCTGGACCTTTCTTTGTTCTGACCAGTTCCTCAATGCCTGAAAGGATGCATGCATCAGACTACAATACACAATAAAAACTCCAGACACTGAATGAAAATGAAACTCTCCTTTTCCTTTCTGAGTCTTCCAGATGCTCTATCTGTATCTTCACTCTCTTTTTATCTTCAATAGATTTGCTCTCATTCCCTCCCAGCTTGCATTTGATTTCTATCCTGTGCATAGCCAAGGACCCTCTTGGCTGGCCCTGTGGGATCCTCTTTCGATACCTTGGAACCAGCCTGCCTACATCACTTGATAGACAGTGCTGGTAACAGATTCAAAGCCAAACAAGGTTATAACTGAATCCCCAGGGGTACAGAGCTGTTACCATTTCTGTCACCTGGACCAAGATGCAAGCCTGCCCTTTCAATGTGGCTCTCCTCAGGCTTGGACTGCCCTATGATTTCACAATACCCTACCTGGTTCCCAAACCTCCCACAGAAGCACTTTTATCCATGGATAGATACCAATTTATTGTTGTGTGTGTATAGGGCAGGGGGTACATGCAAGGAATCTCTTAGCCATTTTGCTGACATCACTTAAAATATATTTCTGAAAAATATGGAAAAGACTTAAGAGACTCCTTTTTAGAGCTATATATACATGTATTGATAAAAACAGAATTGTGGCTGTAAAATAATAAAACTGTTTTTATATTAAATTTATAATAAAACATAACTCATCAGAAAGAAAAGAAGTGGGATTCATTCATTCACAAATATGTATTGATCACACTATCTTACTCTCAGGAGGAAAAATGAATAATATACATAACAAAACATGCTTAATGGTGATAAATATTATAAGAAATAATGGGAAATGAGTCAAATAAGGGAAGTTGGGAGTGGTGGGGGCAAAGAATGGATGGTGTGATTGAAGTTCAACAATATGGGTGGGATGGGTTTTATTGAAATACAGACATATGCATGTGCACACACAAATACACACAAAGAATTGAGAAATTTTCCACGAGGATAGGAAGAGATAATTGTAAGGAGAGGCAACAGCCAGTGCAAAACCCTTACAGAGGAAATGTGACTGTTCATGGAACAAAAGGGAGCCTGTGCTGAAGTGACGGGATGAGGAAGAGAAGAGAAACTAACTTGGAAATATGAGGCAGAGTGGATCATTAGACATCTTGCAAACCACTGTATTTCTTGGACTTTTAGTTGAAGAGAAATGGGGTCCCACTGAGAGTTTAAGCTGAGGAATGACATGATTTGTGCTACACTTTTCAAGGATGATTGTGGCTGTTGTGTTGAAACTTCAGGAAAGGCAAGACTAGAAGTACTGGAAAACTAAGAAGCTACTGAAATAATCAAGGCAAACCAGGAGAATGGTAGCTCGGGACTGTGACAGTGGCAGTGCTAAGAAATATGTGGTTCCTAAATGTATTTGGAAAGTAGAAGGATATATAATTTCCTTTTAAAAAATGGATGTGGAGGGGGGAAAAGAAAAGAGGGAGTCCATTGTTTTGGCTTGAGGAACAGGAAAAATGGATTTGCAATCATCTGAGAAGAGTAAAACTCATATGGAATAGGTTTGGGGGGAAAAGATCAGAAGTTTAGTTTGAGACATATTGATAAATATTATAGAAAAAAAGGGAAACAAGTAATATAAGGGGAATTGTGTGTGCTAAGGGCAAGGAAGAGACCGTGTGATTGAAGCTTAATAATGTGGGGGGTGGGCAGCCCGGGTGGCTCAGCGGTTTAGCCCCACCTTCGGCCCAGGGCGTGATCCTGGAGACCTGGGATTGAGTCCCACTCAGGCTCCCTGCATGGAGCCTGCTTCTCCCTCTGCCTGTCTCTCTGCCTTTCTCTCTTTCTCTGTGTGTCTCTCATGAATAAATAAATAAAATCTTTTAAAAAATAATAACAATGTGGGGGGGGGGTTGTTGAAAGTTGGAAGATTCTCTCAGAAACCTGAGTGAAAAAGTTGCACAGACTGTGAAATATATGTCTATATATCTGGAGTGTGATTTGAGCTCAAAATATAATCCAAGCTTGTACCACAAATTTTGTAGCTTAAATCAACACAAATTTGTTTTAGAGGTCAAAAATCTAAAATGAGCCTTATGGGGCTAAAATCAAGTGTTGGTAGGATGTTCTATCTGGAGAATCCAGGAAGAGTTGTTTCTTTACTTCTTCTAGGTGATGGCCCTCTCTTCCATCTGCAAAGTGTTTCATTCCAGTCTCTGCTCCTGTAATTCCATCAACTTCTGCCTGTGACTCTATTGCCTCCCTCTCATAAGGATCCCTATGATTACATTTGGGTTGACATGGATAATCCAAGATACTCTTCTCATCTCAAGATTTTTAATTTAATCATATCAACAAAATCCTATTTGCCAAAGAGGGGAACACAGTCAAATATTTGGGGATTAAGATTGGCCATCTTTAAGAAGCCATTATTCAGCTTGATATGATAGACCATAAGTGGCCTATCAAGCCATGGACTGGGTGAGTTCACCCAAGGAATGAGTGTAAGGAGAAAAAAGGAAGATCACCTTCTGAACCTGGGTACGTTCCAACATGAAAAGCTAGAGCAAAGAGGAACAACTGTCAAAGACGGAAAGGGTAAAACAGAAAAACTGCCCCCCAATGACAAGAAACTGTGGAGTATTCTCAAGAGAGAGTTGAAGGAAAAAGGAGTAATCCATTGTGTCACAATGATGCAGTCTAATGAACTCATCCTGGTACAAGACATTGGTCTAACACTGAGGATACAGGATTGAAAAAGGCTTCTGAAATTCATTCCATAGCAATAGTCATATAGCAAACAAACAACACTCCAAACAATTCAGAGAGCATAATGGCAAACAGTATGAGGAAAACAGAAACAAGTGCTGAGACAGGGAATGATGGGGAATGATTGTGACGGGTATTACTTTAGGTTGAGTGGCCAGGAAAAGCCCCCACATGATCATATTGAGCTGAGACAAAGTGAAAAAAAAGAAAAAAAGAGCGAGCCACAGAAATTCTGGGGGGGGGGGGATAAAGAATTCTGTCCAGAGAAAAATAGCCTCAGCCATGGACATAAAGAGGGAAGAATCTCAGCATATTTGAGAAGAAGAGCCCAGAGGAACCCAGAGGAGCCCCAGTGTGGAGAATGGGGGAGATGATCCAGGGAAGCAAGGAAGTGCCCTGTCACGCAGTGTAGGTCCAGGTTCAATTCTACTGTGGCTCAAACTTGGGATTTGGGATATATTATAAGTGTAAAGGGAAATCAATGAGGGGTTTTTCCCAGGCTGTGACAGGACCTCATTTATGTGTCTGATAGAATTGGGGTAGGGAAAGAGTCACATTAGGGAGAGCAGAGAAGAGGGATTGCAGTAGTGGAGGAAGGATGCACCTAAGCAAGTAGTGGAAGTGTGGAGTCCAATAGACTTAGAATGTGTTCTCCAAGTGGAGTTGATAAGCTCTGCTGATAACCGACACCAGGGGCATTTATTCTTTTTATTACTTCTGTGCCTCATAGGAATTAATTCGCAGCTTTTGTGATTTGGTAAAAACAATGCTACGCTCCGATGGTTTCAAATCTGTTTGTAAATTGGTTAATCCTACTGTATACCTATGGCCAAGCCACAAATTATACTCAGTGAATATTTTAAACATCTATAAATTTACCAATTAAATGTGATTACTTAAGGAAAAGTTACTTTGTTTTTGTTTAAATATTTTATTTATTTATTTGACAGAGAGGGAGAAGGAGCACAAGCAGGAGGGGCTGCAGAGGGAGAGGGAGAAACAGACTCCCCGCTGAGCAGGGAGCCCAACGTGGGGCTCGATCCCATGACCCTGAGATCATAACCTGAGCCAAAGGTAGATGCTTAATGGACTGAGCCACCAGGACCCCAACAAAAGTTACTTTGATAAAATTTTATCTGCATTGTTTTTTGTTAAAGAAGGAGCATTGTGGTGATTAGTTTGGGAATAAATATTATGAAGGAAGTATGTTAGAAAAAATATTAATAAATTTTCCTCTGTCAAAACAATATATATCGACAATAAATTTTTGGAAGATTCATAAAGAATAACTAGTCTGAAAACCTGTAAAGATAAATCCTCAATATGTGGAGATGAGAAGGTTTTTCTTTTATTCTGTTTCATTTTGTTTTTAGGCAACAGAGGGGAAAAAAAATGAATGGACAGTAAAACTGCCAAAACAATCTGGTTTTATTTTAAGTTACAAAGAAAAAAGTAACTTTCTTTTTTCTTTTTTGAGCCTACGTATCCATAAACACTAAAAATAGCAATGAGTTTGATAGCATGCTATTCCCATTTAACATAAATTTAAGGCATTTGATAATAGTAATCATTTACCTGGCACCCATCAGAATAATCCCCGTCACTGCTCATTTTATTAGTTCAGTCTAAGAGCAACAATAGCAGACTTGCATTTGAAAAAGTTAAGGATGGGTTTATTTTCTTTTTAACAAGGAAGAAAAAAAGAAAAGGAAGTTCAAACACGCACAGTTGCTGGAGTCTAAACAAAGAAAATTCATCAAAGCATACACACAGGCCACCCTGGAAACAAAGAATTCACACTCTAGGGAAGACAATAGATACTGGTCACAGTAGGGCTGCCTTTGAATTCTTGGGGCCAAGTCACTGGCAGCAGTTGGCTGATGGCTCAGTGCTCCAAGGATGTGGAGAACACATTTCTGACCTGAATCCTGATTGGTGAAATTTAATTCAGACTTTGAGATAGACGGCAAAATATATTCTTTCCCCAAGTTCCCAGGCCCGGTCACATTAACTTATTTGATCTCAGATATAAATTACTCCTGCAATACTCAATTTGATTTCCCTTTTAGTATAGCTGCTGCTCTTTAATGCAGCAAAAGTATCCTTCTGCTGTGTTTTGATAGGACAATAATAAGGAATTGGACTCATGACTTTAAACAGAGGCCTGCTCTTGACTGGAGTCTATCATTTCATCTTTAGAAATCTTGGAAAGGTCCTTAACTCTTTGGGTAGTAGAACCAGTCATGTGTATTTTAGAGTATGGACAGTCTACCAGTTGCAATTAGGAGGCGATGCAACAATGCACCTGGAAAATAGGGTAAAATGTATCTATTTTACACTTTGTAGTGTTCGATGGCAGGTGTATTGGAAATCACAGGCAAGAAGAGACTAATGTCTCAAGTGGAACTTGGCGAGGAGGGAAAAAATGGAATCTCAGAATAGAGCTGTAAGAAATTTGGTGGGTTTCTTTTTTTCCCTTAAGTATTTAATTTACACTAAATTATTTTTTTAAATATTTATTTATTTATTAGAGAGAGAGTAAGCAAGAGACAGAGAGAGAGCACAAGCTAGGGGAGGAACAGGAGAGGGAGAAGCAGACTCCTGGCTGAGCAGGAAACCCAATGTGGGGCTCCATCCCAGTCCCCCGGGATCATGACCTGAGCTAAAGGCAGTTGCTTAACCCACTAGGCTACCCAGGTACCCCTACACTAATAATTCTAATAAGCAATGAACACGAGCACCGAGGTCAGGGTGCAATATTCGTATAGCTCTTGAATATGTTGGTGCTATACATACTCATTCTAAATAATCAAATCAATAGCCTACAGTTGAAACTACTAAGAATTATAGGCAAATGTGAACAATTTAGCAAGTTCCAGGCAGTTTTCCTTCACAGATGGACATTAAAGAGATATACCTTGGACATTTTAGGTGACATCAATATAATCACATTCAAAATTAATGATGAAAAGACTAACTGTTCTTTTTTACCTACCTCACCAATTTCCTGCAACATCAGTCCCTTTCAGAGTGTTTCTGTTCGTTATTTCTCAAGTGTAGAAAACATTGGCTTTCAGCATCATTGTGACTTAAGACAGAAGGACTCTCATTTCCTTGACCCTAGATTGATTATATTTGTTTATTCCTAAAATACGCATTTTGCTTAGAAATAGACACAGGTTGTTGACTTGCGTGATTACAGTTTCCTTGCGTTACCACTGCACAATTTGTTCTAGGAATGCTAATTCTCATGATGTTCTGCTAGAGAAATTAAAAGACAGTGTAATTTTTAGACATGTCAATCAAACCAAGTATATCCTATCCTTGTCAGATGCAGCACATCTCAGCACTATTTCTCATAAGATGTAGGGGTCCTCTTTCTGTACAGTTTAGTAACAAGAATAGTTGCAAAGAACGACAGCCGTCTATGAGAATTAGCAGGAGTAAAATTAAATTAGGTTAAAAGTTATCAACCGTAAATGGCAAGTAGACCACTCTGTGCAGACACTATGAAGAAAAAAAAATGATCTCAGCCGACTGGCAAACTTACAGAGGCAAGCCAGTGGCTTAAGGATCAGAAGTCAGCCTCTTGGAACGCTACCCTCTGGGAAACTTCCCCCAAAAGAAAGCTTGCGTGGCCAGTGGCTAGGAAAGAAACTAGCATCCGAAAAGATAAACTGAGGACAGCACCAGTAGATGCACACCATAAGCCATCCTTAGAGATTTGGCATTTGTACCCATGTATTAAAGGCTCTGAAAAGTCCTGCAGAGAAATTTGCCTAACTTTAGTTAGCCCAATGTTTTCCATCTTACTTGAATAAGGAAATGCTCTAGTGTTGATTGAAACACAGTTTGGAAAAGGCTGTTGGGTTGATAAATCAAAGTTTTGCCCAAAGTCCCACTTGGTTCTTTCTGGAATTAATCTATGTCCTGACATAATGTCTGTTGCCTGTCAGACCATATAAAAATCCAAGTGGACCTACCAATTTGATCACACAAGTAGTGCAAATAATGTAAATTATTTTTGATCTCACTTTCTGATACTAAATATTCTTTATGTGTTACCTTGGGAGAAAGGGAATCGAAGAGTGTGAAAAATCATTGTCAACTGTTATCTTTCAGAAATGTTTAAGCTTCTCTTAAAGTTGTGTCCCCAATAACATGTAAGAATCTAGCAAGGGATTGATCAGTGAATGCCATCGTGAGTTTTTAGTTTAATTTAGCAGACAAAAACATTGACTGTGGAAAAAGCCTAAGCGGTTTTTATCTGCAGTCCCAAGCATGCTGGTTGCCATAACCACTTTCCCTATCATTCCCGCCAGCATTTGCTAATTGCACCCTGTGCAGAGCACTGCCTTATATCAAAAACATATTAAATCCTACTGTTTAGTAAGAGAAGGACTGAATAATTTTATGCATATACCGAACTCCCCATGTTTGACAAAGTATTCAAGGTGAAACTAAACATTATTTACTTTAGATTATAAAAGATTCTCTTGCCATTCTGCAAAACTGGTTAGACCTGGGGAGGGAGGGGTTCCTGGTTTAAATTTGAACAACCACAAAGATATCCTCAAATGCCAGCCAGTTCAACCTGGCTCAGAACCGGTTTTTGCCAGGAAACTGTTTTAGTTATTCAAGCCCTGTGAAAGCAAACTTGGGAGTTGGAAAATCTTAAAGATTTATTTATTTATTCATGAGAGACACACAGAGAGAGGCAGAGACACAGGCAGAGGGAGAAGCAGGCTCCTCACAGGGAGCCCAATGCGGGACTCAGTCCCGGATCCCAGGATCACAACCTGAGCCTAAGGCAGGTGCCCAATCGCTGAGCCACCCAGGTGTCCCAGTTGGAAAATTTTGATAGTATTTTTAACAATGGCAACTCTTCTCTTTCACTAGTTTGGATGAAAGCAGATGGCAAGATGGATAATTTGCCTGCCACAAACTTTTATTCTCAAAACAAGTGTGTGTTGCAGGACGTTGGTACTAAAAAGTTTGTAAGATACCTGGCTCTAAAAATTATATGCCTCATCAGACTGTATCAATGGGATACAATGCTACTAGCTATTTTCAAACAATAAGAACAATGATTCACTAAAAAGCAAATTTATCCTGAGGACAGAAAGCAACCGCATTAAAAAAAAAATTAATAAAACAAACAAAAAAGTATCCCTGGTCAAATAAGCTGAAATATTTCCTTTAAACTTATAATTTTAAAAAAATAAAATATGCTAAAAATATATATACACTGAAGTTAATCACTATGGATAGCTAAATTCTGGAGAGAGCCACTGTACAATATTGGGCCCATAATTGACAATGTTGTACCGTGCACTTAAAAATTTGAGAGTAGACCTCATGTTAAATGTTCTTACCACAATATAAATACATTATATATAACTTTTAAGACTTAGCTTCTGCAAAATGTGACTAGGTTTTTAAGACAGATTTTTAAATAAACTGATTACATATTTAGTCATCTTGTCTGGTGTATCACATAGGTGATATTAGATTATTTGCTTAATGTCTCACAACTAAAGATCTTGGTTACTTCATTCATTGAGCTTTATATTTTTAAAGCAATATCTGCAAAGGAAATAATTTCTAAAAAATGTCAGTGCTATCTCTGGACGGTTACATAAAGCATCTTGGAGCTGACATGCACACCAACAGATGTATAAACTAGTATGATGCTTAATTTAGTCATTGGACAAGAGAAATAAATATCATCCTATAGCTATTGTACAAATGTTTATCCGTTTCAGATTATCTCCCTGTCCTAAATAAACACACACGTGCACACACACACACACACACACACTAGCAGAGTAAAACTCCAAATATATTTTAATTCAAACATGTGGAATGAAACAGCAAGATTCTAACACTGTTTTGTTGGATTGGTCATGTTTGGCATCTAAAAAATGTTTGAATCCCCCCATATTGCTTCGGTATCATCTCTATAATACCAATGCCTGATTGGATTCCATAAGTATACCAGTAAATTATTTATTGGCTACTGACTATGCGCCTTTGTTGCACTGAGATTTGTGGACAATAAGGAAGTGTTCTTAGGGATCCCTGGGTGGGGCAGCAGTTTGGGGCCTGCCTTTGGCCCAGGGCGTGATCCTGGAGACCCGGGATCGAATCCCACGTCAGGCTCCTGGTGCATGGAGCCTGCTTCTCCCTCTGCCTATGTCTCTGCCTCTCTCTCTCTCTCTCTCTGTGACTATCATAAAAAAAAAAAAAGGAAGTGTTCTTAGAGGACCCATTAACTGTTAAAAATATTTCCTAATACTAATTTCTAAAGCATATCAGCGCTGTCCACAGTCATATAAATGCTGGTAAAAAAAAAAAAAAAAAACATCATGCCACAGAAGATGCCACACCATATTCCAGGTTAGAAAAATTAATGAAAAAAAAAAAAAAAGAAAAATTAATGATGAAATTAATGTAATAAATTTCCACTGTGTCTCCTATAATCAGCTTCAAGGATCTGGGGGTTTGTTATTGGCACACTGAAATAACAGAACATGATATTGTTTGTTTAATGACTCGAATATTCTGAACATATTTTAGTAAAAAAAAAAAATACTGTACTAACATGGTTTTAAAAATAAATTCCATTCAGGCTTTGTGACTTTCCAGGTTTATCAAGAACAAATTTTAATATGTTTCTTTCAATAAGGTGCATGAACTCTTCTGGTTTTTAAATGTAGCTTATGCAGACCTGCATATTAAGATAAGCCTATCTTTCCAAGATTAAAAGGTATTTCCTTCCAGCAGAATTTTTGCTCAATTTGAATAATGAGTTAAATTCCGAATTACAGCAACTTCATTTAATGCTCCTGATTTTAATGAGTGCATGTATATATCTTTAGAATATATTCGAAATGGTCTAGGGAACTTTTCATTGCTGAACAGCAAAGCAGAAAAGGAGGACTATTTGTGTCATGTACCACTTCCTCCCTAACATAATTTTGAAATATAAACTTTACAAGGCTGTTTTTTGTTGCGTGGGAAACCAGTGTTTCTGTGAGATAAAAACACGGAACTAATTGTTTATATTAGAGCCTTTAGGACTGGTACTATTTTATATGCAAATTTACTAGAGCAATTTGTTTTACATGTGTATTAAGTCAAATGGATCAAATGATCTGAGTGGGTTGAACTAAGATGATAGACCGGTTCATTCTATTTGAAAAGAATTTGCGAATCAGCATTTTTTACAGATCTAATTGAAATGTATTCATGCCTCTGTAGAGCAGTGATAAACTTAATAAATGAGGACAGTTATTATGCGCCAATAAAATATCAAAACCCAGCAAATTATAAAATAGTTATCGGTGTGACTGCTTAAAATAACATAACTAGCTCTAAAGCTGGGTCACACATGATTATTCCAGCTGTCAGAAGAACAATCTAGCAGAATGAACTTCATTTTTTCTGCCCAAAGATGAAGTAATAGATTCTCTCCCGAGTTGGACTGTGCGCATCACAGATGAGAGTCTGGGAGGGTCATTACCACCTGGGCCAGGGACCATGTCAGTTTTCAGGTCCACACTCAGGACCAACGGTAGGTTTACAGCCTGCAACACACAGGCCGGTGGTCCTTCATGAAGTGAGTCTTTCCCTATCATTACAGTGAGGTAGGTAAAATGGCCTTTTAGGATGATGAAGTCATTTAATACTGCGTGGCTAGTTATTTTCAGTTGTTTTTCTTTTCCTTCTCTCCCTCTTTTTGGTCAGTGCCAAAGTGTGCTCTTTCTTCCTAAACACGCCTCCAGGGCAAGAGTGGCCATGGCTACGATTTAAGATTATTATCTTTGACAATTTCCTTGCCAGGAGAATAAGAGGATTTAACAACAAAAAAAGAAGATTCTAACACTCTACATGGTATCTTGTGTCATTATGTAATGGTATTTTTAAAGAGCTTCCTAATACTCTTTTGGTTTTTTACAATAATCTTCCTTTGGAAAAAAATATGACATCTATCTCAGTAGCTCTACAAGAAATTTTGACTTGCAAACAAAAGAACAACTAAAGAATGGCTCAAAGTGCAGAGCTTTTCATTCAACATGGTATAGTTCGCCAATGTTTGCCTTTTCAGGGAGCTCTGAAAGATTTTCAAGTTTAATGGCTCTTAGTAACAGGTTTAAATGTGGTGGCAAATATTAAAGCCAATTTACCAGAATGTTCTGTTTGTGCCTTTATGTCCAAAATTCTAACACCAGGTTGGTGACCATCCACCTAGAACACCAATCAACCCCACTTGAAGTCTAGATGCCTGCCTTCATACAAGGGTAGACTACTTGTTTTAAGTGAATGATGTGCTAAAATTCTCATAATCGTCAACTTTTGGGATGCGTCCAACTCAAAATGTTGGAAGAACATTTGAGAAGAATCTATTTGCTAGAATGTTCTATTTTCATTCTTTTTCTTTTCCTGTTTCTTCCTTTCTTTTCTTTTCTTTCCATGTTATCCTGGGACAAGAAATGAAAACTGCAAAGCATAAACATTTATGAGTCTCAAAACTAAACACTAAATGCAAATAAAAGTGGCTCAGATTGTTACTCTCACAGTGCTCCAGGCAACATCTTCTATTTACAAAGGTTTTTGTTTTTGTTTTTTTCATATTTTTCGGTTTTTCTTTTCAGGCATATCAATAAACTTTTGGCCAGATGGGAAAAACCCATGAAATAAGTCCTTAATTCTTACATGCAATAGAAGGAATTTTTTTGTTCCTATACATATGTCTGCAAAAGACAAAAGTGACCTCCAAGGTGCATTCTAGCCATGTTTTGATGAACCTATAAGTTTTGATTAATGAAAATGGGCAGGAATCCCTGTCACAAGAGAGGTATCCAAGTGACCTCAGTGGAAGTTAACAATTTATAGTCATATCAAGGCAAGGCCATAGTTACAGGACTGTGAGGTGCCACTACCATCTAGGGAAGGGCAGCAATAACAGGTAACAGAACCCAAACCTTTGTGATGTCAACACTGTTTAAACAAATTCATGCTTAATTATGTGCAAAAAACACTAACATTTTTGGATGATAAAAACTCTTGAAAAATATAAAACTGAGATTTTCCCTTATAATTTCTTTTCATGGCAATGCCTCAATTAATGCACTATTCTGCACTTGCTCATTTGTCCTCAGATAAATGTGTTTCTCTAGCATTTTCCCTCGTGTGTCCTCCTTACCTTTAATAGGGAGCAACATCTAGGATATTTTGATAAATTTTGCTTATTGACAAATACCAGCAAAGCAGCAAACTGACGGAAGCTGACACTGCTTTTTACCAGTTTGTAAACAATAAGACTTGCTGTTAGCGGTCATATCAATAAGAGCAAATTTGTCTTATAATCCAAACATGTCAGGATTAGACTAAAACTCCAAACAGGACATCCAATGTGGCAATGCAAAGGTAAATGTTGGTTATGGATTAGAGTAGAGAAGTTTAAGAAATATTTTAAACATAGATTTGCAAAACCAGGAGAATCACTTAATGAAGCAAATGCTCTAGTAAATAAAAACCTTATCTGTATACATGTTTGAAACTGAGAACAAAAGCCAGTGGAAAGAGAAAGGTTAGAGATGATACAAAGAAATCTGATTATTAAGATGATAATGCCTTAAATGAGGCAAGGAATCAAAGACCCACCAACAGGGTCTCATCTCTAGGATGTTGGTTTCCTTCTTGCCTTCCCAGTCCATACCTGCCAGGTGGAGAAAGTCAGGGTTATTAGTTACAAAGGTGACGTTCTCTAAACTAAAATTTATCTCCGAGCTCTCACACAGTAAGTAGCCCACAGGAAACCCTAAAGATCCCTCTGACCTAGCGATAGATATAAATCCTTTTACTAGAAAATATTTATCCATGTGAGAACAAAATTAATAATTGTGGGGTATTTTTAATTGCCAGATAATATAAAATTCAGCATGTGCTTTTTTTTTTTTTTTTTTTTTTTTGGTAGGGTGTGGAAGTTATGTTGTGCAACCATGTGAAATATTAACTGCACCTTTAGCTAGTCATCTCCTGGCTTGGTCATGACTTTTATTTTAAATGCTAATTTTCGGAATCCTTTTAGAGGGTGTTGTTTTGTTATCTCAACACAAAGTCCTATGAGATTTGTACAGTGTCTGTAAAATTGTGAAGTGTGCATAGGTTTTTGTTTAAGGATCACATATAATTAAGATTAAATATTCACATTATTATGAGCCTGTTCTTGCAGACATAAAACAAAGCAAATTCCCAGTGGATAATACTTCGGGAAATATTTGCATCCTCAACTTTTGCAGCATTAATTCTGTCTCGCTGAGTTAAAGCTAAAATTGCTTTAGTGACCAACTTTGAATGCAAAAGGGTAAATAAATAAATCCAAAACATGACCTAAAAGATAATGAATTGTTCAAAAGAAATAGGTATGCGACATAAATTATTGATTGTATTTTCATATTTTAACTAGCTGTTTGCCAACAGTAAGTGTAATATGTGTGTGTGTGTGTGTGTGTGTGTGTGTGTGTTTCTCTATATATGTATATTGCCACTGTTTAAATACAGGTGTTAAGGTAATTTAAATACATCATGAACTGAATATGATGAAATCTTTATCCTAGAAAAACTAGAAAACAGAAGTAGGTAAACTTTTTCTCTTTTCTAACGGTGTAATTCTGTATTCTCTTGGTGACTCTTTAGTCTTTATGTTTTCTTCGACGTTTTGTAATTGCTGGAGACAACAGTAAACAGAACTCAATCTGTGATTTACATATCGCTAGAAAAAGCCACTGGGAATAGGTGATCAATCTCTCGGTTGTGGAAACACTTGAAGAAGAGGCACTGATCTAACAGAACAAATGAAAATGTAAATCTATAGTTGAGGTTCATTACCTTGAGAGCAATTCAACAAATACATTCTTCCTGGACATCTTCTATGGGCATACACAGTACTAGATCCTTTGAAGATGCAGCTCAAATGGAATCCTGGCCCTCAAGGAGCTTAGGGTATATGTGCACTTGAGAAAGGAGAAGCCTATGTTTCCATTAAAGTTGTTTTGCCTCAGACAATTTTATAAAGGAGTGCTTAAGACTCTATGTAAACCTCATAAATGCAATGCTTTTCTTTTAAAAATGGTGAAAACTAAAGATATTTATAGGGAAGAAACTGTATTTATATTTAAAGATAATTGAAATTAGTTGGTAGTGAAGTCACATAAAATGCTATTACATGAAATTTTACTATTAGAGCCTCAAATAAGGAGATATGCCCACATTGTTAAGTGCAATTCAGGAGGGACATGGCACTTTTACTTTTAACAAGCACTTTTTTTCAGTTAAAAATATTTTTAGTAACTTTTGAATATTTCTTTTAAATATAAAGTTAATAAAATATCTATCAATCTAAATATTTTCTGGGGTCCTTAATTTTGAAAAATTCTGCTGGCTTAATTTGAGAAATGTAATTAAATACATCCCATCCTCATTATACTTCAAATTTCTTAAAGGAACAACTCTACCGTATTCATCTTTATGTCCTCGATGTCTAGCAAAGAGACATGCACACAATAGGAAAGGAACAAAGTTGCTAAACATTAGAGTTATTTCTAATATAGTCTATTTGGTTAACTGCAGAAATAATTTTCACATTCTCATTGTTCCTTCTACTATCCACCATCCCTACCAGTAATCCTTCTCAGTTGCCATGAATACACAGAAAGATGAAGGAGCAGTAGGGTAAACTTTGGAAACATGAACAAAAAATGGCTGTGGCAGGTTTTATAAAAGATCAACAATGATGGCAAGCTTCCGGCAGCCACATGTCATGTGGGTGGGAGGTATTCATCACCATTTCTAACTATTTTCATGATTATGCTACACAATGAACTGCCTAAATTTAAATAATCATATACAAACGAAAGATAGAAGTCCCTCGTCCAGCATAGCCAACACATGGGCATAATATGTATACATTTTTAATAAATATTTTTAAATCAGTAGATGAGTAAATGAGAGGGCAGATAAAAATGAAATAAAACAAGGCATAAAATGAGTATGGTGTAGGGAAGGGAAAGAAGTCAAGTAGTAGAGAATCAGAGGTGAGAGACAGGCCATCAAAATTCCTATGGGTACAACTGTATCAGTCATACTGGACCAGGTGACTTTGTTCAGGGCACTGCCTATAATAGAGTAGGAAGTAGCCTTTACATGCATACTGCTTCTGGAAAGAACTAACCATTTTTATTTACATAGCCTTAGGTGTTTACCTCAAGCATTAACTTCTGGAAATGTTCTGTGGTCACCCTACTTTGTGTCTTTAACTCTGGCATAGCATGTATCACACAGTATTATATTTACTTATCTCTTTCCCAGTCATTGAGAATTCTTACTCTTTATTGTATCCCTATCCATTTTTCAATGCTGTATTTATTGAGTATCCTCTATATCATTTCCACTAGGCACTGAGAATTAGAAGAGTGAATAAAGAATTTATAATCCAATATAGTAATACACTGTAATGGCTTTGTCTCCTACATTAAATTTTCATCTCATAAGAATATTATTTTTTTTAGTTTTTTTAATTTATGTGATGGGGGGGCGAGTTGGGGAGAGGGAGAATCAGGCTCTCTGCTGAGTAGGGAGCCCAATATGGGGCTCGATCTCAGGACCTTAGGATCATGACCTGAACTGAAGGCAGATGCTCAATTGACTGAACCACCCAGGTACCACTCATAAGAATATTCTTGACAATTGTTTTTGCAAGTATTAGTAACCATTTAATAAGGACATTTTTGAAGTGTAGTCATGTGAAAGAGATTAGAAGTGGTTAGTAATTCCTAAAATGTACTATCTATACATAGAACATTTGGAGAAATTTTGGTATTCTTTTTTTCTAATGAAAGAAATAAAGAATGGACTGGTTATATCATTATATATTAAATGTGAGGGACATAAGATGCAAAGGCTGGATTGTAATTCCTCACTGTATCTCCTAACATTACATAGGAGCTCAAGTCAAGTTTGCTGAAGGAATTAACCAAATAAATGAAATTAATAATCTGAAGAAATTTAATGTAATTTCTGTACACAACTACCTTTTTTTTTTTTAATTTTTTATTTATTTATGATAGTCACAGACACAGAGAGAGAGAGGCAGAGAGAGAAGCAGGCTCCATGCACCGGGAGCCCGACGTGGGATTCGATCCCGGGTCTCCAGGATCGCGCCCTGGGCCAAAGGCAGGCGCCAAACCGCTGCGCCACCCAGGGATCCCATGTACACAACTACCTTATAAAATCCAAAGGCCATTTTTAATCACCGCTCCTTTTTTTAAGATTTTATTTATTTATTTGTGAGAGACACAGAGAGAGAGAGGAAGATACATAGGCAGAGGGAGAAGCAGGCTCCCTGTGAGGAGCCCGACATGGGACTCCATCCCAAGACCTGGGGATCAGGACCTGAGCCAAAGGCAGATGCTCAACCACTGAGCCACCCAGGCACCTCTTTAATCACCACTTTAAATGAAATTCTACTTTCTGAGAAAACTAGTTAACATGAGCTTCTAATTTAAAAAATAAATAAAACTAACACTTTTTTTTTTTTTTTTTTGAAAAATATACCTGATTTAGTGTTTTGCCTCTGTGGCACAAAAAGACAAATATCTAGAAAATATCTAGAATATTTTAACAATCTCAATAAAAACCTAATAGCAAAAACATATCCTATTTCTCTGAATTGTAAAGTCCTCTTGATAAACATGAGAAGTCTTGCAGCCAGTCTAAGCAATTCCTTAGAACATGTATTTCCAGCTCACCAAGTGTATTTTCAACATGCTTTATTTCATATGATGGGTTTTCTGCCTTCAAATTAAGAAATAAGTAATAGTGGTTCATTAAACTGGGTTTAGAATCCAACACCTGAGTTTGAATCCCATTTCCTTACTGACCAGGCAGGGTACTTGGGCACCTCACTTGACTTCAGAGAGCCCAGATGTCCTGTCTGTTGTTTGTAAAGAGGGTGCAACAGTGAACCAAGCATTGTGTTCAGTCCCTAACAGAATGAGGGCTGAATAAATGATACACATCATTGCTATGTGTTTACTCAACTGAGAGTATTCCCACTGAGTGATGTCAATGTTTGAGAAGTATTATAGGATAGTTCACTCTAGATGGCTTCTAAAATCTCCCAGCTGATTGAATAATATTAAAAATTCATTTCTCATTAATAATTTCAGTCTCAAATGTAAGGTTTTTTTTTTTTCTTGGCCCCTCACTTAAAGAAGTATCACTCAAGCTTAACATATAAGGAACTCTTTGAGGAGGCATCAGCAGAACTTTACCCCCATGTCTGAAAAAATAACCTTTTTAGTAAGACACTTGTACTTGTTTGCCTGATTTCATTTATTTTTAATAATCTTAAATAATACAAGAAAATTAACTAGGGAAAGAATCGTGAAACTCTGAGCAGGGGGGTAGATGAGCACAAATAGGCTTGCAGTGCATGGAAATATAAAAATGAATTCCTTAACCCGTGAAATAAAGCCAAATTGCAGATATTGAGAAGTTATATTTTGGAGTACTCTGCAGGAAGACCTGGTTCCTACCACCACAGCAACACGTGCGACGAGAGTCGGTTCTCATGTGCCTTTGTCTCTCTGCCCCAATACTTCCGGCTGACTTCTTGAAACATTCTTCTCCTTGAATAACCTAATTCTCATTCAATTCCATTCTTATTCCTTCAGTCTCTGTCTTGACATGTATTTTCTGATTCATTTTTCGTTTCTATATTTTCCCATCCTATGTAGGTCTATTTTCAGCCTCTTCTTCTGTCCCTCTATATTTTCCCTATTATGGTTACTTTTACGTTTAGAACTTGCATTTCTTTCAGAAATGCTTCAGCCACCCCATCACTTCTGTCTGTTTCCAGTTAGGCATAGAGTGACACCTAGATTCGAGGAATGCTATGAAATGCCCTTGCTGAAAGCCCAGGAGCCCAGGGAGGACATAGGGGATTGTTTTTTTTTTAAGAGGAGCCAATGCAATGGCTAGTCTTTATTGAAAAGAAGAAACTTTATTTTCACTAGCACATTTTAAGTAAGTTAGCTCAGGGGCTCAGGGGCCCAACGGGTGGGCGCAACTGGTGGAGTACCCCCTGTAATGTGTTACACAAGTCAGAGCATCACTGGGTGTCACTTTCATGCCAGCAGAATCAGATGGCAGACTGTGGTCCTCCCCACAGAGGCAGCCAACTGTTTGCTTGTTGGTGATGGAGGGGACTAAATTAGGGTCTTCTGTGGCGCCTGAAGCTACCTTTGGGACTGGCATATTGAAAGGGTCCAATTCATTCTATGTAGCCATGATGATCTCCTCCAGGCCAGGGGAGGGACAGTGACATACTGCAGCAAGTCACCTGGGACTCTGGGCCCTCCAGGCCTAATCAACCAGCATCTCAGCTCAGCAAAGAAATTTTGAGTGGTTTTGTTTCTTTGTGTGTGTGTGTGTGTGTGTGTGTGTGTGTTTAAAGATTTTATTTATTTATTTGAGAGAGAGCAAGCGAGCATGAGAGAGATCACAAGCAGGGGAGAAGGGTAAAGGGATAAGCAGATTCTCCACTTAGCAGGAGCCTGATGCAGGACTTGATCCCAGGACCCCAGGATCATGACTTGAGCTGAAGGCAGACACACAACCAACTGAGCCACCCAGGTGTCCCTTGAATGGTTTTGTTTTTAAAGGAAGACAGAGTGAACACAGTCTGCTGACAACTAGCTCCCCTTAACACAGCAGAAAAGAAGGTAAGATCCAAGTCCATTGGCTCAACATCAGGGCAGCCGTGTAAAGTCCTACTTTGGCCTAGTACCAAAGTCTCCATGAACAGGGCTTTTGTTTTCGTTCTAGGCCTCACGACTCACCCTGGTTCTTAGCACCCCGTCTGCTGAGGCTGAAACCCTACCAGGCCTTCTCTTTTCTTCCAGACTGGATTAGTCTGCAGGCCCCTTGATTGGGTCCCTGTGACCTGCTATTAGTCTCTTTCCTTGTTCCCTCCCAACCTGTAGGAAGCTTACTGTTTACCAGATGTCAGACGCCCTAAATCTGTGCTCCCCTTTCTTGCTAATACATCTATCACATCAAATGCCCACTTCCTGGACTTCTTTTTTTAAATGCACTTATAAAGTACATTCAAGTTTCTTTTTAACTTTCTTTCTTTCTTTCTTTCTTTCTTTCTTTCTTTCTTTCTTTCTTTCTTTCTTTCTTTCATTTTATTTTATTTTTTTGGTATACAGTTCTATAAGCTAGAAGTCCCTAGGAATTATTTCACAGTGCTCCTCATACTCTTCCTTACCTTAACCCCCGGCAAGCTGATCTGTTCTCAGTCCCTATAGCTCCACCTTTTCTAGAATTTCATATAAGTGGAATCATATGGTACATAAACTTTTGAGTCTGCTCCCTTCACTTAGCATAATGCATTTGAGGTTCGTCCGTGTTGTTGCATGTATCAGTATTTGGCTCCCATTTATTGCTAAATGCATTGCATTGTATGACTGTACCACAGATTGTTTATCTGTTCACCAGTTAAATGACATTTGGGTTTCCAGGCTTTGGTGATTACAAATAAAGCTGCTATAAACATTCATGCATACATTTTTGTGGTAACACACATTTTTATCTCACTAGGGTAAAACCCAGGAGTGGGATTTCTGGGTAACACAGTGAGTGAGTATTTAACTTTCTTGTAAACTGCTAAACTGTTTTCCGATGTGATGGCATCATTTTGCGGTTCTACCAATAATATATGAAGTTCCCATTGTTCCACATTCTTACCAGTATTGTCAGATTTTGTTTTGTTTTAGTTTTGGCCAGTCTAATAGGTGTGGCTGGAGTATCTTTGTGGCTTTTCTTATTCTCTCTCAACTGTCTCTACTGTCCTGCGAGCTTAGTTGCTCCAGCAACTATGCAGCCATATCTCACATTCTGGAACTTTATATCTATTTAATTCATTAAGTTAACAAAAATTTATTGAGGGCCAACTATGTGTTAGGTACTGTTCCTGATGTTCTGATTCAGTGATGAACCTGACAGATTTAAATTCCCATACCTTGAGACACCTGGGTGGCTCAATGGTTGAGCATCTGCCTTTGGCTCAGGTCGTGGTCCTCCAGGTCCTGGGATCGAGTCCCACATTGGGCTCCCCACAGAGAGCCTATATCTCCCTCTGCCTATGTCTCTGCCTCTCTCAGTCTATGTCTTTGCTTCTCTCTGTGTCTCTCATGAATAAATAAATAAAATCTTTAAAATAAATAAATAAATATCTTGACCTTATAAATCAAAATTGTATTCACAAATATACACATAATGAAATGAAGAGAAAGACAGATATATAAATTAAAAACTGAAATTATTCTAGAATTTGCACCAGCCAACATAGTAGCCATTGCTACTATGTAGCCAGTTGCAGGTGGCTTTTGGAACATGCGATATGACCAACCATAAACATAAAATACTCACCAATTTCTAAAGAGTTAAAGTGACAAAAAGTATAAAATATCTCACTTACATTTTTATATTAATTACACCTTTAAGTGATAATAGTTTGATACATGGAGTTAAATAATATTAAAATTAAGAGTTCCTGTTTGTTTTATTTTTTTTAATGTGACTAGTAGAAAATTTAGACTACATATTATACAGTTCACAGTATATTTATTTTGGATAACACCATTCTGGAGAGTTAGATGTAATACTGAGAACACAGGTTAATATTACAGAGTGACTGAAGTGGGATTTAGAGAATACTTGAAATAAAATAGTCAGGAAAACTTTTCATGGAAATGGGATTTGAAGTCCGACCTGGATAATGTGAAGGAAGCAGGCATGTGACAGTCTGGGGGAGTGTTCGAAGCAGAAGAAGCAGTACAAGCAAGTCCTGGAAAGAGCAATTACTCTAGGTGTTTGAAGAAGGGAAAGAAGCCAATGTGTCTGGAAGGGAGTGAGAGAGGTCAGTGTGGTCGGAGTGGTCTGCAGATCCTGGGTCTCAGAATGTGGTGAAAAACATGAATTGGCAGTGACCTAGTGCTACACTCAGGAAATTACTGAAAAAAAAATCTCATAATTGAAGTCTCTAAACTTTATTCTTTACTGCCTCCAAATATTAATCATGACTACCACTCACTGGGCTCCTACTATGTGCCAGGTACTGACTACTTGAGGCACTGGGTGGTCTTGCTTCCCCCAGAACTCAGGGTTCTCCCCTGGGCTTCTTTTTCCATTGATGGAGGTTTCCACTGACAGAGGTTCCCCTTAGTTAGTATTCCTTCCCTCTTTGGTCTCTGAGAGTCTACTTTCCTGGGCCTGGTGTTATATAATATCCCTTTCTCTATTAAACAGAACCAAGCTATGAAAATCATAACCTATCATCTTAATGGGTTTCTGCTTTTGCCTTTATCGGGCTTAATATATGGGATGGGTACAACTTTGATATTATCTGCCTATTTATTTTAGAAATGTAGGAAGACCCAAGTTTCATAGGATAAGAGAGATATTTTTCACAGTCTCTCATCTTTGCAGTCAGGATCCTCCTTCCAATCATCATCAGTCAAATGATGGTTGTGAAATGGTTGTCTGTGTCAGTACATGAACACACTTGATCACACTGGTTCATTTGTCATGATTTTAACTGAGTAGTGTATTGTCACTATACACATGATGACTTTAGATAGCACTTAAAATAGATTCAGAAAGATTCAGCACTATTATTTATCTTTGAAATAAGAAGTCATTTTGTTCCCAGAAAAACAAGAGAATAAGGCAATGGGGATAAATTTGATAGGAGTAAAATAAAACGGACATTAGAGGAATAACCAAAATTACGTATTTTCTTACCATCCAACAGAGAACTTTAAAGAAGATATGCACAGGTAAATGAAGCTGGTGCTACATTTTAGCATGTACAGATTAGCAAAACTAAGACAAGCAAAAAAAATAATAATGAGCAATGTCACATAGAAAAACACGGACACCAAGTGAAAAATCTTTTTAGAAAAGTCACACTCATGTAAAGACATTAGGAATACTTTCTTATTTTATTTTGTTTATAGCATCTGCTTTCAATCCACAAGAATAACATATAAGGGCAGCCCGGTGGTTCAGCGGTTTAGCGCCGCCTGCAGCCCAGGGTGTGATCCTGGAGACCCGGGATCGAGTCTCATGTCAGGCTCTCTGCATGGAGCCTGCTTCTCCCTCTGCATGTGTCTCTGCCTCTCCCTCTCTCTCTCTGTCTCCCATGAATAAATAAATAAATAAATAAATAAATAAATCTTAAAAAAAAGAATAACATATAATAAAAAATCTTGTCTAAGTCAAAAGGAACTCTTTCATAAACATAAAAATGACAAAAGTCTGTTATATGAAGATTTTATTTCATACATTAATTGGCAGTATTTTATTTTTTTTAAAGTACAAGAAATAAAGGTATATCTTTCAATTAGTGATACATGTTAATATAATTAATTCCACAGTATCAAAGGAGTATGGAGCCATTTGGATATTTTCCAGTGATCAATTATGGATACTTAGCCATGGCAATGGCAGAGAATTGAGTCACAATGACTTGGGGCTACTGAAGATATTGATAGATAAAAGCTAACAAATGCTGCACATTTTTAAATATCCAGGACAGTCCTGCATAATGAAGTGCTGTCCCACCCCAAACACCAATAACATTCCCGTTGAGTTCTAATTTGTTGGCAGAGCTCACTGTATAAACTCAATCCTTTTATCTATCCAGAAATATTCCAAATGCTTGTCATGAGATCAACACAGCTGAACTGTTGATTTAGGCTTAGAGAGGACAGACCTGATGACACCCTATGGAGCTAGGCTTCAGTGTTCCCCCAGCTCACCCATGCCACTCAGAGATTTCCTAAGATTTTGTCAGTTAGACTCATCTGTATCTCCAAAGAGCTACAACTACCAAAGGCAGAAGAATATAAGCAGAGATGTAGTACACTGAGTATTCTTTATGCTAGTATTTCCAATCTCTACTGCTACGCTGGAAGAAAGGTTTTTTGGAACATTAAGGTAGGTAGGTCCCAAGCCTACAAAAGTGGTCAGCTGAGTGAGAGGATGCTTCACAAAGTGCTATATGTGTTTTGTGAGAGTCAGATGCTCAGATCTCTGATTTCATTAGCACATTAAAAATCATTTGGTCTCTCAAGAATGGACTCACATAAATGATGCTCATTGAGGCTTGTTTTCTCTAAATGTCAAATTGCTCTGGTCAACAGAGAACTGCATTTTCTTCATGGAGGCAACCTAGGCACAAAGCCGCCTAATATGATGACTTGACATTCATTCAAGATCAATGTTGTTTCATAGGATAATCCCACTATCAAGAATGTATTTCTATTTCACCTCTCAAAAATCCCATCTAATCCTTCAAGACAAAATTCAAATACCTCTCTTGAGGCTTATTACTTGTTTTGCTCACCTTGAATACCTAGTGTATACTATTATCCACTTCTTTATCATTTTGCACAGACTATGGTGCATTCTAATCATTTAAGAGTATCTTATTTCCTCTACTAAATTGCAAGCTCATTGAGTATGACAGCTGTAACCATACATTCAAAGAACCTAGGGTAACAGGTATTCAAAAACACCCTTCAAATAGTTTGGATCCTGACTCTTTAAATGAAAAATACTTGGGGAGATGTAATGGTAAGTTTGAATCAAATTAACTAGTTATTAAATGGTGGCATTAAAGGTGAAGTCTGACCTGGACTTCCAGTTATAACTGTAGATCAGTAGGTTCTGAATGATTTTAGTACACAGGGGACATCTGATAACATCTGGAGACATCTCTGATTGTCAAAAATTAGAATGGAGTCAATAGAAGGATACTACTGACATCTGATGGTAGAGGCCAGGCATGCTCTAAACAATGAAGAAGACAGCCTACAATGAAGAGGACATCCCCACCCCTAATGTCAAAGAACTATCCAGCTCAAAATATCAGTAATGCCAAGACTGATGAATCCTGCTCTAAATCTATCAAATTAGTTGCTATTTCCCTGTTTCCCATGCACTGGCTAAGCTTTGGGACTTATGGAATTCATTGAAAGTATAACCTTTTTAGATAATCTCAGAGTTTCTGAAAAGCCATCATCATCTTTACCATCATCATCAACATCATCATCATCTTCAATAGCAGCAACATTTTAACAAGATTAAATATTAAGGCTGTTTGAGGGATTTGTGGGAAACCGGATCAGGGTCTTCACCATTCTGAAGTCCAGGGATGAGAACTACATGTCTGCTAACACCAAAACTATTAAGTACTAGAAATTTTCAGAGCATTGCCATTTTCTCAGTCACTTTGAATCTTTCCATCATAAGCACCTCTTATACACTGACTTTAAAGATGAGACTGGAGATAAACTATTTTAAAGAATCAAATTTTTTTTCTTATAGGCACATATTTTTGGAGAATCAAATTCTCTGCCTTGCTTATATCATAACTTATGTATATTAAAATTAAGAAATTTCTATTTAATCAAGTTTTATTTCACCTTGTTATAGGCTTGCCATGTTCTGCTTGTTTGGTCCTTTATAGAGCTTTACATTGACTTTTCTGTAGATTTAGATTTTAAAATCTAGATTTAGAAATAAGTGGGTAAGAATTTCTGTGTCCTTTTTCTGAGGGGAAACAATCAAGCTTCCTTATCATAGCCCCCATTATCCATCCCTTTTTAGTTATTTCCAGTTTATTCATTTGTCCTCTCTAATAATTCCTTATGGTAAGGTTTACTTACCTTTTGTTTTGTTTTGTTTTGTTTTGTTTTGTTTTGTTTTGTTTCTTTACCTTCTAAAGCCCATGGTCTATAACACACACACACACTCACACAAACACTCGCTCACGCATGCACACCATATATACTCCTCTCTTCAGGGCTAGTATACACAAATAAAAAATGAAAGAAATGGACAATAAAGTATTTTATCCAATGAAGAAAATTGAGCTGCATCCTAGAAAAATGAATAAGGATCTGTGGATTCAGATTTTTTTAATTGTCTTAGCTCAGTGGTGGTGAGTGTAAGAAACTGAATGGTGCATGGCCCAGATGATTGCACTAGTGAATTTTATCAAACATTTAAGAAAGAAATAATATCAGTTCTCTACAATCTGGTCCAGAAAATAGAAGCAGAGGGAATACTTCCTAACTCATTCTACAAGGCCAGCATTGTTCCAATAAAACCAGACAGACATTATAAGAAAGAAAAACTAGGGACCAATATTTCTCATGAATATACATGGAAAAATCCTTAATAACATATTAGAAACTGAGTCCAACAATGTATAAAAAGAATAATCATACAATGATCATACCTAGAATCTATTCAGGTATCCAAGATTGGTTAGGCATTTGAAAATCAGTTAATGAAATCCATTATATCAACAGCCTAAAAAAGTTATAGATACATAACTACATACATACATCATACATACATGATGATGATGATGATGATTTTGGATTTTTCAGGAACTCTGAGACGATCTGAAAAGCACACCCCCCAGTGAACTCTATAGATCACTGAATTCGATCAGTTCATGGGAAACAAGAAAAAAAATTCATTGATTTAATATACGTAAGCTAAGAGGCCAAACTCCTTTTAATACCACAATATATATCCCACATACTTTGACTTAACTTTACTTTGCAAGGGTAAATAGATAAATATAACAGTCAAGTCTATTCTACAGAATTGTATAAGAAGAATGATTGAACTTCATGAAATCATCTTGAAAGTCAAAATCAAGACAATGTTTTTGTTTAACATATTGCAGAAATGACTCATATTTTTGATTTAAGAAATATAATATGAACAATCAAGAGGCTCTTTTATTAAAAATGTGAGAATATAATCTATAAGCAAAGCTATATTTGAAGTAGGTAGGGCTGAATTTTAAAAAGTCAACTTTTATAAAATAAAATAAAATTTGAAATTCACTGAGGTGAAATACATTAAATATCATATGTCTTGATAGGGAGAGAACAAAAATGGCCATATGAAATTTTACATATATTGTTCTCATTTTGAGAATAATTCCATTAGAAAAAAAATAAAGCATAATGTTTTAAGTGTAAACCTAAGTCCCAAATACCAGCATTGAACTTAAATGAAAGCTCTATCTATGTCAGTGGGTAGAGTTTCTGCCTGAAGGTTCACCTTTTTCATCTTGTACTAAAGCAAATTTTTCCTCCCCCTCTTCTTTCTAGAAAGAGAGAGACAATGCAGGCATGCCTGCAGGGAACACACAGAAGAAGAAGGGAATCTCAAGTAGAGCTTGGATGCAGGACTCAATCTCACAACTCTGACACTATGAGCTAGGCTGAAATCAAGAGTCAGACACTTAACTGATCAAGCCATCTAGGTGCCTCTAGTTAAGCAGGCCTTTTATAAACTACTGTACATTTTCCATAGTCTTCTACTTTTCTGCATTTACCTCCTTTTTTGAGTGCATAATGCATTTCCATATACTTCCATCTACTAAAATATTGTCTGACATACTACTGCTTGAGCTAAATTTGGCTTTTTACAAAGCCACATGGGAAAAGGATACTAATATAGTAATTAACACTGTAAAAACTACAGCCATTTGTCATTTGCCAAGCTATGTTTACACACTGGCAAAGAACTAGAAAGTAACTTTTTCTTATTACCTGCTGTGGGTTTATCATTACTAGCATAAGGAATTTTCTCCAGATTCTTAATAAGTTAAATATAAATTGAAATTTTCTTTTTTTCCCAAAACTTAGCCCTGCTGTATATTCCTATTTATATAAGTACTGGACCCCTTTACAATTAGAAGCAAAAGCCAAGGAAACAAGCAGTATTTTGTCAATTTACTACAAAAAAATTATATATCTGTCAAGTCTGCAGGTTCTAAGATAGCATCACTTCGGAAGCACAAGAGTTTTCAACTTTTTTAACTCTTCTCCCATTTGAATTATAAAATATATATTAAAAGTAATTATTTTCCCATCTGATGAATCATTTTTTTATTTCTTAAAAATATAAAATTCAGAAACCATATATTGATTCAAAACAAAAGTATACACCCTCTAAATGTATCATAGTAATAATAAGTTTTTTCATTGAAGTGACTCTTAAAAACATTAGTTTCTTCAACAGTAGTGTTGGGAAAATTGGACAGCCACATGCAGAAGAATAAAAATGGACCATTTTCTAATACCATACACAAAAATAAACTCAAAATGGATGAAAGACCTAAATATGAAACAAGAATCCATCAAAATCCTACAGGAGAACACAGGCAGCAACCTCTTTGACCTCGTCCACAGCAACATTTTTCTAGACACATCTTCAAAGGCAAGGGAAACAAAAGCAAAAATGAACTATTGGGACTTCGTCAAGATAAAAAGCTTTTGCACAGCAGAGGAAACAGTCAACAAAACTAAAAGACAATCCACAGAATAGGAGAAGATATTTGCAAAGGTCTTATCAGATAAAAGGTAGCATCCAAAATTCATAAAAAACTTATCAAACTCTACACCCAAAAAACAAATAGTCCAGTCAAAAAATGGGCAGAAGACATGAACAGACATTTCTCCAAAGAACACATACAAATGGCCACCAGACACATGAAAAAGTGCACAACATCACTTGGCATGAGGGAAATACAAATCAAAACTACCATGAGATACCACCTCACACCAGTCAGAATGGAGAAAATGAGCAAATCAGGAATCAACAGATCAGTTGGTGAGGATGTAGAGAAAAGGGAACTTTCTTACACCATTGGTAGGAATGCAAACTAGTGCAGCCACTCTAGAAAATAGAGCTAAAAATAGAGCTATCCTATGACCCAGCAATTGCCCTACTAGGTATTCATCCAAAGGATACAAATAGTGATTTGAAGGGGCACCTGCACCCCAATGTTTATAGCAACAATGTTCATAATAGCCAAAATATGGAGGGAACCCAGATATCCATCGACAGATGAATGGATAAAGAAGATGTAGTATATACACACAATGGAACATTACTCAGCCATTAAAAAGAATGAAATGTTGCCATTTGCAAAGATGTGGATAGAACTAGAGGGTATTATGCTAAGCAAAATAAGTCAGTCAGAAAAAGACAAATATCATATCATTTCACTCATATGTGGGATTTAAGAAACAAAACAGATGAACATAGGGGAAGGGAAGGAAAAATAAAATAAGATGAAATCAGAGAGGGAGACAAACCATCAGAAACTCTTAAGCATAGGAAACACTCTGAGGATTCCAGGAGGGGAGATGGATAGGGCGATGGGATAACTAGGTTCTGGGCATTAAGGAGGGCACTGGATGTAATGAGTACTGGGTGTTATATGCAACTGATGAATCATTAAACTTTACTTCCAAAACTAATAATACACTATACATTAATTAAATTTAATTTTAAATAAAAAATTTAAAAATAAATTAATACAAACAATTTCTAAGATATTAATCAAAGATCCACTGAGTGTTAGAAACTGAGCATAGAAATACATATCAAACCTCTATTCAGGTCTCTGGGAGCTTATCATCCAGTTAAGGTGAGAAGTTATATAGTAATAATAATAAAAATAATAATGACAGTAACAAAACTAATCATATGCATTATAATGCTATATGTAATATAACCTAGTACATAACTATATAATGATTACTATACTTCAAACATAAGTTGAATCACTTTTCATATATTAACTCATTTAATACCCAAAACAACCCTACAGGATTGGTATAATTATTACAATTATTTTCATTTTACAGATAAGGAAAATAAGGACAAACAAGGAAGAAATGGTAGAGATGGAATATGAACCCTGGGTCTATGCCCTTATTACACTCTACTGCCTCTTCTCTTATAACATGACATATTGGCAAAGGTTACAAATGTTAGGCACCAAATAAGCTGTACACATAGCAAATACAAAAGAAGTATGGGAAGAAGTCATTGTGGGTTGAAGTAGTCTGAAAGGATTTCAAGGATTCAAAATGAATGAGGTTAGATTTTAAGTGAACAGGAAAACGCTACAATAAGCAGGAAAAAAATGTATGAACAGAAAGAGGAAAATGGGAATCAATTTGTAAAATTTGGTGTATATTATCCATTAAATATCCTATGGGTTCCTCAAACTCAACATGCCACCCTGAGATTTTATAAAATCTTTTTCAACTATTAACTTGTTTTCTCTGTCTCTCTGGTCAGAATATAAGCTCCATGGGAACAAAAATGTGCCTGCAATTTTATGCTTATAACCTTAGGGACTTTCATGGTGCCTGGCATAAAATAGACATTCATTTATTTGCTAAATACCTGAATAATTAAATATACAAAGGAATGAAAGTCTAAGTTTGGTTCAGCTTCCCTCCCCCTCCAAACAAACAAACATCAACAAAAACAAACAATTTAATTGCTTTTATGTATTCCCTATTTAATGAGTAGCACCCACATGTTCAGGCAAAAGACCAAAAAATCATCTTTGATTAGTCCCTCCTTTCCATTATTGCTCTACATATATTCAACCATAAATTTTATTTTCTTCCTTGTAACTCTTCCATTTCTGTTCTCACTGCTATTGTTGTATTTCTATCATATATTTTGCTTGGAGTGAAGCCTTTTTATGCATCTCTCTGTCCTTGATTTTTTTCCCACTCCATTCCCCACATTATAGTGAGAGTACTGTGCCTGTAATATAAATCTGATTATATCATTCTCTTGTTAAAAAACCAGTCAATATTAGCCATGGCTTACTTAGTTGGTTGAAAGTCTGACTTTTGATTTTGGCTCACGTCATTTTGGCTCACAGTGATCAAGCCCCGCATGGGGCTCCACACTCAGTATGAAAGTGTGCTTGAGATTCTCCATCTGCCACTCTCCCTGCTCACAATCTCTCTCTCTCTCCCTCTCTCTCTCAAATAGATAAATAAATTCAGAAAGAAAGAAAGAAGAAAGAAGAAAGAAAGAAAGAAAGAAAGAAAGAAAGAAAGAAAGAAGAAAGAGAAAGAAAGAAAGAAAGAAAGAAAGAAAGAAAGAAAGAAAGAAAGAAAGAAAGAAAGAAAGAGAAAGAAAGAAAGGAAGAGAAAGAAAGGAAGGAAGAAAGAAAACAGTCAGTAGGGTTCCATTGTCCTCAGGTAAAACACAATCTCCTTAACATGGCTTAATATGTCCTTCATAGTCTAGCCATTGTATACCTATTCTCTCAGCTTGAGAACATGCCCCATAACTAACACTATGTCTTTTTGAAGCCTACATTTTACAATTAATGAATCTCTTTATCAAGTGACTTTCTTCTCTACTTCCCTTGAATTTTTCCAAATTACCAACATAATCTGAATCTCTCCTTTCTCTTTGCCCCCTTTAATTTTGCTTCATAAAATTTATCATTACATCTTGCCTTTAATCTTTATTCTTTTAGAAAATTTTCCATAACTTGTACAAATACTAATTGTCTTTTAGACTGAAAGTCTATATGACTATAGAGACCAGCAATCAGAATTTTATTATTCGCTATTTTGTGAGCAGTGCCTAACTAAAGCTTAGGATTATTAACATAATGTTCAACTGAGTCATATACAAGGAATATATGAAATTGAATGTTAAGAGATTTTTTTTTTATTGATCTCAAATTTACCACCAGTATCCAAAGTTGAAATAAGAGGATATAACACCTTCATTTTCTAAATAGAGCTGGAGAAAACTGAAACAAATACCTCTCCCAAGTATATAAAGAGGTGCCAGACACTTTGAAAGTAAAGGTAGGTGAACTTTAGTTCACTTTAGAACATAGCAGCAGAAATTATCCAAATTGAAATACAAAGGGAGGGGGGAGATTTCTAAAAAAAAGAGTGAAGCCTTGGACTTAGAGAAAAATATTAAGTGGATTAACGTAATTAGAATCCCTGAGGAAAGAGGGGGTCAGAAAAAAATATTTTAAAAATAATGGCTTATCATTTTTAAACCATTTGGGGAAAATTATTGACCCCATTTCCAAAAATCTCTAAACAAGTAAGGTAAACAAAATGAAAATCACACCAACGGGATCCCAGGGTGGCTCAGTGTGGTTTAGTGCCTGCCATAGGCCCAGGGCCTCATCCTGGACTCCCAGGATCAAGTCCCACATCAGGCTCCCTGTATGGAGCCTGCTTTTCCCTCAGTCTGTGTCTCTGCCTCTCTCTCTCTCTCTCTCTCTCTCTGTCTCTCATGAATAAATAAATAAAAATCTTAAAAAAAAAGAAAACCACACCAAAACATATCATAATCACAATTCTGAAAAATCAATGGTAAAGAGAACATTTTAAAAGAAATCAGATAATAAAATACGTATATATATATATATCAGGAACAAAGATAGCAATGGTCTCTGGCTTCTCATCAAAAAATAATGGAACGATATCTTGAAAGTAAGTCCCGATAGGAAAAAGAATAACAAATAACTGTTAAAATAGAATTATATTAATGACAAGAATTTTTTTCAAAAATGATGGCAAAATAAAGACCAATACCAATAAAAACTGGAAGAGCTTATTGTCAGCAGATGTGCACTATGAGAAATGTTAAAGGAACTTCTTCAAGAGGAAGGGAAAAAATATCAGATAAAACTCAAATCTCAGAAATAAAGAATGTTAGGAATAAAAGTGAGTAAACATAAAGCATACTTTATTTTAAAGATAAGTGATTATTTAAAGCAAAAATAATTATAGTGAATTGAAGCATTAGTAAAATGTGCAAAAGTAAAGTAGTTGTATTAGAGTGCTCCAGAAAAACAGGAGCAGTAAGATATATATGCACATGTCCTGAGAACTAGAAAAGTCAATGGCACAGTTCTAGTCCAAAGGCCAGGAGGTTCAAAACCCCCAAGGAGCTGATGTTTCAGTTCAATGGCAATCAGGCAAGAAAAATTCTCTACTACTCAAGGGAGGGTCAACTTTTTGTTCTATTCAGGTCTTCAACTGTTAGGGAAGTAAATCTGCTTTGCTCAGATAAGCTTAATTTAGTCTGTTAATTTAAATGTTAACCTCATCCAAAAATATCCTCATAGACATGACCAGGCTAATGTCTGGCCAAATATCTGGGCTTCCTGTGACCCAGCCAAGTTGACACATAAAGTTAACCATCACAATAGTAATATGATATTTATAGAAATAGAAATTAAGTTTATTCCAAGTAGGAAAAGCAAAAGGAAGTGTCTGGTAGTAAGCATCTAAAATATACATGAAATTGAATATTCTTTTCTTTAAAGTAAACTGTGAGAAGTTAAATATGCATATTGTAAGAGCTCTCTCACACACACAAAGATAAGAAAGCTAAAAATCCAATTGTAGAAATAAAACAGAATACTAGGAGATAAAAAATTAATACAAAAGAAGGCAAGTAAAGGAGGGGGAACAAAAAACAAGTGTCACAAATAAAGAATGAAAAGTGAGTAACAGACTAAAACATAACCTTATTGGTTATTGAATTCATGTAAATGGTCTACATCTAGTAAAAAGGCATAGATTCTCATACTGGAGAAAAATAAATGCCAAATAACTGTCTATAAAAAATAAGCTTTAAATATAAAGAAACAGGTCCATTGAAAGGATTGGAGAATGTATACCATGCTAACATTAATGAGAAGAAAGATGAATTAACTCCGTGGATACAGTATATGTCAGGACAAGAGATAGTACCAGGAATAAAGGGGGGCATTTCCTAATGCTCTTCAATTCATCAAGAACATATTAAAATCCTAAATACATATATAACTAATAACCCCATTTAAAATAGAAGCAGAACAGACTAACTAAAGTGACAAATTTAGAAATTCACAATTTTAGCTAGAGATTTTAGCCCTCATTGCTTAATAATTGATAGGACAGATAGAGATATATTCAGTAGCAGTACAGAAATTTCAATCACATTATTACAAGTATCATTTTCACAAAATCACTACTTGAAGTTATCTTGTTCATGTATTTGGTTCCTTGTCCACTGCCCATCACCCCATTGCCATGTAAATGTTACAGTAGTAGGGACTTGTATGTCTTTCTCACTGTTCTATTCCTAGCTTTTACAACACTACCTGGTACATAGTAAGTGAACATCATATAGTTGAATGAAGAAAATGATAAATTAATAGATTCAATTGGTATTTTGAAAACATTATGCTCTCTTTTCAGGGAGGTTCTTAGCATGCAAATTAGGACATACAGAGGAGGAATTATATCTGTGAGAACGTATTTGAATCAACAAATCAATACTCATAGAATTCTAATCAAATATTTCTGTTTTAGACCAGGTACTTAATTTTCATGTCAATTATGAAAGATAGGATTAATAATGTAAAAAGATACTTATATTCAAATTTAGTTACAAAGAAACAGCATCTTTTAAAAATCAAAAAAAATGAGAAACTAAATGATGTCTTTGTTTGAAAGAATCTCAGCTAAAGATTTATGTCTCTATTAGTAGGAGGCAGGCCATTTTCACTGGTTTCATACCTTGCTAACGAAGAAGGTAAATAGGAAGGACTCTAGCTTATCTACTGTCCTAAACTGAAATCAAAGTGTTCTGGCTTGTGTCCAGAAACTTGACCAGGATTCTACTTATTGCAATATTTATAAGGATCTACATAGTGGATGATGAGTTCAACTCAAAATCACAGAAAATACTGTTTGGCCTCTAACCATGATTTCTACCTGAAATGAATGCTGAGACACAGAACCACTTGTAAAGAATCTTCCAGAAATCTTTGTCTTGCTATGTCTCATTCCACACCTGTCTGCCCCTTATCCACCACTGTATCTATTTTAACTGAACGGTTCTTAAAATGATGAAGTAGAACATCAGCTAATAATAAGAAGGTCTTACACCATGGATACTTCTGTTTGCAAACAATGGAAGTCATACTGTGCTGATCAATATTATAGTCTCAAGTGTGTTAGACCTGGACAATATAATGCTGCTAACTGGCATCATTCTAAGTGCAAAGTAATAGGAAGAATGTGTGTTGGTCATGAATTATGAATTGGATTTCACAGTGTGCAGGACTTCATCCTCATGCAACTGTAAATTATGATTTTATTTTAGAACAGGGACTCTGTTTTTTGACTAACTTTATTTTTTTTTTGTTTTTTGTTTTTTGTTTTTTGACTAACTTTAAAAAGAACGTGACACAATGTGAAAATGGACATTTAATAAATACTCCTTTCTACACTGTGCACAGGGAACAGGTAATAAATGCTGTTGTCTGACTTGATAATGATGATGCCAGGCACAGTAGAGAGACAATTAATGATGTTCTTTGATTGATGATGAGAGAAGCAGTACAAACATGGATTTTTCTTTGTCAGTTTTCCCCAAATAGTCCTGAACAAAAGTAAAATGTGCTCCAGCCAAGAAGGAACCTAAAACACTAAGATATTTGAATCTTTCTTTTTTCTGTGTTTCATCTTAATAGTAGATATTTATTTATGATTTATTGTATATTAGGAACTGTTGCTCTAAGTACTATATACATATTAATTTGTTTAGTTCACAAAGCCACCCTAATGATGATGATGATGATGATAATAATAATAATATAATAATAATGATTCATTATTGTGTTTCCTGCTTTTATAGATGAAGAACAGAAAACACAGAGAGGTATCTTGCCCTGGGTTACAGTAGTTTTTACTTTTGGCTCTATTACATATAGTACTGCAGTGAACATTCATTTATATATACACACATACATGTTGAGTGAACATTTTTTCTGTTGAGTAAATTTTAGATATGAAATTGCTGGGTTATGGGACTTATATATGGCTATTTTTAATAGATATTTATAGACGGTTTTCCCAAGTAATACTGTGTAAGAATTTTAGTTGTTCCACATTCTTACCAACACTTTATGTTTGTCTTTTTCATTTCAGACATTCTGGTCAGTATGCAGTGAAATCTCATGTGATTTTAATTTGAATTTCTCTGATGAGTAGTGAAGTGTTGATACCTTTATTGGTCATTTGAATACGCTCTTTCATTAAGTGCCAGTTAAGTCTTTCACCCCATTTTGTCAATTCTTTCCTAACTGATCTATAAATTCCACATAATCCCAATTTACATCTTAGCAGGATGTATGTGTGTAAATTAACAATTACTGTCCTTCTAATTGTAGAAATTATATGGAAATGCAAGCAGTCAAACATAGTCAAGGATATTTTAATTTTTTAAAAATATTTAGTTATTTATTTGAGACAGAAAGAGTACAGGGAGGGGGGGAAAGGGAGAGATAGAGAGTCTTAAGCAGATTCCTTGCTCAGCACAGAGCCCAATGTCGGGCTCCATCTCATGACCCTTGCAATCATGACCTGAACCGAAACCAAGAGTAGCATTTAACCCACTATCACTCAGATGCCCCACTCAAGGACACTTTAAATAGAAGGAATATAGCTGGAGAATTTACATTACTAGATGTAATTATAAAGTTATAGTAATTAGCACTTTGTGGAATAGGCTCCTGGATAGATAGACCAATAGAAAAGAATAGAGAATGTGGACTTATGATGAAAGTGACAGTAGGAAAAGGATAGTCCTTTCAATAAATAATTCTGGGTCAGCTGGTCAAAATGGAGGAGATGAGGGAGGAAATTTCCTTTAAAAAAGGAAATTTTTTAAAAAATATTTTATTTATTTGTTCACGAGAGACACACACACAGAGAGAGAGAGAGAGAGACACACAGGCAGAGGGAGAAGCAGGCTCCATGCAGGGAGCCCAATACAGGTCTTGATTCCGGAGCACCGGGATCATGCCCTGAGCCAAAGGCAGACACTGCTGAGCTACCCAGACGTCCCTAAAAAGGCAATTTTTTAATGGAAAAATCTTTACCAACAGTAGAAGCTGGGTACAATGAGATTTTATTTATTTATTTTTTGAAATAATGTAAATAAACTTAGTAAACAATGAAGCACTGGATAGGTAATATTATTATTCAAAAGAGGAGGGGACTATTGCAATACAATTTAGCATCAGACAGAAATCTACTAGATTCTATCATTGTCCTGTCTCTTTGTCCCTTAAAACTATATTTTCAAAAAAATGTTCTAGTACAGATGTGAATTGACTTCTACAGCAAATCTTAAAAGAAAAGACATATCACTCTGCTGTTCCACCTGATGTAGACTCATCACTGAATTTTAAAATTCCCTTGGAAAGTTCCAGAATACCTCTCTGCCTGTAATGGAGACCAAACATACTTTAAATACCATTCTTGATTTCTCATATGAAGGGTGTTTGGAATATCAGAAATTTCCTTATCTTCTCATTGATATTTACTTAAAATGATGGCTCTCTTTCAAAATCAGAGTTGTTATTTGTTAATAGTCCATTACTCATTAGGTCACCCAGATAATTCAGCCCAGCCTGACTCAAATTTAGCACTGAAAACATTTGCAAATTGTATTCAGCAGGTTGAGGGTTCTCCAATGACCCAATCAGGGCCAAGTTAGCCAAAATGGCCAAGTTAGCCAAAATGACATCACTTATTCCAGGGATTTGAAACCAATATGCTATCTCACATCTCATTCTTGTTTCTTTTAAGGTAATTTTTTTTATATAAATTTTTATTTATTTATGATAGTCACAGAGAGAGAGAGAGAGAGAGAGGAGAGAGAGGCAGAGACACAGGCAGAGGGAGAAGCAGGCTCCATGCACCGGGAGCCTGACGTGGGATCCAATCCCGGGTCTACCAGGATTGCGCCCTGGGCCAAAGGCAGGCGCCAAACCGCTGCGCCACCCAGGGATCCCGGTAATGTGTTTTTAAGTAAGAATTCTTACATTGCTCTTATTGAAATTTAAGATTCTACAAAATAAAAAGATTCATGAATGAGAAACACCTACAGAAAAAGCTTTTCTTTCAGACATGAAAACTTGTAGGTCATGTGACCCACAAGCTATGAGGCTTGCATCAATTCTGACAATAGTGCTACCCTCAATTAATTAACTACTGATCTCCGAGGCAATGCTTCATGGTTCATTCCTTTTAATCTTTTTTTTTAATGAATTTTAAAGATATAGTATTCACATCAGCTTTGTGGTAAAATAGTTTCCCAGGTGTATATGGGGAAACAATATAGAGAGTGATGGAATCAGAGCTGGGAGGGGATATTCACCGCAGAATTGGAGGAAAAAAATCCAGACTGGATTCCGGAGGTGCAGAGAGGTAAATTCTTTGGACATTTTTTTTTTTTTTATTTACCACTTTGGATTGGATAACATTTCATCTATTTTCTAAGGTCTTTTTCTTTTTTTTAATGTTGAGAAATATTAACTTGGAAAATAACTTTGCCATCTTTATAGAAAAATGATTTTCTGAAATATATACAAGTATTTGTAAGTCATTGAATGAGACATTTTATTTTGTATTTATAGCAAGCACTCTACTTCCCTATGTGACTGTTGAATCTGCGTTCCATATAAATATGTATTAGATAATTTGAACCATAGCCTACTTTTTTTATAATATTAAGAAGGCAACTTGGGGATTCCTGGGTGTCTCAGCGGTTTAGTGCCTACCTTCGGCGGGGGTGGGGGGTGATCCTGGAGACCCGGGATTGAGTCCCCCATCCGGCTCCCTGCATGGAGCCTGCTTCTCCCTCTGCCTGTGTCTCTGCCTCTCTCTCTCTCTCTCTCTCTCTGTGTCTATCATTAATAAATAAATAAAATTAAAAAAAAAAAGAAGGCAAATTTATTTATTTATTTATTTATTTATTTATTTATTTATATCCTTTTGACCCCATTCATCCATTTCTCCTGTAACTTGGCTACTGTAAATAACGCTGCAATGAACGTGGGAAGGCAGATATGTTTTCAAGTTAGTGTTTTTGCTTTCTTTAAATAACTAACCTGGAAGTCAAATGGCTGGATCCTATGAACATTCTATTTTTAATGTTTTGAGGCACTGTTTCCCATAGCTGCACCGATTTACATTCCCAACTGCAATGCCCAGTGATTGCCTTTTCTCCATATCCTCACCTGCCATTCATTCCTCTTGTGTTTTTGATAATAGCAATGTTAACAGGTGTGAGGTGCGATACCTAGTTTGGCTTTTTGTATTTGTTTTTGTTTTTGTTTTTGGAAAAGTGTCTAGATCCTCTGCTTATTTCTTAATTGAGTTGTTTGCTTTTTTTTTTTTTTTTTTTTTTTTTGGCCATTGAGTTGTAGGAGTTCTTTCTATATTTTAGATATTAGTCTCTTATCAGATATCTCGTTTGCAAATATTTTCTTCCATCCATTAGGTTGCCTTTTAATTATATTGATGTTTTATTTTCCTGTGCAGAAACTTTTTGGTATGATGTTTTTATTTTTGCTTTTGTTGCTTTTGCTTTCGGTGTCAGATTCAAAAAGAAAAAAAAAATCTCTAAGACCTATGACAAAGAGCTTACCACCTATATTTTCTTCCAGGATTTTTATGATTTCAGGCCTTATATTTAAGTCTTTGATCCATTCTGAGTGAATTTATGTGTATGGTGTAGGAAAGTGGTCAAATGACTTAATTTAAAAATATTTTTCCTTAGAGCTAATTAAGATGTCCCTGGATTTATAGTGTAATGCCAGTTACATGTTGAACATGCTAGAAAAATACAATAGTATAATGAGACTACTTTTGTTCAAATTCTCGATCTGATACTTTACTGAAGATTTTAACAATCTGAACAAAATTAAAAGATTTTAACAATCTGAACAATATCTGAAAAATTAAAATGAGGTACCTGGGTGGCTCAGCTGGTTAAGCAGCTTACCGTAAATTTCTGTTCAGGTCATAATCTCCAGGTTGTGAGATGGAGGGCTGTGTTGGGCCCTGCACTAGGTGTGGAGTCTGCTTAAGATTCTCTCTCTCTCTCTCTCTCTCCCTCTGCCACTCCCCCAACCACTAATTCTCTCTCCTCCTCTCGAAAGAAAGAAAGAAAGAAAGAAAGAAAGAAAGAAAGAAAGAAAGAAAGAAAGAATGAAAGAAAGAAAGAAAGAAAGAAAGAAAGAAAGAAAGAAAGAAAGAAAAAACATAAATCCAATGTGTATTTCTTTTGTATGATTATAAATGATGTAAGTGGCTGGCACAATGTACAGCATAGTAAGCAGGATAATGATTTAATGATGATGATGGTGATGATGACAGTAATGAAGATGATGCCATATTAAGCCAAGCCAATCTATTTTATAGATCTTCTATACGGGGTACTTTGCTGGATGCTAATGGTATAGGACTATATAAAATAGATAGTGTTCCAACACTGATAGAATTTACTATTAACTTGAGCAAAGCTTCATAAGGTTAGGTAATGAAAGCTAGTGATTTTTGACTTGGACTTTAATAGAAAAAGAACATTTGGAGAAAAGATTTTGAAGATGAAAACAGGAATGAGTTTCAATATCTTTTTTTTTTTTTTCATACTTTCTGCATGGCTTGTGCAAATATTTGTGAGCCTTGGAGAAAATTTAAACTAATCTTAAGGATTACTTATCTCTTCAGAATTTTAATGCACCTTTATTTGTGCATTTACCCAATTAATATGAGAATAAAATATATTTAATAAATACTAAATATAATTTAGGGAAATCATTCATTTTACAAAGCTAAGTAGTTATTTGTATATTAAGGCAGAAAATGCAGAAGTACAATTTAATGCTAACTTTAGTTGATGTAGTGCATCCTGTAATTATATCATGTTTTCCTATCTATTTTGGATTAAGATTAGTTTTATCAATGAATTTTTTATACTCTGAAGCAACAATAATCATAAATATCATTCTTTTAGACCAGAGAATTCCAGTACTTTCTGCTATATGAAATCACTCTGCTATATGAAATCACTGATTACTAGATTGTCTTGGGTACTTTTTTATCTTTTGTTTACAAAGCTCACAAAATAACATAAATAAAAAAGATAAGCAGAGTGAAAAGCTTGAAGAGCTCACAGAGGAGCTATGACTCTTCATCTATTAAATCTATATTCTGTATCTAAAACTATAATTTATGACAATTTCTTTGTATGGAAGAAAAATTTTATAATAGTTAGATCCATTAAGAGAAAGAATGATTTCCTAGGGTTTGAAGCTATAAGAATAATGCAAAAGAATATATCATTCTTCTATCTTCTATCATGTGTAAAGTCAATTTTAAAAATTGCAAGATTTTCAATCTAAAACCATTAAAGGTATTTCCAAAATCTTATACTAGCCTTGGATATATTATCTATTATCTACTGAGTTTACAAAAAAAAAAAAATATATGAAGGGAGATTTATGTTTTTACCAGATCAGGTAGTTGAATAACTGTCTTCACTGGTGACTGCAGTATAATCTTGCCTGAGTAGATAGAGGAACTAAATCTGCTCTTGGGGTGTTTTTTAGTAATATGATTCTATAACAACTTGCAATGCTTAGAAAATAAGTACATTCTTAATGCAATAATCAGCATTTATACTTGAAAGGAGTTTTAGAAATCATCTAGTTCAGGGGTCAACAAGTTGACGCCCACTGCCTGGTTTGGTAATACAATTTCATTATAATACAGCCACTCCCTTGCTCATTCGCTCGTTCATTTAAATATACTCTATGGCCGCTTTCAAACTCCAATGGCCCCGTTGAGTAGTTACAACGGAGACTGTAGGGCCTGCAGAGCAAAAATAAACTTGCCCTTGTGGAAAGGGCTGCTGCCCCTGATCTAGCTCAACCAACTCATTTTATAATGAAGTAGCCAAGCATCTGAAAAATAAATACAAAGGTACTTGCCCTTGGTCACATAGGCAGTAAAAATGACTTAGAGGTAGGTCTTCTGTTCCCAGATTCCATAAGTTCTCTTTACATCATCCTGCCACTTATGATAAAAAAACGAAACAAAACTGTGTCTCATATTCTCCAATATTATGATGAAACAACCCCTTCTAAGTAGAATTTTGTATATAAGTAGTTGTACTTCTTCTTTTCCCTGTAATTACAGTAAAATTTTTAAAAATAGGTAACTAACACAATACCTATCCCTTTTGTTCCCTAAGTTGTCAGTGTTTCTACAGAAGGAAAACAAAGTGATAAGAACAGATGGCACATATTATTGGGTTCCCACCATCAATCATGTTTTAATTTTTCCTCATTGACTCCAAATTTTTTTTTACCACTTCTAACTAAGTTGCATATCATGTAAAGACACCATTAAGTAGAATGCCCTTCAGGGAATTCCTCAGAAAATGGAGAGATGACCTGTGCCTCAAAGAGTTGAGGTAGAGATGAGTGTGGGTTTAAGGATGAGAGGGTGGCAAGCAGTTTACCTTGGATGAAATTTACAATTATGCTCTACCCTATACCACGTCATTTATAATGTACCATACTCTCTGCAACAGCTAAAGTACTATATGAATTGTTACACATCTTTTCATTTCAAAAATGTGAAACTGTTATGTTTACTGCCTTGACTGTGATGACTGTGTGTAAACTGTACCTTGATTTAAAAGAAAAAAAGAAAAAAATGATGAGATGAATATTCTTTTAGCAAGAGAGGTAAAGAAAATGTCAACCAGCCATTTAAGTCACGTTTTTGTGCTAAGATCAAGCTTGAATGTGACAAGTCACAATAAGCAATAAGCACCATGAAGAAAATTCCTGTCAGATTAAGATTCCTGTCTTTGGTTATTATTGCTGCTTAACTCAAAGTAAAGTGGCCCTTATTTCTTATTTTGTAGCGATAAACATTTTGATGCATATGCTTTAAGTCAGATGTAGGACAAGTTACCAAAACAAATGCTGTTGACATCCGGCATTTTGTAGTCATCTGAAACAGTTACACTAATGATTCTAGTTTAGCACAAAAAAATTCAGTTTCAAAAGGCACTTATTAAGACATATTCTGAGCACTGCTGCAAAAATGTAGAAACATGAAAAGTACAGCGCAATAAATAAAGCATAACAAGATGGAATGGGCCCAGAGTATATTTTTTTCCCAGTTTGGAGTTAAATGAAATTATTTTCTTTCAAGAATCTAAACTCCACTTTAATTAGAATATCAAGGAAATCAGACTTACCAATAATTTTTAGCCTCACAAAAATCCTAGAATTGCTCTTCTGTTCCTAAAATAACGCGGGGTCTTCTGGGGAAGGAAATAACATTTGCTTAGTTAGGCTGCATGTTGTATTCCTAGTGAAGACACTGAGGCTTTATCTATAATTTCCTAATTTGCTAGCTCCTTTCCTTCCATATGTACTCTCAAGAGATTAGCGTCGATTTCTGAGGAGGAGCTCAAGCTGCTCTTGGAACCATCTTCTTTATCTCACAATCACTGTTGGTAAACTCTTAAGATACCAAGGGATTTCATGACATGTAATTCTTCAATGTGCACAAGAAATTAAAAGAATAATTTATGTTTCATACATCTCTAATCATAGTAGGGTAAAAGGAAAAAGAAGATCATATCACTGAAGTTACAAATTATGTATAAGATCCATCCAAAGGCAGCACTTTCATTCAGGGTAAGTTTAAGGCTCATTGACTCTGTTGTGTGTTAACATTCCTTTTATGATCTTACTGCTCATATATTTTAAGTTAGAGATAACTGATTATAGATACTTTTAAATAACTATTTCTTTTTATAATTATGACACAAATGACCCAATGTATCTTGAGATAAATATATTGACTGCAATTAGTTTTTTCTCAGCCTTATGGAGAGATATAAATAAAACAATTCTTTTAAAAACGTTTATTTATTCATGAGAGACACAGACAGAGAGAGAGAGGCAGAGACATAGGCAGAGGGAGAAGCAGGCTCCATGCAGGGAGCCTGAGGTGGGACTTGATCCTGGTCTCCAGGATCACACCCTGGGCTGAAGGTGGCGCTAAACCGCTGAGCCACCCGGGCTGCCCAAGAAAACAATTCTTAAACAGAAGTTACTCAAATTATAAAAATCAAAGTTATCTTTTAAATATTTAAGAGTCACAGCAACTGGAAATCTATAAACATTTAATTTTTATCTTTTTGTCTTAAAGCCTGGAATAATATTTTTATGTGCACATTCAAAGAATTTTAAACTCTTCTCATGACAGTTATTCCTTAGAATTTGACATGATGAAACTTTTTAATTAATCAAAAAGGAAGACAGCATGATTCTATAATTCTCCACTCTTGAAACATTCCCTTGAATCAACATTAGATTGGTTTAAGGTATAATCAAGTCTTTAAACAAGTATGACTGGGTTGTGACAGGGGATGAAGAGTTTCACTTACTTTGATCTTATTGTAAAATAAATAGCATAATATTGTAAATAGTGGAAGATCATGAATCAAAAATTCAAGTTTCCTTCTGTGCCCTCCCATCCAACTGTCGTGTCCAGAAATAACCACAGTTAACATTTTTTTTGTATATTGTTTGAGTTGTTTTCTATGTGGATATGCATGGGTTTTGACATTTCAAGACCTGGAAAGGAGAATTTGTAAAAGCTAATGCTCAAAGTAGAATATTTTAGATAAATGAACACAATATTCAATTCAATAAAGCACATTCACTGGACACCTCCTATGTGCAAACTGCTATAATACTTTTTACAGAAGGCATCTGAGGGTATAAAGATGGAGAGATCACGTGGGTTCTGCCTTCAATTAGTGTATCACAAACAACACTTTGGTAAAAACAACTCTGAGTGTTACTCAGGATTAGAGAATGTGCTATGCGAAAATAAAAGAAAGATTAATTCTACCTTGATGAGTTTATTTGAACTAGTGATATAGTTATGGAAACTGACACAGCATAACATATTTAGAGAAGGTAAACAACCTGGAATGGATCAAGTTTAGAAGGCATGAATGCATGTGACAATTAACAAGGTTGAAAAAGTAGGTGGAGGCCACATCTTGGATTTTGTACAGTAGGCAAAGTGCCAACACGAATCAATATCAGACGTTTGTTTTAGAGAAATATATCCAGTAGGAAGGAGAATGGATCACAGATGAAACAGATAAAGATGAGTAAAATAGAAACTAGTCCTCCTCTAGGCAAGACTTTAAAAGGGTCATCAAAATGGAAGCCACCATAAGACTGAATTGAGAGACATTTCAAAAAGTAACACTTGCTTGAATATGGATTATGAACATTTAAATTTAAGGTATGAAGCAGAAGGGAATTGGGAAAGCTACAATACTTCTTGCTTGAGTGACTGTTTTGTTGTTGAAGTTATTAATTAAGACAGGGAATATTGAAGACGTAGCTGGTGAAGAATGGTGAAGAATAATGAACTTGGCTTTGAAAATACTCAATCTGGTTTGTCGGCAGGGCCCTCACAAAAATTATCTTGGAAGCAATGTGTGGGACATTTAAGATAATTGAAAGGCAGAACTCAAAGCCATAAATTTGAAGATCATTTGCATATAAGCTGATATCACCGAGCAAAATATATTAAATTGAAAAGAGGTTCAAGAAGTAAACACACCCACCAGGCAGGATGTGCTGGAGAAGAAAGAAGGGAAAGAAGAACACAGAAGGGAGAGCAGGCATAGAGGAAGGGAAATGACCAACAGATCCTCCTCAGACAGCCTGCCTCCCACCAGCCCACATCTCCTCCACATCACTTCCGCCCTGGGATGGCCCCAAAATTTTCTCTTGGTATTTTCCACCGAGCTTCGGTGATAGGTCGTCTGGCCCACTTTGTTACCAGCACTCAGACTTTCAACCTTTCAGACACACTAAGAATGGATTTTAGCGAGTTTCTCTTTTCCTTCCTGTCCCTAGGAGAGTTTACGTATTTTGAGTATAAAACAGTTTTTACTGCTAAATACTACATGAAAAGGAAGACATTTTTTAAAATACAAGAAAGTTGTAAAACTCAAATAGAATCTTAAGTTGCTTTACCTCACTATTCATGTTCTTTGCCAGACAAAGACACTAAAACTCATGGTTCTTAGCAACCTCCCTGATTTCAATTTTTATGTTTTCCTCCTTGGCTTCAGCCTTTTCTAAAACTACAATTATCTTTTTTTTGTTGTCCCAGAGGCTATTCCTCCGAGTCTTTTCCAAATCCTCTGATCACACTCCTTCCTAGCCATCACACACTGAAATCCCAGTCAGTCTCAATGTTCAGCAACTGGACCGACTTGTGAGATGCACTTAGCCCCGAGGGTACCACATACCCAATGTCTTGTTGTCTAAGGTAGGAAATACCTTATGTTACTGCTGACTCAAGTCAGGGTAGCAGACATGGAGCGGCAAATGGAGTATTAGAGATATTTCTCTTCTCCACATTTTATTTCAGTGTCAACAACAATAAACATTTACCGACTGCCTCCTGTGCAGAACACTGGAAAATAAAAGGAAGTGCCACTTATGTTTTCTCAGTGAAGAATAGCTATGTCAACCATTGGAAGAGAGGACTTAACCTAAGAAGAGAGAATTACCTACTTAACAATTTAGCACGTGCTAAAAGAGACATTGTGGAGCTATGCGGAATAGAAGGTGTATTTCATTAATATTATTTGAGTTAAGTGCTTTGCAGTTTGGGGGGAAACTCAAATTAGATTCATACCTCCCACCACAAAGCAAAATAGCTCTGTTTAAAGTATTTTAGAGATATATATAAGTAGCCTATAATTTCTTCCCCCAGATCTCCACCTGAGGTTGTCTTTCACAGATGAATAAAAGCATCATAAGGTTTCAGATAATGGCAAAGGTTTTTTTTTGATGTTTAAAAAATCAGGAAATTTAGAAAAATAACTAAAAAAATCAGTAGTTAAATGGTAAAATGATGTGAACACGTAATTCACAAAAGGTAGCATATTTTAAAGTAAATAATGACTTAAAAATGTGAGAAAGTAAAAAAAAAATGTGAGAAAGTGTTGAAACTCCATAACTATGAAAAATTTTACATTAAAACAGCAGTGAAGTAGCATTACTTTCATATACTCCTTGTGACACTTTCAATTTTTACAACCATTTTGGAAAGCAAGTTGGCAACATGAGCTAAAAGTCTATATTCTTTTAATCAATAATTCTAGTTCAGAACAAGCATAGAACATATTCTCAGGAAATAATCATATTGTAAATTATGATTAATTCACTTAATGTAGCATCCATTAAAAACTAAGGTTATAAGATCTATGAAAATAGGGTAAGACTTTATAATAACAAATGGGAACTCAAGATATAAAATTACATATGCAAAGTAATTACTGTTAAGTAAATTTATGAGTTCATTTGGAATATGATGTATAAAATGCACAAGTGTGTATTAACAGTATTTCAAAATAGTGGTTATTCCTGGTTTTCAATTATTCAAACCTTAATATAGTTACATGTGGTTTTTACAATGAAAAAAAAGTACTTCTGATTTTAGCTTAACAGACCTTGGGTTGTTGGTTTTGTTTACCTCTTGCTTCCTTATTTGATAACTTCAGTTTTCTAGCTTACATTTTGGCATCTGTTCAGTATTAACATTCACTTATCTAAAATAAACTAATTAATCAAGGATAAGGTATTATTAAGTTATTGCAGCAATAACGTTGCTGAACAAATCACCCCAAACTCAATGGCCTACAGCAACATTGATTTTTCTGATTCCGAAGTCTGCAGGCCAAGCAGGGCAGCTTTGCTCCAGGCTGGAGGTCTGGGTCAGAGCTGAAGGGAAGTAGCTATTATGGCATGCCCTTCTCCATGTTCTGCTAAAACTGCACTTACTGAATGAAGTTATAGGGTCAAACCCAACATCGGTGGGAAAGAGAAATATACTTTGCCCCCATTATGGTTCTGCAAAGTCACATGGCAGAGGGAAGGAGCGCAGAATTAACAACAATCCAGTCTGCCACAGAGAGATTGATTCTCATCTCTTAGTTTCTGAGTCTTTATCCATAATTTAAGAATATTGAGTTATATAATCTCTCATCAACTATTTAATCTGTCTAAGCCTCAGTTTCCACATTATTATGGATGATAATAGTACCTGTTTCATGGAATGTTATGGGATTTAAGTGGACAGTGCTTATAAAATATTTATAATGCTCAATAAATGTTATTTGTTATTATTTTTAAAGTCCTGTCCAGCTATGTGATATCTATGACGTTTCATGGTCTGAAAGAAGTCTTGGGAGGACTCTTAGGGAAGATGGCAGACGGAGTAGGAGGACTCTAAGCTCACCGCTCCCACAGATTGAATCCACATCAATGTAAAACAACCCAAAGACTGGAAGAACAGACTCCACTGCTAAATGTAGAGAAGAGGCCACATTAAAGAGAGTAGGAAAGATGAAGACATGGTCAGGAGCTAAAGGGACAGACGGAATTGTGCATGGGAGGGAGGAACACCATGTGTCCAGAGAGGGGAAAGATACAGACTTTCACCCCAGGCATCCCATATAATTATAAATTGTTCAATTACCCATAACATTTGGCTTTAAAAATCAAAGGGGCATAATTTTACAATTTTATGAGTTCTTAGAATCAGTGGGGCTTAACACATGAACTTTAAAATAAACCATAGTATATAAAAAGAAGGGTAGGAATCAGAAACCATCTCTTTCCATTTTGTTTCAAATTCTCAATCTGGCCTCCAAAGCTCGGTGCAGATTCCATTTTGGGGCACCCTGGCAGTCTACACTTTGAGAACCTATTTATAAATCCTGAAGGTCATCCAGGTCTACCTTTGTTTCCAGAACTCTGAAAATTTTGAAATGTATTCAAGACAACTTGAGTAATGAGTTTGCTTTGTGAGGAATTGAGAGTTTGGTTCAGGTTAAGTAAAACTTAAAATCCTTTTTTTTTAGGTTCAAATTAGGCCTATTTTTAAGAAGTTGTAGTCTCAAAAAGATTCAGAGTAGAAAATCTATGAGAGTTGAGCACAGCTGGGCCAACTTGTTTTGACTGTCCTGGAAACAGGATAATTAGACCCATCAAACTGCCAATGCACCAGGCCTTTGGGTGGTTACTTCTTAATTATGTTCAGATTTTTTTAAGACTTTATTTATTTATTCATGAGAGACAGAGAGAGAGAAAGAGAGAGAGAGAGAGAGAGGCAGAGGGAGAAGCAGGCTTCATGCAGGGAGCCTGACGTTGGACTTGATCCCAGGTCTCCAGGATCAGGCTCTGGGCTGAAGGTGGCGCTAAACCGCTGAGCCACCTGGGCTGCCCCCAGATTTTTTTCTTATTATTTGTCTTGTTTGGTATAAAAACAGTATAGTGATCAAAATATAAATCCAATTAGTATTAATATTGGAAAAAAATTAAGATTTTATTAACTTTAAATTTCTAAAATATTATTGATATCATTATTTGAGCAAGGATATAGAGATCATGTCTCTTTTCTACGTACCTTCTTCTGGAGATCCTGTACAGATAAATTGATTAAAAATATTTTTTATGGGATATCATGTGCTATTTTTGCTTTAAAGAGATCAGTATTAATTTCTGATTTCCCGTGAAACCAGTTTTGTAATCGTCATATATTAGGTAGGACTAATACTTGTACTTACAACATTTATAGAAACAAATATAAATAAATAAATCTTAAAAACATAAAAAGGAAGAAAAGTGAGACAAACAAGAAACGGAAACAAAGTGCCAAAAGGAAGAGTATTCGAAACTCACATAGCAAGATTTTACATTATTTTGAACTTAGTATTGCCATTTCTAGTTTTCCATATTATTAAAAATTGTTCAATTATAAATCAATCCATCAATTTATATTTCCCTAAATCTTTTCCTTTTTTTAAGACTTTATTTATTTATTCATGAGACACACACACAGAGAGAGAGGCAGAGACACGGGCAGAGGGAGAAGCAGGTTCCATGCAGGATCCGGACGTGGGACTCGATCCCTGGTCTCCAGGATCATGCCCTGGGCTGGAGGCGGCGCTAAACTGCTGAACTACCCGGGCTGCCCTGTTTCTCTATATCTTAAAAGAATTGGGAAAGACTTTATCATGGAGCTAGCTCTAGTTTTTTTTTTTTTTTTTTTTTTTTTTTTAGTTAAAGCTCTGAGACAAAATTCACACAAGAGTCTTTGAAAATGTGAAAGAAGGGACCCCTGGGTGGCTCAGTGGTTGAGCCACTGCCTTCGGCCCAGGGCGTGATCCTGGAGACCCGGGATCGAGTCTCACGTTGGGCTCCTGCATGGAGCCTGCTTCTTCCTCTGCCTGTGTCTCTGCCTCTCTCTCTGTCTGTGTCTCTCATGAATAAATAAATAAAATCTTAAAAAAAATGTGAAAGAAGATCTTTATTCATCACATATAGACTAAGAAATTCATCACATATTACCATTTTCCCAATTGAAAAGAATAATGTCTTGATCAGTAAGTCATTTATTTTTTTGTATATTTTTTTATTGGAGTTCGATTTGCCAACATATAGCATAACACCCAGTGCTCATCCCATCAAGTGCCCCTCTCAGTGCCCGTCACCCAGTCACCCCAAACCCCCCACCTCCCCTTCCACTACCCCTCGTTCATTTCCCAGATTTAGAAGTCTCTCATGTTCTGTCTCCCTCACTGATATTTCCTACTCATTTTCTCTCCTTTCCCCTATAATCCCTTTCACTATTTTTTATATTCCCTGTATGAGTGAAACCATATAATATTTGTCATTACTCTTTAACTGTTTTTCATGTAATATGTGCAGAGTTGAAGAAATAAATTCTGGATTTTTAAAAAGATTCATTTATATGAACAAACTTAAAAACTAAACTAAAATAAAAGATTCATTTATTTCTCTGAGACAGAGAGCAACCGAGGGGAGGGGCAGAGGAAGAAGGAGAAAATCTCAGGCAGATTCCCTGCTGAGCGAGGAGCCCTTGCCAGGCTCAATCTCATGACCCTGAGATCATGACCTGAGCTGAAATCAATAGTCGGATGCTCAACCAACTGAGCTATCCAAAATAAATTCTATTTTGGAAGCGGGTATTTAACTCTGTTATTCAAGCACAGGCTTAAGAATCCACACATCTTTCCTCATGGCACAGAAGTCACCCCTACCCCTGGGTACCTTCCATTTTCTCCTCTGGTCCATTGTGTAGACCACCATTCTGCCTTCTATCAGGTTAGGTTCTATCTGGTTAAAAATACTGGCCTGCATGAATACTGGGAAAGGGATAACTCTCTGAGTAATACCTTCATTTTTTCTGATCAATTCCTCCACGTTGCTATGGGTGACCACCTTACTTCTTGAAGGAAACGATCCATCAAAAGCCAGGTCCTTTGTTTGCTACCTTGCACCATAGTTTGTCTCTCATCTTGACCTCTGACCAGCTTTATCTTCCCCCACACCTTTATCTTTTCTCTAGTCTTTAACATTTTATATTTCTCTGAGTCCTTCCCTTGTGCGCGTCTGTGGGATACACACACACATAAATCTGGCTCTCCTCATTTGCAAAAAATGAACAAATGCAAACCCTATTTAGTATGGACACCAGCTATTTCTCACTGTAAGGAAATGTCTAAATTCCATGAGGTATAACCTTCTCTTGAACCCTCTGATTTCTTTCATGTCATTACTTGCCTCTTCTAAAAATCTCCATAATTTTGAAACTATGAGTCCCCACACAAACTTCCAAAGAATCTGTCTTAAACAAACTCAAGGCTTTTCTCCTTTTAAAAAAAAATCTTTATCAGTTATGTGATTTTCAGGTAATTAACCTAACTTTCCTATGTTGTGGTTAATTTGCTACTTGAAAATGATACAGCCCTCATAAAGCTGTAGTGAGGATTAAGATAATGCATGAAAAGTGCCCAGTCCTTTAAAAGAAGATAAAGAAAAGATGGCTGGGGTTTTTGTTTTTGTTTTCATTGTTTGCTCTTCCTCATGAACACCTTTTGAAGTCATGGGCATCAAAAGCAATGCTATCTTCAATCCCTGAGTCATTTGATTATCTCCTCCTTTGTCCAGCTCACCTTCACTTGACAGTTAACTCTGCGGAGTCCTAGGAACTTATCTGTTAGCTGACTTTTAGGTGGAGTCCCTACAGAGTACGCGGTAAAACGGTTGGGGCTCAATAAATATTCAGTGAATGAATGTCCCTCCTTCAGAATGCCCTCCTTGTGCCTGCACTACATTTCTTGAGATGTCACTTCCTCCCCGGCTTCCCCTGTACATCTCTGGGCAGCACACTGGGGAGCAGGTGCGTAAGACTTTCACAGTGAAGACTTTTCATCTCTGAAGACCTCTGCTGGGAAAATGTACTCCTTTCTAAATTCAGAAAGTACAAGAGAGAACTGAAGCTAACGGATCCAGATGCAAAGAGAGATGGTAAGAATCCTGACAAGTTAATCATTTTCGTTTCTCACGCAAATATTAAAGCAAAATGTAATGCCAGCAAAAGGCCTTTGCTAATTATCCTTCAGGAAACCATATAACCAAAGAAATGTACTTGCAAAAAAACAAAAACCAAAGCAACAATAACAACAACAATAGCCCACAAAACTCCTAGACTTCTGATTAGAACACCAGGCAGGTTTATGTTTTTAAATTTAGAAACCAGACTTAGATTTTCGTTCTAAATTCCATCAAGACTTAGTTATAGAGGCTGTGCTCCATATCTCTTGGTCAGAGAGGCCACTATTCCTACAAGGATTGTTTATCGGGGCCAGGGAGAAAATATTTTAAAGGCAATGCAATTCTCATTCTTCCTTAAACAGAAATTTTATTATTCCGTATTACATTTTCATATAACATGTTATTTGGTGCCCCTGGGCCCTTTTGTAAAACAGAAGCCTATGTTGGTAAATGTCATGATAAAATGAAATCAAGGATTATTAAAGTGGTAAAACTTTCATTAAATATGAAATCCTATATTTACTACCTTAGACTCAGTGACTTCAATACTTGCTTTTCAAAATTTGGTGTCAGTATCAGCTATGTCCCCAAAATAACAAACTGTATTGAACATTTAAGGCATTGACTTTTAATTAAATAAACACAGTTTATATGTGTGCCCAAGTATAAAATAACCTCAAATGTAATTCACCATTTTATCCCAAAATGTTTTGAACACTTGAACTTGAAATATAGGCAAATAAATGAAATAATCAAATGTCTATCTACAATATTAATTATTTTAATGGCCCAGATATTTACAATTATACTCTGGTATGTGTCATCCATCAGCACTTTCTGCAGTGTTGGAAATGCTCTATATCTGCTCTAATATGATAGACACTGGCCACCTCTGGCCATTGGGCATATGAAATATGACTAGTGCAACTAGGGAGTTCAAAGTTTACATTTCATTTTAATTAATTTAAATTTAAATTGGCTCATGAGGCTAGCAGCTACCGAATTGGACAACATGGCTTTAGAAAACTGAAGATTCTTTTAGAAACATTGTTCCTTTCCACTCTCATTCAAAGTTTTCACATAAGTCTTAGTATTATCATCACCACCATTACAGTGATGTTAGATCTATTATTTAATCTTTTCCACTGCACATAGTTTTCTCTTCTAAGTGTTTTAAGATACAAGGAAGATTTAGAAGAAAATGATGTGTGCGGAGATAGGAGCATAGAACAAGTGTCCTGATACTTATGTGTAGAATGAGATTGAAGAGAGGAGACATGCAATACAAGCACCATTCTCTTTGAAGATAGTCCTAAACCTAGCTGGGATTTAGCACTTTGTTCTTTTGAATTCTAAAGAACTGAAGGATCCACGTCGAAATTACAAAGCCTTTCATTCTGCAAATTATTTTCAAGTGACTGTCAAAAGACTCAATTACAACCATATCCAACACTTGCAATTGTGAGACCTTACCCCCAGGAATAATTATAAAATCTGTTTCACAATTCTTTCCTTTTTTTTTTTTTTTTTCTAACCCATAAGAATAGTTTTTTGTTTTATTTTTTTAAAACATCAAAATCTAGCACAGTTTGAAATCATTTCAGGCAAACCTGAACTTTTTTTTTTTTTTTTTCAAAACAAAATGATTGAGCCATTATATGAGACACTTCTTAAGGACACATCCTCTCTTCTGACGGATAATTTTGAGGGACAACCATTGCCTTAATTTGGTACAGGAACTTAAAAAAATTACAGAAGTGAAAACTGAATATTACATCTTTAAAAGTTGTGTGTTTTCTTTACAATAACATGAAATCTTTCCTATCACCAAGCCCTCTTTAGATGTTTTTCTTTCCTAATCCTCAACATAGCATAGCAGCCTACGGAGACTGATTTGAGTTTAGTTAGGAGTGATTGGTCCTTCTAAACACCACCAAGTGGCAACAACACAGAGGCCTAGAGGCTCCTTACAAGCTGATACAGGGGCACAGGTATCACTCCCAGGATTTTCTAAATCATAAGCATCTAAATAACAATGAGTAACTACGTGATCATTTTGTATCTCTAGATATGTACAAGTAACATATATAGCTATGTATTTACTGACAAATCAAAGAAAATACCCCCGCTGTCACTCCTACAATTAGATTAATAAGCCATTCTCAACCGACTCTCCAAACTTTCCTTCGAACTGTCTTTACCTCAAGATTAAATGAATGATGCTTAATATGTGCCATTTAGTTCTGCTTTATTACTAAGAATTCCTTGAATGGGGTGAATGAAAAGGAATGTTAATCTACCTCAATCCAGAAAAAAAATCCTCCTATCCATAAAACGAAATTAATGATCTCCAGAAGCAAATAATTTTAGTGTGATGATGATCTTTGCAGAAGAATTAAGGTGCTTTCAGGTGCTCTGCCTGGATCTTTAGCTTAATGAGGCAGATCAATCAAGAGGATAATGGCTAGATGGATATTTTTGTTGTTCTATTTTTAATGAATAAGAGACACTTGTATTCATTAAAATTATAAAAAAGATAAATAATGAATCACCTCAAATTACAGAATTTCCATATTTCTTTTAAAAAGTGACACTGTGTCTGCCAATAAGAGCCTCATATAATATTTATGAAAGACTGGCTTTCTGTAATGAGAAATTCAACAATTATCATGGTAATAACTTGAGAGGCAAGGATGAAAAATATGGTAGTAAAAGCAAGTCTCAAGTGGAGATGGTGTGTGTGTGTAGTTTTAAACCGCCTGGAGTCAGGAGGGCTTCCAAGGTCTTCAGGGTGAAGCACATGTTCCTCCACGACTGTCCACGTGAATATGAAACTTACTTTATATAAAGCAATTTTCATTTTTCTTCCTTATAAATTTCTCATCATATTATATTAATGATTTCTCCGACCCAAAGTTTACATTCTTCCCTGAACATCTCCCTGTCATTTCTTTACTTGTTTTTTTAACCCATGTCACTCACTTCATCCACATTTTTCTCTGAGAAAATCTTCCTTTTATTAAATTTTCCAAGTTATCTTTCAATAATTTGATTTCTCCTCCTCCCTCTTTTGAAACAGTTGGACACAAGAAATCCTTCCCACAAATGGTTTGTAAAACTGTTGAGTAAGAAATCAACTTCTTTTTCTGACTTTCTTTAGAAATTGTGACACTAGAACAACACAAAACTCAAGTTCTGGTGATGGAATTAAAACTTCTATTTGGGCCCAATTCTCTGCTTCTTTTATCTTTAGGATTTTGACCTTTAGCCTATAGTTATCAGCAAAGGTCAAGTTATAAATCTAAGTACAAAAACATTTACCAAAAAATTTTTAAAGTGGTAGAGCATTGAAATATTATGACTAGAAAGAATTTATTAAGATGCTATTTTTAGGAGTGTATATGTGGTTTAATTGGGCATAGACTTTTATTAATAAGTCTTTTCAATGAAATTACTTTCATATTTTGCAAAAAAAAATCAATCTTCTATTCATATTATATGAGACAAGACTACGTGAAAAACACCACAGAAGGAAATAGAACTAACAAGATATTATGGGGAATTTGTATTTCTAAAGAAAATATATTTGTTATGATTTTTAAATATTTCATAGCAAATTATTTCAACTATACCTCTAATTACCATAAAAACTATATCAAGAAGCATGCCATATTTTAACATCTCTAATTTTAAGATCTCCAAATGCAAATAATAAAGCATTTAAAAGCATGACAATTGGGTTGCCTGCGTGGCTAAGTGGTTGAGCGTCTGCCTTCAGCTCTGGACTTGATCCCGGGGTGCTGGGATCAAGTCCTGAATCAGGCTCCCCATAGGGAGCCAGCTTTTCCCTCTGCCTATGTCTCTGCCTCTCTCTCTCTCTCTGTGTTTTTCATGAATTAATAAATAAAATCTTCAAAAAAAATTTAAAAATAAAAGCATGACAATGTATCCTGTCATTGCTTAGAGCTCTTAAATGTATATACTTAAGGCTAGTAAAGATATAATATAATAAGAAATAGATTGGAAGCAAACTGAGCAAATAGTGTTCAGAAATGCATCTTATTTGATATGGAAGTTAAGTGGTTCTATCAAAATGTTTTAAAACTTGAGAGATAAAGTAGTACAAAGATCTACAGGGAATCTTATCTCATTCTGTACATATGAGTTCAAAGATTTCTATTGAATTCTTTTTTTTTTTTTTAAACTTCTGATTATTCCACATAGACCATTGGGAGTAAACCAAATTGGGGGCATTGATCCTAATTTCTGTCCTTTTTGACCCTTTTCCCATCTTCAGTTCTTGCTTGCAAGAGTGTTAAAAAATGTTTGTGTCAAAATAAAGCTTGGATAATAAAATGTGGATTAGTTCAGAATGAAAAATGTTGGTCTCTTTGCACAGGTTATTATATTAGCTAAATGTTCTTATTTTATCTTTTGATGTGGCTGTACTGTTACAAGTCATATCATGAAAGATGATATTTGTCAGTGTAACAAACTGCATTATACTAGCTTTTTACCATGGAAACAAATTCATGACTTTCAAGTACAAATAAATAATTAGGGATCCCTGGGTGGCGCAGTGGTTTGGCACCTGCCTTTGGCCCAGGGCGCGATCCTGGAGACCCGGGATCGAATCCCACATCGGGCTCCCGGTGCATGGAGCCTGCTTCTCCCTCTGCCTATGTCTCTGCCTCTCTCTCTCTCTCTGTGACTATCATAAATAAATAAAAATTAAAATAAATAAATAATTAATTAATTAGATTTTATATTAAATATTTAAATGTATATACAATAAATTATATATGTAATTATATAACATAACAGTATGTTAATTATATAATTAAATCAATATTATTAAATATTAAATTAAAATAAATATATTACATAATTACATATATGCACATATATAGTATATCCAAACATACACATAAAGGAAATAAAACGGAGAAACTAAACTAAATATGACCTTGAGAAATTTTTCCATATGTTGAAAATTTTTCAGTTCATCTGACATAGCAATAAATACACACAGGGGACTTTATATACATTGATCCTAAATTCATTTACTTCAAAACATAAAATAAATTATTTTTATTTTTTCCTCCTAAGCCAAAGCTAGGAATAACAACTATCTCTCTATAGAACCCATTTTCTTGGGGCAATGGAGCAAGGGAGCAGACTTAACCCTTTGCCTATTTTTTAGAATTCAAAAGGCTGCATTTTGGCTAATTTTTGGCCATTCTGTGTGTAGAAAAAGAGATAGAGATAAAGATAGAGAGACAGATAAAGAGATATATTTTTATATAATATAAAATATATATGGTAACAATCATCTATACTTTTCACTTACATGAAACTATAAAATCACTTAAATATGTGTGTGTGTGTGTGTGTGTGTGTGTGTATTAACGGGGGGTTGATAATTATGTCTATGAAGATCTCTGCACTGATCATCAGTTATAAACCTAATTTTTTAAAAATTAGAGATTAGAGAATTATGGGACCCCTGGGTGGCTCAGTGGTTGAGCGTCTGTCTTCGGCTCAGGGCCTAATCCCAGGATGGAGTCCCATATCAGGCTCCCTACAAGGAGGACCCTGCTTCTCCCTCTGCCTATGTCTCTGCCTCTCTCTGTGTCTCTCATGAATAAATAAATAAAATCTTAAAAAAAAGAAATTAGAGAATTAATGTTAAGGGGGTCTTTAGATGCTACCTCATTCATTCACGTCATTTTGCAGATAAAGAAGATACTGGAAAGCAAGTGTCTTCCAAAGGCCAAAAAACAAATAAGTAACAGACATGGGGCTAGAGTCTAAATTGCTGAATCTTCAACTGAGCGCTATTTTTAGCATACCGTGGTGCCTCACAAATGGCATTGTGATACCCTGTTAATTTTATTGTTAATTTGGCTCTTTTTGAAGAATGATAAAAATTAACTAGTATAAGAAATCATTTTAATGAACATGTGATCCTACAAGTTTATTCTGATGCCCTATCCAATAGTAATATTAAAACAGATTCAGTTTAAGATGTGTGTATACATATGAAATTATTTAAAATAAACTGGTTTCTCTAACATTTTCAAGAAAAACTTAACTCATTAGGTAGAGAAATATTCTAATTTTAAAATATTTTTAGGTAAGGAAATTCCATTTGGGTTCATTTGGCAACACTCTAACACCGAGTTCCCCAATCCTCAGCATCTCTGCCCCCTCAGCTATACCACATGAACACTCCTCTAAAATCTTTCAAGAAAAAAAAGTCTCCCAGGTGATTCAAACATGCTATGTTTTACCAACTCCAACCCTCAGAATGAGAAAACTATATAAAAGTGAGAAACTGGATGTAAAAAAAGGTTGGTTCAATCATTTCCTCAATGACTGTTCTAGCCAAGGAGGGATATGCCATATTGGTGCAATCTTATGTGTGTTCATGGAGCAGATAGTCAAATAACATTACAGTCATCCCTCTTATCCTCTGGGGATACATTCCAGAACCCCAAGGGACGCAGATAGTTCCAAACCCTATGTATGCTATGTATTTTCTTGTGTATACACATCTATTAGAAAGTTTAATTTATAAACAAGGCAAAGTAAGAGATTAACAACAATAATAATAAAATAGAACAATTACAGCAAGATGCTATAAGTTATATGAATGTGGTATCACTCTATCTTAAAATATTATAGTGCATTGTACTGTACTCACACTTCTTGTGATGCTATGAGATAGTTAAATGCCCATGTGAGGAGAGGAAGTGAGGTGAAGGACTCTGGCAGTGGGGTGATGTATATAGCCTTAGGCTACTATTCACCTGATGATTTGTCAAAAGGAGGATCTGCTACAACTAATGGAGGTTGGCCTCAGGTAACTGAAACTGTAAAAAATGAAACCACAGATGGGGAGGCAGTGGGCTATAGGACACAGGTGAGAAAGAAAACTTTAGGGTTTCTTGATTCTATCAACAAATCTATCTGCAACTGACAAGAATACTTAAAATGTCATTGTTTTTCTATTTGTAAAATGTGCATAATTTCAGAATAGGTTCTTTTGAGGATTGAGGCTCATAACATATATTTGTATAAATTAGGAAAAATTTTAAGTGCTCCAAAATTCAAAATATTACCTGTATAAGGAAATTTATCCATTTCGGTGAGAAAATATGTAGCAGAGACCATCAAGAATGATTGGATCAAATATGAAAGAGATTTGAAACATTGGTTTATTTCAGTAAACTGCACCAAAGAATTATTTGAAATAAATCTAGCGTGCTGGAAAGGTAACCAATAAATAGCATGGTTCATATTTGCTAACTCAGTACTGGACACATATTAAGTGAAATATGCTTATGAAATACAAATAGAGAAAAAGAAAATGAATGAGAAGAAAGGGAACTTAGTAAAATGGAACACAGGAGAACAGAGAAGACAGAAGCAAGTGAGTGGGAGCAAGTAAGTTCCTGTAAAATATGTCACAGAAAAATAGTAAGAAAGAGGAAGAGTGCACCCACATCAAGAAAGTACTAACACAAAGCTCCAGATGATAGCACAAAGCTAAGCTAAAGAGCAGCCAGTCCAGATCAGAGCAAGGGAAAGGAGGCTCCAAGGGAAAGGAGGGAAATTCTTCCAAAAAACATAACAAAACAAAAACTCAGCGGAAAGGTAGACGGTATTGAGGGTCATAGAGAAGAGTTAAGAATATGAGAAAAATAAGAAAAGTATGAGGAATTATGCAAGCGAAAGAACAGTGATATTTTCCCAAACAAATACTTATCCAAGATAAGAAAAATAAGCATAGTATGGTACTTGGTTCAGCAGTGGACAACATCACGTCACATGGGGTTGTAAACACTGCTCGCTGACCTGCATTTAAAGAGACTGTGAGTCTATTGCAAGAATGAAGGAGGAGCAAATAGGAGAACGAAGTCTATATCCATTCTAATAGACAATCAATATATAATACATCAACTTTAAAAATTACCAAATAGCAATGCAGACTTGCATTTAGAACCATGAATAAAACTACAGAAGAAAAGGCTAAAAGAGTTAAAAGTGCCTCTGTAAGCAAAGCACTAACAGGAAGGGAAAGGGTAGAAGTGCTACTGTGTATCATGGTTAAGTTCTCAATATAATGTCATTTATTTGCACTTTTTTTCTCAAAATACTTCTCTTCTCTCCCTTCCTTGGCAGTGGGGGGTGCAGAGGTGACCTCTGTAAACTACATTTTCCAAGATCCCTTGCAAATTGACTCCTGCTCCATTTCAGTCAATGGGAGACACTGGCAGAAGGTTGGTGGATAGAAGAGAGAAACCAAATCTATTTCCTTCCCTTTCTACTTCGGTGTCATCTCTGCCAGCTGGTATTCTCCAGGGTTCTAGTTCTCCCTGGACAGCCAGGATCCAAGGTTCTAGCTCCCACTTAGTGGCTCTGACTCCTGCCCTTGAGCCCTGAACTTAGAAATAATGGCAGCTTCCAAAGGCAGGTAATCTCATCTTCCCCTGATGTTTCCTCAGACCTTAATATCCCATATTAAATTATTATTTAATTTAATTACTCTACATGAGTTTGGTTTTCTGAGTGACTCTGATACAAGCAACTATTTGATACTTTAATATACAGGTCTAAGTAGGTAAAATTTTCTAAACATTTAAACATCATAAATGTATTTTATAACACTTTACAAATTCTTTTAAAAAATTGAAGAACGGCAAAATCACTTCAGAGGATACTATATTCTCACAAAGTATCTATTTTGAAGGAAATTCTCTGAAATTCCCTTATGGTTGTTAAAAAACAGTTGATTTATTTTACAACACTGCAAATGTGAAATAAGTAAAATATTATATCCCCAAATAAAAGAGCAGAGTTTGCTTTTTCTAAGAATTTATATTTACGAAAACTGCATCTGTGTTTTTATTTTGTCTGCACTGAAAATAAGTGCTCCAACAGCAGATCTACTGCATACATCAATATGATTTGATAGATTAGGGCTTCTTCCTAAAAGGGTTCACAATCCAGCTAAAAGGAAAGACACAGCAGATGTTTTCTCTCTGTTATTTGATACATACAAATATTATGCATTTGAATACATCTTCAAAAAACAGTATAGAAGGGCACATAATGAAAACCAATCCCCCCCCAACATTAATTGTACTCCCCATAGGAAACCCCATTGTCAATGTCTTGTTATCCTTTCATAATTCATATATGCAGATATAAACATATATCCACATTCATCTGTAAAGAGGATGATAATAGCATTCCTATAGTAGAATTTTTGTGAGAACTAAATAAAAAAACACAAAGAAGTTGACATTATAGGTGCTTATAGTAAATACCAGTTATTAGTATTCTCCAGTTTCACCAAACTAAGCATCTACCTCCTTATATGGAAGTAAAATTTATCTGGTCTCCTACTCAGGTTATTTTCCAAGTCTTTGCATGCGTGTGTATGAATATATATATATGTTATTATATATAATATGTAAGAATTTATATGTATGTATATAAGTACATATGTATTCTTCCACATACATATATAAATACATATAGTTAAGAATTTATAAGTATGTGTGTGTGTGTATCATCATGGATTAAAGGATTTGCACATGTTTACTTTTGTATTGCAAGAGTGCCCTCCAAATAAAAAGCAGACAGATACACACACACACACACTCATACACACACACACACACACACACACATAATATGATATGCATTGTAGTAATGATTCTAAATGTAATAAGATTATAAGGGTGATAGAACTTTTCAAGATGTGTCTTGTGAAGCAGGTAAGGCTTAAACTGAATCTTTAGTACATAAAGAGAAGGGGAAAAGACATGGCATAGAAACAGGCACATTGTGTGTTATAATGTGAGCAAGGTGTGAAGCGGGAATTAGATGTGCCAGCTTCAAAGTGAAGATGCCTGCTTGACTGAAGGGAAAGAAGATGAGGCATGCAAAGTGAAGTCAGATTGCAGAGGAACTTGCAGTCAAATTTCTGAATTGACAGAGAAGATACATGTAGATTTTAGAGCCCTAGAAGATGTCGAAGCAATGGGTTTTTTGTGTGTTTTGTTTTGTTTTAGAAGAATCAGACCTCTTCTCCATCTGGTGATTTCTGTTACTTTTTTCTTCAAGAATGTAAGTGCATATTTTTGGTAAGCCTAAGCGTAATGTGCAAACAAATCAACCAGTTCCTAAAGTATAAAAATTGTTATTTTCTTTCTAAGCAAAATTATTTAAAGGACTAAAAATCAAGTTGTAATGCAATAGTCCAGAGTTTACAGTTTTTATTTTTATTCTCTCTTTTATAGAATGTGTAGATTTTATGATTCTTTTATGATAGGAATTAATCTGATTGGCACCAAGGAGTTTTGAAACTCTTAGTTCAAGCAGCAGGCATACTTCATTATGATATTGAACAACCAGTGTGAAAGGGGCTGGCAGGCTGATTTAGTATTCCAGACCTATCCACCTACCCAGTACTTCCTGGCTGATCATTGAGCTTTGGCTTCTTCTTTTTTTTCCCCCCAAGCTCGTGCTTTCAATACAGAGGATGAGAATAATAATAATTAAAAAATCTGTTTTGCTATCTTTATTTCTGTATGCATATGATTTATATAAAGAATGTATAATCATTTTCACACGAACACTTTACATATGCATTAACCCCATCTCTATTCCCATCTAAATGGTTTGGGTTTGCTTTGCTCATATGCATGGTTTGTTCTATTTTAATTTTTGCCTTATGGCTTTTCTTAGCAAGGTAAGTAGAGGTGAATGTCCCCATATTTGGATTCAGACAGATTTAATTTGAAACTTGGCTAGCCCACTTATTAACTCTGTGACTTTGTTCAGGTCACTTCTGTGAATGTCAGTTTCTTTACCTGAAAATGAATATAATTATACCGCCTACTTCATAGGATTTTTTTTCCTATCAATTAAATAAAATGACAAAGGCATTTAGCAAGTCCCCGGCAGACATCAAGGAAACAATATGTAATAGCTGTCATTATTATTGCTGTTGTTAACTATTACAACCACCATAATTGGAAAACAGAAACAGAACTGAAATTTCAGTGAAAGCCTGAACTGTTTAAAAATACATTGAAGGCATCTCATTCTTTCTCAACATGAAGTGGCTTGTGAGTGGAACCACAACTCTGACTCTGATGTAGAGGAGAACGGGATGTGGGACTCACTAATTCTGTCTTTCTTCCTTCCCCGGCTCTCGCCACTCTATCATTACCCTGGCTATCCTATTCTCTGGGCTCAGATTTCAGCAGATGTGCAGATCTACAACATTTATGAAAGGTAAATGTTTTATCTTTTTAATGTGGTTAGTGAAAACAGCTTTTAAATATGTATACCAAATCCCTGGTATGGATACTCGGGAAACCATAAATAGGTTTATATGAAAGTATTGAGAAAAGAAAAACTTTGAAATTACATTTTTGAGGTAACTTTTTAAAATTCTAATTTCCAATGAAGAATGTGCAGTGTTCATGTAAATATATGCAAATAAATACAGCTGCTTTTCTATTTTATTCCTAAATCTGGCCTTTTGAAATATCTCTGCAAAAATTATTTGCATGGAGGCTGTAATAAACTGTAGGGCATGTATGTCCCTGTTACATAAAACAAAAGTATTCTCTGTATATATACTGCTGCATTTATTATTATGTAGGTTAGAATTGCATTATTGCTCTGTAGATCCTACTGATGGTTTTCATTCAACTGATGTTGGCAAAGGTTAGATTTCTCCTTTTGAAGTTCGCAGCATCTCATGTACAAACTCCATGAATGCAGATCATGTCTGTTTTATGTAAGACTCCATGTCCTATGTTAAATACAATACCCCAAAGTAAAATAAATAAATAAATAAATAAATAAATAAATAAATACCCCAAAGTAATAATTGTTTAATAAGTGTTGAATAACCAAATAATTAATATTTAGTTTCAATATTTCTAATGTTTTCTTGATATTCTTTAGTGTTGAAGCATCTGCACCAATTTCCCTCAAAATCTGTGAGCATGTCTCTGAAATTGAGTGTAAATATTTGTACATCTGATTATGTCTCCTGAAACATTGCATCCACACAGAATAATGGTTTCCAAGAAAAAAAATGGAGTTCAGTTTACCTTGTACCATTATAAGAAAACACATCTCTCTCGGCCATAAACTGTGTTAATAAGCTTGAAGCATCTGGGCTTTTCCTTCAGGAAGTAGTCTCACAAGACAGTAGTGGGAAAGTAGCCTTGTGGGAGGGGAAATCTTGAAGACCCAGCCACCCTTCCAGAGTCAGCACCTTCATCTGACTGCCACCCACTCCTGTCCAGTAGAGACTTGGCACAGACATAGAACCAGAGCAACACCATGATGAGGTTTGTAGCCTTCCTTACTAATCACTTGAGGCTATTTTAAATCCATGGAAGAACAAAAATATCCTGCTCTGTTCCTAAAGCAAGCTTATGTATCTACACCTATTACAAAGCACAGAAAAGGGTAAATGAAAGTTATGTGACAAGCTCAAAGCTGTAGTTAATAACATTGATACGAGAACCCATTCGCTCTGAGTTTTCCTATATTTTGTCCTAAGAGTACAAACTTTCTTATCTCCAAGAAGTGAACAAATATTATGTCTTTGACTCAAATTACAAACTCTAATATCTCACAAATCTTAAAAATTTTCATAGCCTTAGAAGCTATGTTTTCTTGTTCTTATTAAACCCATTTCATTGTAACTCTTTTGTTTGTTCCCTTGTATATAACTCTAAGTAGGATCACACAAAAATATGCAATACTATTTGGAGAGAGGAAGCAAGTTATAAATAACTGATGAACAATCAAAGTGAAACTATTTTTAACGGCTTAAAAATAAAAGTTAAATCAACTTTTGAGTACTTAATAAAGTAGTATATATTGAGTTTTGTAGGTTGATTTGTTTTTTTTTAAGACTTTATTTATTCATGAGACACACACACACACAGAGAGAGAGAGAGAGAGAGAGAGGCAGAGACACAGGCAGAGGGAGAAGCAGGCTCCATGCAGGGAGCCCAACGTGGGACTCTATCCTGGGTCTCCAGGATCACGCCCTGGGCTGAAAGCAGATGCTCAACCACTGAGCCACCCAGGGATCCTTGTAGTTTGATTTGTATCTCGAAATAGAACACTTATTCTTACCAACGAACTGTCCTCATTTGCATTAAGTATCCCCATGCTTTTCCTAAAATGTTAAGAAAGGATATTTCATCTGTTTAATCTGACATACTGGTCAGCAGCTTAATTTTCTAGGATGTGAAATTTTTATTTGCTTGGAGAAATAATTTCCAATAATGCATTCAAGTCTCAGATACACACCTAACCCCATTAAAGACAAGCTTAGAACATTTTTATAATGTATTTCTCAAAATTACCTACAGTTATAGTTTTTTATCTTTTTTCCTTTATGAATAGAAGATATATTAGCTACCATCTTTTTCCCCCCTCACTCACCTTGCTCTAGATGGAATGAAGGAGGCAACAGATTCTACAACACTTAACTTACCTTTTCTATCTATAAAGGCAAAAACAAAGATCTAAATGTGAATCCATATTTTTTCTATCTTTTTGGCATTTAAAGCAAAGTGCAGAACATTAAGTATCAATTGTAGTTGTTTAAAACTCCCCACAGGCAGCTCTTTAAGTAAATGGCATTCTAAGAATAATTACAAGTTGATTAAAAAAAAAAAAAAGATTCAAAAACTAATATCTCTAAATAAATGTTATCCTGCAGGAAGTTACATGGATAAAAAGCAATGTTACTATAATAACAATTTTTGGCCTGAAATAACAATGAAAAGTGTGGATGGTTCAAAATCTAATTCTTCCTTACAAATGTTATGATCTAAGGCAAGTTATTCAGATTTTCTATGCCTCAGTTTAGGTATCTGTATATGGTAGGTTGTTACAAAATAGCTTCGGATGGAATAGGCCTCCATAAATGAATGCCTTTGTGTAGTCTCCACCCTCCCTGCCACTCCCCCACCCCCCACTGAATCTGGGTTAGCCTCATGAATTGCTCAGACCAATAGAATATAATGGGTGTGACATATGCACATTCTGGGCTTAGGTGTAAACAGGCTTTGCAGCTCTCATTTTCACTTCTTGAAATCAGAACACTACACTGCAGAAATGGCCTGTCTAGCCTCGTGAAGGATGAGAGTTCATGTGAAGACACATGGTACCCGAGCTGACAGCCAATAGGCAGATGCTTGAGTGAGCCCATCTTGAACCCTTCAGCCTGTTGAGCCATCAGATGATGGCAGGCAACACGAACAGTCCCACGTGGCATAAGCAGAAGAATCATCCAGATTGCCAATCCACATTATCATTAGAAATGTTAAATTACTTTTAGGTTATGAAGTTTTGGAGTGCTTTGTTAAAGAGCAAAGATTACATGAAATACTGTATAATTGTGTAATAATAGTGTTTATCTCACATGGTTTTGTCTAAAATGAAATGAAAATGTACATACTTATGGGGCATCTGGGTGGCCCAGTCAGTTAAGGGTCTGCCTTCAGCTCAGGTCATGATCCTGGAATCCCGGGACCAACTCCCTCATTGGGCTCCCTGCTCAGTGGAGTGACTGCTTCTCCCTCTCCTGCTGCTGCTCCCCTGGCTCATGCTCTCTCTCTGTCTCTTTCTCTTTCTCTCTCTCTCTCAAATTAATAAATAAAAATCATTTTTTAAAAAAAGAAAAGAATATATACATACTTAGAACATTTTCTGGACCATATAAATGCTCAATAGATGTTAATCATGATTATTATCACAAAGTAACTAATTGGAAGAGGACAACACTAATATACACATGCAAATTCTAAAATATTTGTTCAAAATCTGCACATTACTTCAGAATATAAGAAAGAAGCAACAAATAAGGACAAAAACCCCAGTGATTTGAAATGTGGGCAAAAACAAACAAACAAACAAAACTTATGGACATAATGATGCTTTAAATGAGAGACAGACTAGAAGCATAAAGACCACATCCACCTGACAAAACCGTTTTTCTGTTTTTAAAAATATTGCACTAATTATTGACATATAATAAGTAAGAGATTTCATGTAAAATTACATATTTTCACCTTCTGTAAACATCTTGGCAACTTTCAGCATCTAGCCACAATGGCCCTCGCTCCCTTATCAGAAGCATTGTCTAGAGCTGAAGCTTCCTGACAACTTAAAACTGTATATTTTCCAAGCTACATTGAACTCCATCTGCTTGTCACTCATTTATTTACCAAACTGACCCCATAGGCAGTTTGAGTTTGGGGACCTAACTTTAAAATTGAGGCTAAATGGAAGGTTACAGTTATATTTCTTGATTTTAAAGCTATGAATCTCTACTTTGCAAAATCTTAGAAAGTATCTATTTCAACTATCTAATTTAATTTAGAACCAGGTCATGTAACATATGAGGCAAAGCAAGGGCTAGAGTGCAAATATTCTAAATGTAGCTCCAGGCTACTTCCACCTCTCTGAGGGGCAACAATCTGGAGGCTATCAGTTCATGACAAAAATTCAGCATTTGGAGAGGGACTCAGTCACAGCATGTGGGTATCCACGGTAGAAAATAAAAATGTAGTTATAATAGTACCATCCATTCCTTAGCGGTAAGAAATAAAACATGTGACCTGATGCAACTTCCAGATCAGTTAGAAATTTTTCTCTAATATTATATGTTGCTTAAAATCAATATTTGATATTATGTGACAAGCTTCCCAGTCACCCAAACCCAAGGGAAAGTGATTTCCATAGGCTTCTTCAGACTAGATGAACTAACTCATTTATTCACTTCCAATTCTATGCCATTGTAAGAGTTGATTTGGGGATAAAAATCCATCCTACATAGGATTGGAGGATCTCAGCATACAACAAAAGATTTTTGAGCAGCCTACAGGTACTTTTCTAGTGAAGAAAGAAACCTGGGCCCAGTGAGTTAGCTTACTCCTTTACCCCTTCTTCTGTGTTCATAAAGCATGTTGTTCCACTTCTATTGCTGCTCCAAACAGTGATATAGACATATTGACCTCTTCATTACATGAAGTTTCCCAAAATCGGAGCTTACGACTTTTTATCTTTGAAATTAGGTTGCCAGATAAACTCAGATGCTCAATTACATATGAATTTCAGGTAAACAACAAATCCTTGTTTCATATAAAGTGCCCATCCAATATTTAGATAATACTGAGAGTAAGAAAATGATTTTAGTAATAAAAGTGATCCATTGTTCATCTGCAATTAAAATTTAACAAGTTGTTCTGTTCTGGTTTGGTTTTTCCATTTTGCTTTGTGTTTTTGTTTGTTTGTTCTGTTTTTTTGGGTATGGTGGTCTTTTGTTTTTGTTTTTGTTTTTTGTTTTTTTGTTGTTGTTGTTTCTTGCTAAATCTGGTAACCCTACTTAGAGAAAAATGTCAAATGCAGACCTCCCATAGAAAATGTTCGATAATGCCATCTGAATATTGAATGGCACTTTTTGCAATTCCACCTAATGATGTGGTATCATGGCTCCACTAACCTTTTGGATGTCATCAGATTCTAATCTGATTCTAGACACAAATCCCAACACCAGTAAGAATAATTAAAACCAAAATAACAATATTGTGTATATTTCTGCAGTGCCTTATGGTTTTCAAAGGTCAGAGGTAGTACTTACTCCTTTTAAAATAAATCCTGAGTAATCACACAATGAAACTGTGACTGAATAAAAAGAACATATGGGCAGTGAAGGATGCTTAGATGATATGATGCATACAAAGATCTTCATACTTCTATAAAGTACCACATTTCTGGTTCATACATTCTCTCTTATATTTTTAAATCAGATCATTCTTTTTCTAGCATGACTATGTAAGTTTCAGAGGAAGAGAAAATAACTTAGGACCCTGCTGGCTGCAGGCAAATAGGCACTTATTTTTCTATGTCACCCCATTTTTATGCCTTGCAATCTCTCAACTGCTAATTAAGAAAAAGGGCAAAATTATATCCTTAAGCGAATAGTCTAGTACCGGTTCCCAGGCTGGGATGTGACAGACACGACACTTGAATTTTGCTTTTCCTTCTTTTTTTTTCCTTCCTTTCTTTTTGTTATAGCCTTTATATAGCATAATAGACTAACCAAGTACAAGTTGAACAGACTGAAAGGAAGAATTATTTCACACTCCTGCTGATGCTGCTGGAAAGTGTAGAAATGCTTCCTTCAATTTTTAAACTTTTTAAAACAGCACACAGAAGGCAACCTAGCAGGTATTAGGATGCACAATGCCATCTATCTGTTGAAAATATAGTCTAATTCATTAGACACTGATATATATATGTATATGTATATGTATATGTATGTATGTGTGTGTGTGTATGTGTGTGTGTGTTTTGCTTAATTTGCTAGTTATTTTGTATTGCTCTCTACTGGCCTGAAACTAAGAAATTAAACAGCAGGAAAAGTAATGACAACTAATTTTCTGTTCAAATCAAGGAAATGTTCTGCTTTTCTGTGATTTTAGAAAGTCTCCGATATCTAAAAAGTATGATAGAAGGGATGCTTGGGATGCTTGGGTATCTCAGTCCGTGAAGCCTCTGACTTTTGGTTTTGGCTCAGGTCATGATCTCAGGGTCATGAGATCCAAGCCCCAGGATGGGCTCCTCGCCCATTGGGGAGTCTGCTTCTCTCTCTCTCCCTCTGACCCTCCTCCCACTCGTTCACTCTCTCTCTAAAATACATACATACATACATAGTACTACAGAATGCTTTCATGAGAAATATATATTAACATGGTAAATAGGAGGAGCGGGAGTGTGGACAATAGAGAAAACTAAGCAATGATATTCATTACTCTTAATGGATATGAATGTCCTCAGAGACTAACATTTCCTTCTACCATTTAAGAGAAAATGATCTCTAATCAGAACCAGAATTCAATGAACTAACTGAAGACAGTATAAGATAGGATATAATAATATCCTAGGATATAATAATCTTTGAAAATTTCGTGACAATGTCATCTCTTTGTACTATTTTCCAGAGTTTGTTTCATCTTTTAAGGATGAAATGTTTATCCTCCAGTTGTGGTTCTCTAAGGACTATGCTTCTGGTTTGTTAGAGAGAGATCAAAAAAAAAAAAAAAATCTCAGGGACACCTGGGTGGCTCAGCAGTTGAGCATCTACATTAGGCTCAGGGCATGATCCCAGAGTCCTGGGATCCAGTCCTACATTGGGCTCCCTGTGAGGAGCTTGCTTCTCCCTCTGCCTGTGTCTCTGCCTCTCTCTCTGTGTCTCTCATGAATATATGAATAAAATCTTTAGATAGATGATAGATAGATAGATAGATAGATAGATAGATAGATAGATAGATACATAGATGATAGATAGATAGATAGACTTGGGGAAATTGGCTCAGAGACTAACTTCTTTATTTAGAAAATAGAGTTCAGGTTTAATTTCCCAGTTTTTTTCTTCCCCCTACAATTAAATAATATAGGAAGAAGGAGGGAAGAGATCTTCCATGCATATTCAAACTCTTCAGGTGTCATTGGGATGCTGGTGGTAAGTCCCCACTTACTCATCCCTCAGGGCAAGGTATGGGACCATTCCTCTGGTTCCCCTGCTGCATTGCTTTATAAACCACTTCGAAGCAGCCCTTCATTGAGCAGGTCAGGCCAAAGCCAGCCAAGCACCAATGACCAGCAACTGAAGATGTGGTGGCCATCACCACCCACTGTGACCCAGACAGGTTGGATTAGGAAGAGTAACTGCCAGCAGCTCTGACTCCCTGGGCATCACAATTTTATCTCCAGAGTGAGTACAGAGATTCAGTTGCATGTATGGGGGATTTCATAATGAGTCAGGCAGGAAAATAACAGATGGTGTGCTAAGTGTAAATATGAAAATACCCTTGGAGCTGCAACAGAAGGCTGGCACTCTCAGGGGAGTCGAGCAAAAACAGCAAAGACTCCCCGCTGTCTCTCCTCTTTTCTCATTTTTGTCTGACTTTTCAGGGTATAGATTTTGTCAGTAGCCTGTGAGGGCGTTAAGTACTGCCATCTGATTGTCCCCAAACTGATCTACCTGCTGGCTCCCAGCCTCTGATCTCTGGACCTCTCACCTCCTTATCTGTTCACACTTGCTCCCTCATTCATTCATTTCAGCCATTTTCTTTGAATTCTTGGGCTCATTCCTGCTTTCTTTCTGGACTTGATGTAACTGGAAGAATGATTTGAATCCTGGAGCTGTGACATTGAACATATTTCATGATTGTCATTCTTTTTTCTTTTTTTCTGAGTAATTCAGTAATTCAGCAGTAATTCCCCACCATGACCACTCTGAACCCTTTTGAAATCCTTCTGTTTTTTTTTTTTTTTTAAGTAATCATCCAACTATTTCCATTTGCTTCACTATAATTTCCATTTGTCTTATTAAAGTCATCTGGAAATGTTGTCAACTTTTAATGTGCATTTGACCTATGATTTTGGTATAACAATTACCCAAAATAACACTGTGTCAGGGGAAAAGTGAGGACTGTTCTTTCTTAAATCGCATGTGCAATGCTTTTCCTCTCATATAGTTGTATATTTCCTTAGGCAGTAAACATGCATTGCTTCTTTTGGAGTGGATTTAGCTGCTTTGCTGATAAAAGTGTGGACTAGAGGATCCCTGGGTGGCGCAGCGGTTTGGCGCCTGCCTTTGGCCCAGGGCGCGATCCTGGAGATCCGGGATGGAATCCCACGTCGGGCTCCCGGTGCATGGAGCCTGCTTCTCCCTCTGCCTGTGTCTCTGCCTCTCTCTCTCTCTCTCTCTCTCTCTCTCTCTCTCTGTGTGACTATCATAAATAAATAAAAATTAAAAAAAAGGAAAGTGTGGACTAGGAAACCAGGGTTCTACAGAGAAAAAAAAGGACCTAGTACTATATATATTAGACAGCATATAAAGACAACTGAGAAAAACAAAATAAAAAAGACACAATATAAGATGGTAACAGTTTAGAAAGGAGATTATATTTTTGGACTTAGAAATTTATAATGCGATTATTTGAAAACTTTTTACCAGTATTTCAAACTTAAATGAATAAGTTTCTAGAAAAAAAAAGTTACATCTGAATCAAGAAGAAACAGAAAATCTGAATAACATAATAAGAACATGTAGTCTATTGAAGATATAGTTTCTATTTTATACAAAAATTTTCAGAGAAGAAAAGAGAAATATTACCTATATCATTGTATGAAACAAAATCAACCTTGATTTATAAGGGTAGTATAACTCTGGCTTATAGGAAGAAAAGAAAAGAAAAAAAAAGAAAGAAAAAAGATATAAATGTGTGAGATGGGGATATATTAACTTAACTGTGCAAATCCTTCCACAATGTATATGTAACGAATCATCTTGTACACTTAAAATATATTACAATTTTATCAATTATGCCTCAATAAAACTGAAAAAAAAGTAATTATTTATTTATTTATTTATTTATTTATTTATTTATTTATTTAATTTAGAGAGAGCATGTAAGTGAGGGTGGTGGGTGGGCAGAGAGAGAGGGAGAGAGAATTCCAAGCAGGATCCACAGTCGGTGCAAGCCCTTGGGAGGGCTCCATCTCATACCCTGAAATCATGACCTGAATGGAAAGTAAGAGTCAGACACACAACTGACTGAGACACCCACGCACCCCAAAATACGCAGTAGATTTTTTGAAAAGACAATAAAAGATAATCTTGACTAACCAGAACATAAATGAAAAAATCCTAAATAAAATATTTTCAAATTGCAGGGCATTAAAAAATTATAATACATGATACTCAAGTAGCATATTTTCCCCAGAAATGAAAAGCTGGTTCAAGAGAAAAACCTCCTGGGATCCCTGGGTGGCACAGCGGTTTGGTGCCTGCCTTTGGCCCAGGGCGCGATCCTGGAGACCCGGGATCGAATCCCACATCGGCTCCCGGTGCATGGAGCCTGCTTCTCCCTCTGCCTGTGTCTCTGCCTCTCTCTCTCTCTCTCTCTGTGTGTGTGTGTGTGTGTGTGTGTGACTATCATAAATAAATAAAAATTTAAAAAAAAATTAAAACAAGAGAAAAACCTCTAATGTCATATACCATTTTGAGAAATCACACTGGCAGTGGCCAGGTGTTGAGAAGAGGAGAAGTGAGGAATTGTTTTTTAATGAATATAGAGTTTTACTTTTGCAAGATGGAAATATTCTGGAGATTGGTTGCATAACAACATAAATATACTTAACACCACTGAACGGTACACTTAGAAATGGTTAAAATAACTCTTATGTTATGACTTTTTTTACCACGATAAAAAGTTTTAGGACATTACAGAAGAACAAATCTAAATTATTAGTGACTATCTCCAAAAGGGAAGAAAACAATGCAGGGAAAAGAGATGATCAACCTCATGGGAGAAGGAGTAAGTTAAATCTTTAGATCGGGGGAGTAGGATGAGACTCACTGAAAAAGTGACATTTGAGTAAACATGGATGTAAATAAGGGGGAAGAGCACTCTAGTCAGAGGAAATGGCAAGGGCCAAGTCCAAAGGGAGAGGACTATCTGGCTCATCAGGTGACCAAGAAGACCTGAATGGTAGGAGATGAGGTCAGAGAAGCAAGGATGTCAGAAAATCACAATAGGTCCTACAGATGATGATGAGATAGAAGAGATGGGAACTCTTTGGAGAATTTTAAACAGAGAAGAGATGTGAAACCTCACATGGTTTTTCTGTACAACAAAGATTGTTCTGGCTGCCCTTAGGAAATGCTCTGAAATAGAAGATCACACACAGGAAGACCAAAGAGGAAGGAGGTTAATGTAAAAAGTTTAGAGGGAAAAAAGATGGTGCCTTAGACTAGAGTGACAGCAGTGAAGGTGGTAGAAAGTTATTTTGTAAATATTCGTATAAATGTGTAGAACTGTCATAATTTACTGACAAGCGAATTGTGGACTGTAAGAGAGAGGGTGCCAAAGGTTTTGGCCTAAGTAACTGATAGATGCAGGCAGAGCAAGTCTGGTTACGTAGGGGCGGCAAATATCAGGTGTTAACTTTGAAATATGATAGAAGTAGAGGTGAATAGGCAGTTAAATGTGCAAATTTAAACTTGAGAAGAGCTGAAAAAGCTAGATATTTATTAGAATCCATTGAAGAATATTAGTATATTTGAACTTTGAACAACATGGGTTTGAAGTGCATGAATCCATGTATACATGGATTTTTTTCAATAAATACAATATGGTACTGGAAATGTATTTTCTATCCCTTATGATTTTCTTATCATTTTTTTTCTCTAGCTAACTTTGTTGTAAGGATTCAGTATGTTATACACATAACATATAAATATGTGTTAATTGCCTGTTTATGTTATCTATAAGGCTTCTGGTCAACCGTAGGCTATTAGTAGTTAAGTTTGAGGGGGGGGGTCAGAAGTTACATGTGGATTTTTGGTTGTTGGGGGCAAGGGGTTGGTGCCCTTAACACCTGTGTTGGTCAAAGATCAACTATATTTGAAGTCACAAGTGAGTGTAATTACATAAGAGAAGAAATTCAATAACTACTTTCTGGAACTCCAACATTTCAAAATAACGGAGATGAAAAAGCACCAGCCAGGTGAGTGAGAAAAGCTAGAGAGGAGTAGAAAGAAAAACAGGAGTCTGGTGTTCTGAAGTCGAAGGGCTTCTTGGAGAGGTCAACTGTTCTTGACATGTCTAGTTGGCCACATCAAATGAGAATTGAGAATTCTCCTGTGGTTTTAGCAACATGGAAGTCATAGGTGGTAATGGCTAGCTAACAAAAACTCGGAACAAGCATCACACTTAATGGTAAAACTTGGCAGGCAGTTTCACTGAACTTCTAGGGCGTGGCAAACATGCCCTCTTTCATCAGTTTTATTCAGAATTGTACTAGAGGTTCTAAAAAACAAAATAAGACAAAATACATAAGAGAGTTGGAAAAAAAGAAATAAAACTGATATTTGCCATTTATTTGATGTGCAGGTATAAAATCCGAGATAATCTACAGATGAATAAAGTAAGAAAAGATATAAATTTAGTTAGATTCAAGATTAGCATTACAAAACTCCTACTATTCCTATGACCATCTATGTGCTGATATTTAAGAAAGGAAAAAGAAGGAATTGAAGGAGGAAAGGGAGGAGATGTAAGGAAACAGAGCAGGAGAGAGGAAAGGAAAAAAGAAGAGTAACTTGATGTGTAGTGTTTGCTAATTTCCATGATATAACTACTCACACCATGGCTGATTTCCTTTTTTCTTTTATTTTCCTTTTTTTTTTCTTTTTTAAAGATTTCTGTATTTCTTTAGAGAGAGAGAGAGAGAGCAGAGGAGGGGCAGAGGGGAAGACTTTTAAGCAAACTCCCTGCTGACTGAGGAGCCCGATGTGGAGCTCGATCCCAGGACCCTGAGCTGAAACCAAGAGTCTACTGCTTATCCAATTGAAGCACCAAGGCACCCCCTCAACCATGGCGGATTTCAGGCTTCTGGTGTGGTGTCATTGAGGCAGGACTAAGAAGAGATACACACAATTGCCCTTGCAAGGTGATGTCAGCTCTAGCATGTCACTAAAAATCATTTAGAAAATTAAATAGGAAAAAAAATTACATTCATAGAAGCTACCAAACCTCTAAGATCTACAAGAAATATAACAAAATGTGCAACAGCATGCAGAGATTACATTTTAAGTGTTTTCAAGAAGAAAAAAAAAAAGCCCTGAATACTTCAGAAAATATGTTTTATCAGTGGCTGAGTAGAATAAATATTGTTGATGTCAGTTTGCCTCAAATAATCTGTAATGTCAGTATAATTTAAGTCAAATCCCAACAAGGAATCTTAAAATTTATTTGAAAGAAGAAGGGATCAAAAATAGCTGAGCCAGAGACATCTGGGTGGCTCAGTTGCTTAAGCCTTTTGATTTCAGTTCAGGTCATGATCTCAGGGGTGTGAGATCGAACCCTACATCAGGCTGTGCTGTGGGTGGATCCTGCTTAAGATTCTCCCCTTTTCCCTCTGCCCCTCCCCCATCACCTCTTCTCTATCTCTTAAAAAAAAATAGCTGAGCCAACTTCAAAGAATAAAATGGAGGGATTTGCACTTCTAAAAAACAAGTCAGTAATATAGTTGATACTGGTGTCAGGATGAACAAATACAACCAGGTAACTGCATAAAGAGCCCATAAATGGACATAAGTAATTTTAGAAACTTGTATAACAGATGTGGTATTACACATTAGTGTGGAAGGGGTGGGCTCTCAATAAGTGGTTCAGTGACTACTGAATTTGTATTTGAAAAAATAAAATTCAGATTCTCTATAAGACAAAAAAAAAATCATAAAGAGTAAATAGAGGGGTGCCTGGGTGGCTCGTTGGTTAAGTGTCTGACTTTGGGCCAGGTCATGATCCCAGGGTCATGATCCCAGCAGGAAGTCTGCTTCTTGCTCTCCTCCTCACTCATGCTCTCTCTCACTGTCTCTCAAATAAATAAATAAAATCTTTAAAAAAAAGTAAATAGAAAAAATTGCAAAATGTAACTGTGTTAATAGCCCATGTTCATAAGGAGCTCTTAAAACTAATCAATATATTAAACCAAATAGATTCATGAAAAGCAATCACTAAAGTTAGAAAAATGAGCTACCAATTTTCTTTTTTTTTTTTTTTAAACTTTTATTTATTTATGATAGGCACACAGTGAGAGAGAGAGAGGCAGAGACACAGGCAGAGGGAGAAGCAGGCTCCATGCACCGGGAGCCCGACGTGGGATTCGATCCCGGATATCCAGGACCGCGCCCTGGGCCAAAGGCAGGCGCCAAACCGCTGCGCCACCCAGGGATCCCGAGCTACCAATTTTCATTTAAAAAACCAAAAAATACATTTTAAAATATTCAAATATACTAAGAATTTAAAAACTAATTTTAAATTAATAAAATGCTATGTGTCTCTATCAAAATGAAAGCAAGTGGGATCCCTGGGTGGCGCAGCGGTTTGGCGCCTGCCTTTGGCCCAGGGCGCGATCCTGGAGACCCGGGATCGAATCCCACGTCGGGCTCCCGGTGCGTGGAGCCTTCTTCTCCCTCTGCCTATGCCTCTGCCTCTCTCTCTCTCTCTGTGACTATCATAAATAAATAAAAATTAAAAAATATATTAAAAAAACAAAATGAAAGCAAGTGAAAATATTGATTAAAAAAAAAAAAAAAACAAAAACTTATCACCTGTGCAAGTGCTCTTTTGTCCATACTCTAAGGGAAATGAGAACTCTCAAATATATGGTCCAAACTCACTGAAAGTATAAATTGGTAGAGTCTTTTTAGATTTGGATATATTTACGGAAATTTTAAATATGCCTCCTTTGAAACAAGACTTCAAGGAATGTATCTTAAAGCAAGCAGAAAATGTGTGCAAAGAACTGCATATAACCATTTATGTGAGGATATGGAAAGTGTCTGATATGTTGTTAACAGAAAAAAAAAAAGTCAATCTACAAAAGTTACATTCAAATGATTTTTTTGTAAAACAAACAAAAAATAATATAAATATACTAAAATGCCTTCAAAATTATCTGAAAGTAATGCAGAAGTAACTATTTGGGGTGCCGGAGTAATGGAGTTCTCTGTTTCCTTATTTATATATATTATTTGTGCTCTCTTAATTGTGAAGTAGATATTACTTATATACTAAAAGAAATCACTTTATAAAAAATTTAAGCACAGCTGACTTGCACTTTGTCTTCTAGAAAAACATATGATTAATACATGCATTATTTTTAATTTATTCTTTTATTTTGGTGCCTTGCCCTAGAATGGGCCTATGTATAAGACTTTTAAACTTGCGGAAAAAGTGGGTAGTATATACTATGATGTACTCAAAATCATCCATTTCCTTTGCCAACCCATGCAACTTGCTCATGGAGTTGTGCATGTGTTTCCAGTGGATGAAGCCCTTTGCATGCTCCAGAATCCAACAGATCCCCATGACTCAACCTACCTACACATTTAAATTTTCACACACACACACACACATATACACACATGCACACACGCACACATTTATTATTCATTTTTTCCTGAATCATGCTTTGTATTAAACTTGATTGTTTACATGCCTTATCTTCTCTTTCTGGTAGACTGTAAAACCAGAGAGAATAAGATGAATGTATCATTTCCTTGGCATCTCTAAGAAACAATTAACAAAATATCCTGCATATATATAGGTGGAAAAGACTTGCTTGTTGACTAAATATCATGAGGACTGTATAAGCTTAACGTGGGCTAATTTGTAGCACATTTTTATAACTTGAAAAATAATTTTTGAAGAAGTAAAAGGCATTTCTATTTTAGTTATAGGTAAACTATGTATAACCAGTTGCATGAATTAATGATATTGATTTGATTATAATTGTATTCAAGAGGATTGTGTTATATTGATGGATAATAGATCTACTATGATTTATAAGGGGGAAATAAAGGTTATAAGAAGGACATTACCTTCATATTTTTGTCTTCATCGTGAAAGCCAAAATGCTCTTCTACAAAACATACTTTGAGGCTTCTGTTAAATAAAGGCAGACTGAGAATGGATTAAACAAAGATTGATTCCAAAGCACCATTTTCTTAGTTCTAATGAAGTATCTTATTTGGTGGATAAAAATAGACTGATGTATCAAATAAGTTGGTAATAATACCTACCAGTTACTTAGCTGCTGTGCTAAGTGCTTTGTGTTCTCTTTCTCTAAGCCCATTAAGAACCTCATATAGTTCAAAAAGGGTGTTGCCTGTGTTCTTCTCTAGGATTTTGATGGAATCTTGTCTCACATTTAGATCTTTCATCCATTTTGAGTTTATCTTTGTGTATGGTGAAAGAGAGTGGTCTAGTTTCATTCTTCTGCATGTGGATGTCCAATTTTCCCAGCACCATTTATTGAAGAGACTGTCTTTCTTCCAATGGATAGTCTTTCCTCCTTTATCGAATATTAGTTGCCCACAAAGTTTAGGGTCCACTTCTGGATTCTCTATTCTGTTCCACTGATCTATGTGTCTGTTTTTGTGCCAGTACCACACTGTCTTGATGACCACAGCTTTGTAGTACAACCTGAAATCTGGCATTGTGATGCCCCCAGATATGGTTTTCTTTTTTAAAATTCCCCTGGCTAGTCGGGGTCTCTTCTGATTCCACACAAATCTTAAAATAATTTGTTCTAACTCTCTGAAGAAAGTCCATGGTATTTTGATAGGGATTGCATTAAACGTGTATATTGCCCTGGGTAACATTGACATTTTCACAATATTAATTCTGCCAATCCATGAGCATGGAATATTTTTCCATCTCTTTGTGTCTTCCTCAATTTCTTTCAGAAGTGTTCTATAGTTTTTAGGGTATAGATCCTTTACATCTTTGGTTAGGTTTATTCCTAGGTATCTTATGCTTTTGGGTGCAATTGTAAATGGGATTGACTCCTTAATTTCTCTTTCTTCAGTCTCATTGTTAGTGTATAGAAATGCCACTGACTTCTGGGCATTGATTTTGTATCCTGCCACGCCACCGAATTGCTGTATGAGTTCTAGCAATCTTGGGGTGGAGACTTTTGGGTTTTCTATGTAGAGTATCATGTCATCGGCGAAGAGGGAGAGTTTGACTTCTTCTTTGCCAATTTGAATGCCTTTAATGTCTTTTTGTTGTCTGATTGCTGAGGCTAGGACTTCCAGTACTATGTTGAACAGCAGTGGTGAGAGTGGACATCCCTGTCTCGGCCATAGTAACTTCTTGCAAGATACATCCACGAAGGCAAAAGAAACAAAAGCAAAAATGAACTATTGGGACTTCATCAAGATAAGAAGCTTTTGCACAGCAAAGGATACAGTCAACAAAACTCAAAGACAACCTACAGAATGGGAGAAGATATTTGCAAATGACATATCAGATAAAGGGCTAGTTTCCAAGATCTATAAAGAACTTATTAAACTCAACACCAAAGAAACAAACAATCCAATCATGAAATGGGCAAAAGACATGAACAGAAATCTCACAGAGGAAGATATAGACATGGCCAACATGCATATGAGAAAATGCTCTGCATCACTTGCCATCAGGGAAATACAAATCAAAACCACAATGAGATACCACCTCACACCAGTGAGAATGGGGAAAATTAACAAGGCAGGAAACAACAAATGTTGGAGAGGATGCGGAGAAAAGGGAACCCTCTTACACTGTTGGTGGGAATGTGAACTGGTGCAGCCACTCTGGAAAACTGTGTGGAGGTTCCTCAAAGAGTTAAAAATAGACCTGCCCTACGACCCAGCAATTGCACTGTTGGGGATTTACCCCAAAGATACAGATGCAATGAAACGCCGGGACACCTGCACCCCGATGTTTATAGCAGCAATGGCCACGATAGCCAAACTGTGGAAGGAGCCTCGGTGTCCATCAAAAGATGAGTGGATAAAGAAGATGTGGTTTATGTATACAATGGAATATTACTCAGCTATTAGAAATGACAAATACCCACCATTTGCTTCAACGTGGATGGAACTGGAGGGTATTATGCTGAGTGAAGTAAGTCAGTCGGAGAAGGACAAACATTATATGTTCTCATTCATTTGGGGAATATAGATAATAGTGAAAGGGAATATAAGGGAAGGGAGAAGAAATGTGTGGGAAATATCAGAAAGGGAGACAGAACGTAAAGACTGCTAACTCTGGGAAACGAACTAGGGGTGGTAGAAGGGGAGGAGGGCGGGGGGTGGGAGTGAATGGGTGACGGGGACTGGGGGTTATTCTGTATGTTAGTAAATTGAACACCAATAAAAAATAAATTAAAAAAAAAAGAACCTCATATAGTAAGTGGGGCTGCACACAGTTCAACTTGGTTCTATTCACTCTAAAACCAATATTTCTCCTAAATAATAAATCCATGTCTTTACATGGAAAATTAAAAACCAGTTAATAGAAGGATACCTGGGTAGTTTACTCGGTTAAGCATCTGACTACATAGTTCAGGTCATGATCTCAGGGTCCTAGGACAGAGCCCCGCACAGTTGGTCCCCGCTCAGTGGGAGCCTGTTTCTCCCTTCCCCTCTGCCCCTCCTTCTGCTCATGCTCTCTTTCTCTCTCATATAAATAAATAAAATCTTTAAAAATAAATAAATTAAATCAAAAAATAAAAAACTAGATAAAAGCAGCTAATAGTGATTGCAGCAATGTTGTCAAAATTTCTAGTTATACGTCTTGGCATTTTCATGGGTCATAACACATCTGCAGTAGCATTGTAATCAAATGGTAATCTCTGCTGCATTTACCAAAAATAAAATGATACGTTAAGAGGCTTCAGGAAGACTGTTCTATTAAAATACCTTTATTAATATGTTGGGGGGGGAGAAGCTCCATTTAGCTGATGTACTTTTTAATAATTATCATGGCATTTCTTCTTGTGTCTAAAAATAGTACTACAACAATCATTTTAACAGTGTGCATTGCTCTAGTTTTTATAGTTTATTTGAATGAAAATAAAATAGCAAAAACAAGTAAACATTCTCTTAAAAATACTTTCAAGGAAAGTTTGATGTATTATCATTCACCTAGACTTTATAGAGGTAGTCACTGGATTGATTATATTGAAATATCTCTTTGTTTAGCACTTGCTTTTTATGTAGGCACACAGAGCGCTGAGAGAGCTGTAGGAAAACAATGCCGCATATCATTGCTATTTCAGTCTTGTCTGCTCCTAGGCGTGATCAGCAAACTTCTCATATGTAAATAATTACACACTTCATGGAGTAGTTCCAAACTCACATTGCATATTTCAGATACTGAATAGAAGAGCTACTTCTTTGTCTGCTGTTTTCTTTAGTACTTCAGACTTACTTGTGAGCTTCACAAGGAAAGGATTGTTCTGCAAAGTTGCAGATCCGGTACATTGTTTTGATTATATATACAAAAGAAATATGGTGAAAAAACTTGTAAGCAAATGAGGAGGCTTAATAAACCATCATATGGGTTATCTTCTGCTTGCTTTTATTCCAGTGATTTGTAATTTGAGTAATAGCTGCCAACCAGAGTTGTGCATCTTTTCTGATAAACTCAGAGACAAAATGTTACATGGGAAGAGTGTAGATTTGGGAACTGGACCAGTCTAGAGACCATGCAACATCACACATGTGAAATGCTATCTAGGATTGCATTGTTGGTGACCCTAACAAAACTACTTATAGGTTCTTTATTCTTTGATACAGAAACAGGAATTGTTGGACACAATCTGCAAAGCTACTAAGATTTGTGGATCTTTTGTCTGGAATCTAATACATTTGATGGCATGCTTTATTGAGGGTAAAAACATTAATTTTTAGCTAACTATCTTCAGTGAGGATCTTTTCTTAAATTGTGTTTTCACATCTTTTTTTTTATTTTTTTTTAATTTTTAATTTTTTTTTTTTTTTACCACAGGCTAGGATATCTTTTCTCTCTCATTATGGTTACACAATAAGCACAAGTGTGATTTCACTTTGCTTATCAGGCTGTGATGTGTCATGTTATCTTATGTTGCCCTCAAATTAAATGATGAACCTGTAGTAGTTGATGGATAAACACCTCAAGGACTTTAATTCTATAGATTACAAAGCTGCAAGAATTACACAGAAGAACTGAAGCACCTTCTAAAATGTGTTTCTAAATTTCTTCATATATCTTCAATGTGAATTATCAGAAACAATGAACAGATCTGCTTCTTCCCTTTGGGGATTTGAGAGAGGTTTGGGGCAGTTAATGAGATGCTTGAGATATCTAGGTTTATGTAGCAGTAAGTACACACTAGATTCTAGAGAGAGTTGTGATGTCAAATGATTTTTTTTTTCAAGTGCAGTGTATATAATAAAGAAAATGGAGTACTGTTTTCTGAGCTTTTTTCCTACAACACAAGATTTTCACAACATAATTCTCCTTGGCCTCAAGCCCTACATCCAATCATGTTGTGCTCAAGGACCTTGTCAGCAGTGGGTATCAAGAAATATAGTAATTATCACCATCTTGCTAACTGGAAGATGTGATGATAATTATTTTAGAAGTCATAGGAAATACTTCTATTGTTATATGGATAATGAGATTTTACAAATGTTTTAGTATTTTATTCCATCCATGCTTTAAAAAAATTAAGTCAAGTTTACCATCAAATTCCAGATTTTTCTATGTTCATAGTTTTGTTTATGACATCAATTTTGTGAACCAAGTAAATTCAATACAATCTATTGTGGTGCTTGCTGAAGTTGTAGTTTTTCCCAAGAATTACATCATTTATTTTAATTGGGAGGAATTTCTGACTTTTTTTGTGGGGCTTAATGTGTTTATGTTGGGAAAGGAAGTCCCAGGTGTGTAGTCTTTTGGCCTCCACTCTGCCACATAAGAATGGGGCTGGGGGCTGGAATAGTTTCTTACCAAGAGAAAAAGAGCCCACACAGCCTGCAACAGGTTTATCTCCTTGTGTGGGGATATATTTTCCTGTTTCAGGATCAATGAGTATTCCTTTGCTCTGTATCAGTGTGCCCTCAGGCACACCCACAGCTTTCAGAAATGTAGACTCCAGACAGGAGGCCCCAGAGTCCTTCTATTGCAGTAAGAGGGGTATGAATAGATCAGTTGCTCTGTGCCAGCTGCCAGGGCCACCCACTAGCCATGAGGGACCTACACACATTATGGAGCTGACCTTGCTTTGTCTCTTTTCTATATGAGTAGAAGTATTGTCCCATTCTGTGCTGACAATGTTGTGTCTTCTTTGGCCAGTATAATACCAAGATGCAGTGGCTTCTTTTCTTGGTGGCTGGTGTTGTCATGATCTTTGCTATTCTCCCTTTCTCTCCTGTCATTTGTTACTGGTACAGGGTGTACAGCTCAACATGTGGAGAAGTTCATCCTTCTTGGACCTTTATATTCTTCTTCTTCTTCTTCCTTTTTTTTTTTTTTTTTTTTAGGGTTTTACTTATTTATTCATGAGAGACACAGAGAGAGGTAGAGATATAGGCAGAGAGAGAAGCAGGCTCTCAGGACCCCAGGATCACTCAACCACTGAGCAACCACTGTCCAGGTACCCCTGGACCTTTGTATTCTTTTTTTTTTTCTTAAAGATTTTATTTATTTATTCACGATAGACACACACACACACAGAGTGGCAGAGACACAGGCAGAGGGAGAAGCAGACTCCATGCCCGCAGCCTGACGCGGGACTCGATTCCGGGACGCCAGGATCGCGCCCTGGGCCAAAGTCAGGCACCAAACCGCTGCGCCACCCAGGGATCCCTAAGGGCCTTTGTATTCTTAATCTGGATGCCAAAACACATTCTGGATGTTCTGGATTACTCTGATATGTAATCTATGTGCATTATGACAAAATCTAGTATATACTTTCATCTTCATTGACCAAAAATAATGAAAAAAAAAAAAATGAAGCACCATCACCTTTATTTGAGTACTTCTTCATTGTTTTGGGTTTTTTTTGTTGTTGTTGTTCTGTTTTGTTTTTTATTTTTTGGTTTTAGGTTTTTGGTTTTTGTTTTGTTTGTTTGGTTGGGTTTTTTGTTGTTGTTGTTTTGTTTTGTTTGCTTTTTTGGGTGATAGTAGAGAGGATACTTGATGGTAAAATCTTGCTGGGCACATTTTCTAAGAAGAAAGAACATTGCTATTCGGTTCCCCAATCACACGTGTGGTGGTATCTTCCTTCTAATTTAGACATCACTGGCAACAATCAACTTGTCAGATTTATATAGTAGATGAAAATGGAAAAGATAAAAATCAAGTCCAAGGCTGCTTTTATTTTTGAAGTTTAAATGGTAACTATTATCATTTCATATAGCCCATTATGTATGAAATATGTCTAAGGCCATAAGTTTCCCTCATGAGTTTTCATGAGCTTTTTTTTCCCACCTTATTATATTTTATTTTAATCAATAAAGAAATTACCATCCACTAATGCTCTGAAAGACAAGTTCTGTAGAATTTTGTGTTGTTATTATTTCAAAACAAATAATATATGCATGATTCAACACCAGGACTCAGGATTAGATGCAAGTGAAATTAAAAGTCATTACTATGCAATTCAAATATATAACAGTTTGTACTTTAAATTCTATAACAAAATTATATAAATAAATCCAAAACGTAAGCTCCTTTTCAAAAACGTTTAGTAAAATAAAAAAAAAAAATTCTAGCTAATTACCAGGACTAATTTTTTTTAAGATTTTATTTATTTATTCATGCGAGACATAGAGAGAGAGAGAGAGAGAGAGAGAGAGGCAGAGACACAGGCAAAGGGAGAAGAGGCCCCATACAGGGAGCCTGCCGCGGGACTCCTTCTGGGGTCTCCAGGATCAGGCCCTGGACCCAAGGCGGCGCTAAACCGCTGAGCACCCGCGCTGCCCCAGGACTAAATTTTAAGAACAAGAACATGTGGCATAAACAATTCTAGGTTATCTCACACTGAAGGACTCATTTACCAATAATGAATTTATTCATTCATCTAAAACAGTTTCTCCATTTCAACACTATTCACTTTTTAGTCCAGATCACTCTTTGTTGTGAGGCCTGTCCTGTGCATTGTAGGATGTTTGGTAGCGTCCCTAACCCCTAACTTCCCATCAATTGTGACCAGCAAAAGATGTCTCCAGACAATATCCACTCTTGACAAAGTTAGTTCTGGTTGAAAACCACTGATACAAAACCTCCTTGAAGGTCTCCATGGATTAGACACTATGCTGGATTCTAAGGATGCAGAGATGCAGCTCTTAAAAACTCACATCTAGAAGTGGAGATGCATAAATATCAGTGTAAATAATAACAGAGGTATACTAAAAGTACTTTAGTACTTTTACTCAATTTACTTCATTTGAAAATCTCATTCAAGAGAAAACCCTGTCCCACCGTATTCTTTATGCAAGGCTTTATGCTTGAAAGACCCAGTTCCATACATTGTGTGAGAGCAGAATCCAACTCAAAACTTTCCAGTCATGGGGTGCCTTGCTGGCTCAGTTGATAGGGCATGTGACTCTTGATCTGAAGGTTATGAGTTCTGGCCCCTCATTGGATATAGGTATTACTTTTTAAAAATAAAAACAAAAACAAACAAAAAAACTTTGTAATTACAGTTCAATGTGATCCTTCCAGTTTATTGACTCATCAGTAAATCTTACCTCTCTGCAAGCTCCCCAGAATTGCTAGGTATCTGTCAGGTCCATTGAGCTAAGGATATGAAGCTTAGTTTGAAGCTCTCAGTGAGTTCTACAAGTACACATAAATCATGAAGCTAGGAGTGCCTCAGTGGATCAGCTGGTTAATCCTCTGACTCAATTTCAGCTCACATCACAATCTCAGAGTCAAGAGATCAAGCCTCACATCAGGCTCCAGGCTTAATGAAGAATCCACTTGAGATTCTCTCTCTCCCTCTCTCACGCTGTCCTTCCCCCCACTCTCACATACACACACTATCTCTAAAATAAATATTTTTAGAAATTAAAAAATAAATAAAATCATGAAGCTACTTCTAAACTGCATACATTTCCTTGTAACATATCTCATAATGATTCCAATTCCTATCCTAAGAAATAGCTTTCTAAATGAAAAGATGCCAATATGTTTTTTTAACATTTTATTTTATAATAATATATTTCTGGAAGTGAAAATTCTAAGCATTTTGCCCATATCTTCCTATTGGCTTAATAAAGAAAAGAAAAATATGTATTTAGAATAGAGTTAGGACAGATTGTTACTTTAATCTGTCATTGCCACAGTTAAAATCAGAGGAAAACAAATACCATATGATTTCACTAATATGTGGAATTTAGAGTCAACAACAACAAAAAAAAAAATGAGCAAAGGAAGAAGAGAAAGAAACCAAGGAACAGATTCTCAGCTACAGAGAACAAACTGATGGTTACCAGAAGGGAGGGGAGGGGTGATATTAGGCAAAAGGGATCAATGAGTACACTTGTGATGAGCACCAGGTGATGTATAGAATTGTTGAATCACTATACTGTACTATTTCCTTGTGGACCAGTTTTCCAGAGATAGTTTCCAGAATGAAGAATTTTTAACATGGCTTATTTATAAGGACAACTATATATTTCCAAAAGGCAGCTAGCTTTTTTTAGGCTTTACTTCAGGGGTTTCACATTATATGTTAGGCACTACTGATTTAATGCTATTTTTTTATTGATATTTTATCTCTCATTGAAAGAGACTGTCTTACGCTACTGTTCAATGTTGAGTAAAGTCTCTATCCAAAGCAATGAGACATGAAAACAATTGGAAAGGGAATGACAAAACTATCATTTCATTAAAAACAATGTGATACTTAAGGACCTCAACAGTGTTTACCCTAACCTCTGTAAGGTTAGGCTGCCATATTTTTATATTACTTATTGAGTGAATCACAAGTCAGAGGAGAAGCAGTAGAAGCTTTTTTGTGATTAGAATGTTGGAAGCTTATTTACTGATTTCTGATTCTTGCCAAACTGTTTAACCAATTCTTCATCTACAATCCCTTCTGCAAGGACTCCAATTATTCTTAGCCCCTTTCTTATAAAGCAACTTTTGATATCTCAAAATTAGGTAATGATAGTTTCACCATATTAATTTAAAATGTTATTCCCATATTTATCAAATAAATGTTTAACTTATCAAATGTTAAACATACATGAAACCCATGACCCAGCATTCCTAAGCATACATGTAGGGTATATGTACACCAAAAAATGCAAATTTTTATAACAGAATTGTTCATAATCAGAATTTAGAAACAACGAAAATGTATGTCAAGGGTAGAATGAAAGATTGTGGTCTTTTTACTAAGTAGACTGTTATAGAGCACTTAAAAAAACTATTTGCATATGCAATAACAAGGATGAATTGCACAGATGTAATGAAAAACTAAAGAAGCCAAACAGAAAATGCTACATCCTGCATAATTCCACTATATGAAGTTCAAGAACAAGATTTACAGAGAATTTAGAATGATGATTTACTAGGAAGAATGCAATAGGTATTAACTGTGAAGAGACAAAGGAAAACTTCTATAATCTTTTAAGTGTTCTTTTTTTTTTTTTTTTTTTTTTTTTATTGGTGTTCAATTTACTAACATACAGAATAACACCCAGTGCCCGTCACCCATTCACTCCCACCCCCCGCCCTCCTCCCCTTCTACCACCCCTAGTTCGTTTCCCAGAGTTAGCAGTCTTTACGTTCTGTCTCCCTTTCTGATATTTCCCACACATTTCTTCTCCCTTCCCTTGTTTTCCCTTTCACTATTATTTATATTCCCCAAATGAATGAGAACATATAATGTTTGTCCTTCTCCGACTGACTTACTTCACTCAGCATAATACCCTCCAGTTCCATCCACGTTGAAGCAAATGGTGGGTATTTGTCATTTCTAATAGCTGAGTATCCATCTTCAATAAATGGTGCTGGGAAAATTGGACATCCACATGCAGAAGAATGAAACTAGACCACTCCCTTTCACCATACACAAAGATAAACTCAAAATGGATGAAAGATCTAAATGTGAGACAAGATTCCATCAAAATCCTAGAGAAGAACACAGGCAACACCCTTTTTGAACTCGGCCATAGTAACTTCTTGCAAGATACATCCACAAAGGCAAAAGAAACAAAAGCAAAAATGAACTATTGGGACTTCATCAAGATAAGAAGCTTTTGCACAGCAAAGGATACAGTCAACAAAACTCAAAGACAACCTACAGAATGGGAGAAGATATTTGCAAATGACATATCAGATAAAGGGCTAGTTTCCAAGATCTATAAAGAACTTATTAAACTCAACACCAAAGAAACAAACAATCCAATCATGAAATGGGCAAAAGACATGAACAGAAATCTTTTAAGTGTTCTTTATTTTAATCTGTGCTGAGCCACATGGATATATATAAATATATATATTTGAAATATAATAAAATATAATATATTGAATTGTACATAAAATAAATATAATATGTAAACATGAGTATATATTTATATACATTTAGTATATAATGCATTTTAACATATATTTAAATGAAGTTAATTAAAATTATGTATTATATATTTTAAGTATGTATTACATATTAAAATGTATCTATAAAAAATCATGGAGTTACATGCTTAAGATTTGAGTACTCTGTTATATTTATTCTCCTACAGTCTCTATTTTTTCCCTACCATCTCCTTTAAATCATGCCAAACCTTCTTTAAAAAAAAAAAGAGTAAAATCAATTTAATTAACATGTAGTGTATTATTAGTTTCAAAGGTAGAGTTTAGTGAATCATCAGTTGCACATAACACTCAGTGCTCATTACATCAAGTCCCTCCTAAATGCCCAGCACCCAATTACCCCATTTCCCCACATTCCTCTCCTCCAACAACCCTTAATTTGTTTCCTATAGTTAAGAATCTCTTATGGTTTGTCTCCCTTTCTGATTTCATCTTATTTTATTTTTCCTTCTTTTTCCCTGTGTTCATCTGTTTTGTTTCTTAAATTCCACATATGAGTGAAATCATATGCTAATTGTCTTTCTCTGACTGATTTATTTCAAGTAATACCCACTAGTTCCATCCACATCTTGCAAATGGTGAAATCTCGTTTTTTTGATGGAATATTATATATCACATGAAATATATGTATTACATATTCTTTATCCATTTACCTGTTGATGGACATTTGGGCTCTTTCCATAGTTTGGTTATTGTGGACATTGCTGCTATAAACACTGGGGTGCTGGTGCCCCCTTTGAATCACTATGTTTGTATCTTTTGGATAAATACCTAGTAGTGCAAATGCTGGGTCATAGGATAGCTCCATTTTTAACCTTTTGAGGAAACTCCATACTGTTTTCCAGAGTGGATGAACCAGTTTGAATTCCCACCAACAATGTGAGACAGTTCCCTTTTCTCTGCATCCTCACCAACATCTCTCTTTTCCTGACTTATTAATTTAAGCCATTCTGACTGTTGTGAGGTAGTATTTCATTGTGGTTTTGGTTTGTACTTTCCTGATGCCAAATGATGTTGAGCGTTTTTCAGGTGTCTAGTGGACATTTGTATGTCTCCTTTGGAGAAATGTCTGTTCATGTCTTTTGCCCATTTCTTAATTGGATTGGTTTTTTAGGTGTTGAGTTTCCTAAGTTCCTTATAGATTTTAGATACTAGCCCTTTATCTGATAAAATATTTGCAAAAATCTCCCATTCTGTTGGTTGTCTTTTAGCTTTGTTGACTGTTTCCTTTGTTGTGCAAAAGCTTTCTTGATGAAGTCCCAAAAGTTCGTTTTTGCTTTTGTTTCCTTTCTCCTTGACGACATGTCTAGTAATAAGTTGCTGTGACCAAAGTCAAAAAGGTTGCTGCCTGTGTTCTCCTATAGGATTTTGATGGATTTCTGTCTCACATTTAGGCCTTTCATCCATTTTGAGTCTATTTTTGTGTATATTATAAGAAAATGCTCCAGTTTTATTCTTCTGCATGTGGCTGCCAAATTTTCCCAACACCATTTGTGGAAGAGACTTTTTTTTTTCCATTGGATATTCTTTCCTGCTTAGTCAAAGATTAGCTGACCATAAAGTTGAAGGTCTATTTCTTCATCTTCATTTTCTCTTCTGTTGATCTATGTGTCTGTTTTTGTGCCAGTACCATACTGTCTTGATGATGACAGCTTTGTAATAGAGCTTAAAGTCCAGAATTGTGATGCCACCAGTTTTGGTTTTCTTTTTCAACATTCCTTTGGCTATTTGGGTTCTTTTTTAGTTCCATACAAATTTTAGGATTATTTGTTACAGCTCTGTGAAAAATATTAATGGTATTTTGATGCAATTGCATTGAAAGTGTAGATTGCTCTAGGTAGCATAGACATTTTAATAATATTTGTTCTTCCAAGCCAGAGAATGGAATGTTCTTCCATGGTTTTTTGTTGTTGTTATTGTTCCTCTTCAATTTCTTTCTAAGCGTTCTATAGTTTTCAGAGTACAGACCCTTCACCTCTTTGGTTAGGTTTATTTCTAGGTATCTTATGGTTTGGGGTGCAATTGTAAATAGGATCAGTTTTCTTGATTTCTCTTTCTTCTGCCTTCTTGTGAGTACACAGAAATGCAACTGACTTCTGTTCATTGATTTTATATCCTGACACTTTTCTGAATTCCTGTGTAAGTTCTAGCAAATTTGGGGTGGAGTCTTTTGGGTTTTCTACATAGAGTATCAAGTCATCTGCGAAAAGTGAAAGTTTGACTTTTTCTTTGTTGATTTGGATGCCTTTTATTTCTTTTTGTTGTCTGATTACTAAGGCCAGGACTTCCAGTACTATGTTGAACAACAATGGTGAGAGGAGACATCTCTGTCATGTTCCTGAAAAGCTCTCAGTTTTTCCCCATTGAGGATGATATTCATTCTGGATTTTTTATATGGTTTTTATAATATAGAGTCATCTTTCCTCTATCCCTACAGTGCAGAGATTTTTTATCAGGAAAGGTGCTATACTTTGTCAAATGTATTTTCTGCATCCATTGAGAGAATCATATGGTTTTTGTCCTGTTTTATGAATGTGGTGTACCACACTGATTGATTTACGATGTTGAACCATGCTTGAAGCCCAGAAATAAATCCCACTTGGTCTTGGTGAATACTTCTTTCAATGGACTGTTGACTAGCATTTTCATGAGAATTTTGGCATCCATGTTCATCAGGGATATTGGTCTGTAATTCTCCTCATTGGTTGGATCTTTGTCTGGTTTTGGGATCAAGGTAATGCTGGCCTCGTAAAATGACTTTGGAAGTTTTCCTTCCATTTCTATTTTTTTGAAACAGCTTCAGAAGAATAGATATTAATTCTTCCTTAAATGTTTGGTGGAATTCCACTGGGAGTACATTTGGCCCTGGACTCTTGTTTGTTGGGAGATTTTTGATGACTGCTTCAATTTCTTTGCTGGTTATGAGTCTATTCCGGTTTTCTATTTCTTCCTCTTTAGGTTTTGGTAGTTTATAGGTCTCAAGGAATGCATCCATTTCTTCCAGGTTGCCTAATTTGTTGGCATATAGTTGCTCATAATATTTTCTTAAAATTGTTTGTATTTCTTCTGTGTTGGTTGTGATATCTCCTCTTTCATTTATGATCTTATTTATTTGGGTCCTTTCTCTTTTCCTTCTGACAAATCTGCCTAGGGGTTTATCAATCTTATTAATTCTTTCAAAGAACGAGCTCTTAGTTTTGCTTATCTATTGTACTATTCTTTTGGTTTCTATTTCATTGATTCCTGCTCTAATCTTTATTAATTCTCATCTCCTGCTGGGTTTAGGCTTTATTTGCTGTTCTTTTCCCAGCTCCTTTCAGTGTAAGGTTAGGCTGTGTATTTGAGATTTTTCTTGTTTCTTGAGAAAGGCCTGTATTGCTATATACTTCCCTCTTAGGACTGTCTTTGCTGCATCCCAAAGTTTTGAACAGTTGCATTTTCATTTTAATTTCATTCCTTATATTTTTAAATTCTTCTTTAATTTCCTGGTTGACCCATTCATTCTTTAGCAGGATGCTCTTTAGCCTCCATGTATTTGTGTTTCTCCCAAATTTTCTCATGTAAATCATGCCAAATTTCTTCTTAATCTTGAACATGTTGGTACCCTGGATCCATATTTTATTATGCAATCACCAAATATATTTATGTGTTTATGCCTGAATTTATTAATGTTAATGTGTTCAATCACCTAAGGGAAATCAGCTTGGAGGAGTAAAAGAAGTATTTATTGCTTTCACAGGCATTACTAACCTTTACCTCTTTGAGGAGGAGCCAGCTATAGATCAAACTATCTTATCTTAATGGAGATGCTTAAATACAGAGCTCATATAAAATACATACTTTTATTATAACTACATGAACTTATTAAGCAGGCACAGGCAATTTAAACATGGAATAATAAGCTTAAATGATGTTAATTATGATAGATTTTGATCCACCTCTTTAAAGACATGTTTGATTTTTTCATATTTGATGTTAGAAATAATTAGTAAATATTGTAATATTGGTATATACAAAGTCAACTTATTGGCAATAAAGAGAAAAACTGTCCAAAAATACTATTTATATCCAATATTTAAAATGTTACAATAAAAGAAAAATATTAGGACAAAAATAACCAGAAAATATTAAAAACATTTTCTAAGGCAAAAAAAGTAAGATATAATAATAATAATAATAATAATAATAATAATACCATTGATATTTATGGAAGAATAAAAATAGGAATAAATTTAACAAATTATATACAAGACTTCTACATGCACAACTACATAATATCACTGAAACAGATTAAAGAAAACCTATATAGATAGAGGAATATAACTTATTTATAGATTGAAAGAATTAGTGTGGTAAAGATATTAATTAGCCCTTCAGTGATTTATAGGGTCAATGCAATCTAACGAATACCCCAACTTTTTTTTAATTGATAGACACTAAAATGTATATGTGAATACAATGATACAGGAATAGTTAAAGCACTCTTTGACTAGAAACAGCAAGATGGGGAAAATTACTCATATCAAGACTCAAAAGAAAACTACAGTGGTTAAGACAGTTATATTGGCATTAGGTTTAAAGAGAGATCAATTAAATACAAGAAATTCCATTAACAGCTTACATGTACAGTTGATTTAGGAAAAGTAGCAGTATGGAAGAAATAGTCTTTTCAATAAATGGTTCTGGGTCAATTGAATATCTAATATGCAAAATGTATTAAGATTGTTTCCTACTTCATAACATACACATTAATTAATTATAAGTAAAGCTAAAAATGAAAACTAATTCATGGAGCTTCTAGAGGATAATATAAGACTTTATCATTTTAGAGTGGGAAAACACTTTTTTTTTTAAAGATTTTATTTATTCATTTGAGAGACAGAACACAAGCAGGGGGAAGGGCAGAGGGAGCAGGAGAAGCAGATTCCCTGCTGAGCAGAGAACCCAACTTGACGCCGGGCTCCAATCCAGGATCCCAGGATCATGACCTGGAGCCAAAGGCAGACGCTTAACTGACTGAGCCACCCAGGTGCCCTGGAAACACTTTTTAAATAGAATCAAAATCAGGAACCTTAAAACAAAACATTGCTCAACTGGACTATATTAAATTTAACAACTTTCTCTTATCAAAAGAAAACATGTGATAAAACAGTGATAAACAGTGATAAAACCAGCTACAGGAAGGAGAAAATATATACAATATATATAAGCAACATAAAGAACTCCTACAAAGCAATAAGAAAAAGACCAACTGATAAAAAAAAAAAAAAAGAAAAGCAAAAAAAGAAAAGAAAAAGACCTGAACAAAGTCTTGTAGAAGAGGATGCTATAATTGACCAATAATCATATTTTTAAATCATTTAACCTCAGTAATAAATTAAAACTATAGGAGATACTATATACCCTCCAGATTTTCTAAAATTAATAACAGACAGTAGTATGTGTTTATAGAGCAATAGGGACTCTCATGCACTGAGATTGAATCAACAAATTGACATAATCATTTTGAAAAAGAGTTTTGCATTATGTATTAAAGTCGAAGAAGATCCATGATCCACATACCCTACAGCCTAGCAATTTCACTCCTATGTAAATACTAAGCTAAAATTTATTCTAGAACATACCCTCGAATGTTTACTGCAGTATTATTGGTGAAAGACAATCCAGTTACCTACCAAGAATACAAAGATACCTAGTGATATGTTTTTATAATGGAATATCATCCAGCAAAGAAAATGAATGTATATAATGGTATAGATAAATCTCACATAGGTAATTTTGAGCAAAGAAGCCAGGCATATGGAATGTCATACTATGATTTTATTTAATAAATACTGTTATTTAGAAATTCAAGAAAAGACGCAGAGCCAAATTATAATGTGTGGGAATGAATGCTTAGGTGTGTGTGTGAAAAAGTCATAACCAGAGAAGTCAGAATAGTAGTTAATATTATAAGGAAGGAAGGGTAGTGATGTGTAGGAGGTATGAGGGTGTTTCTAGGAGCAACATCTTAGAGAGAACATCTTGGCTATAGGAAACATTATAGTGCATTATGGGAAAACACTTAATGGGACAGAGACCCTTAAGAAGCAGGTGAAGTAGTCTAGGCTCAGATTATTCAAAGTATGGCCAGCAGTACAGCAGCATCAACATCATGTGAGAGCGTATAAGAAATGGAGGACTACAAGCCCTAATTCAAATCTACTGAACTAGAATCTATTATTTTAACAAGATCTCCAAGTAATTCCTATACTTTAATTTTAGAGTAGACTTGGTATAGGTAAACAAGAGGATAAGCAACTCATTTAGGGCTGGGAAAATTAGCAATTGAGAAGGTCAGACAAAAAAAAAGGAAGGAAGGAAAAAAAGAAGGGAGAGATGAAAGGAAAGAAAGAAAGAAAAAAGAAAAAGAATGAATGAAAGAAAGAAAGAAAGAAAGAAAGAAAGAAAGAAAGAAAGAGAAAGAAAGAAGAGAAAGGAAGGAAGGAAGGAAGGAAGGAAGGAAGGAAGGAAGGAAGGAAGGAAGGAAGGAAGGAAGGAAGGGAGGAAGGAAGGGAAAAGAGAGAGAAAGGGAAAGAGAGAGAGGGAGGAAAGAGAAAGAAGAAAAAGAAAAAGAAGGAAAGAAAAGAAAGGGAAAGAGAGGAGAAGAGAGGGGAGAGGAGGAGAGGGGAAATGAGGAGACAGAAAATCATTAATATAATCCAGAAACCTACAACTTCCAAGGCCACATGGGCCCTGTTTTTTTATAAACACCAAGTCCTACCCTGAGACTCCTTACTCAGTTTAGAGTGATCTATTTCTTGCATACTCTCTCTGCTACTAAAATTGCAAAGTATTAACATTTTATTTATAATTTGTTTACTTCATTTTTAGAAATAGATCTGGTAGTAATTGTCCGTGTTTAATGTGTAGAGAAAATTTGTTCTTCACACTTTAAGATTTATGAAGCATAACCTTTTGTAAACATGTAAAATTGACAATTGCCGTAGAAATTACCTATAAAATAATAAAAGTTAAATAAATGGTACTGCTGTCCTTCAGACTTTAACACCTGTAAATGGAAACTTAAAAGCCTCCTCTGGCTCAATTTAGGTAATCATAGACTATTTAAAGTCATATAGCAGATAAGCTGACCTTGGTTCCCCTTCATTAGAGAGTTATCACCCCCTGATTAATCCACAGATATTTTTACTGAGGTCCCGTTATCTTCAGATACTTGTAGTCATTGTTGTGTTTAATCCAAATACAAGTTTTTAAGCATTTGAAATGAAAATCATGTAAGCAATATCTTGGATCTGGATAGTAAAAGGGAAAAATGATAGTTTAATATTTTCTCAGAGTTTATACATCTGAAGTGAAACGTTACTCTACAACAGCTTTCAGTACAAATGCAGTCATAGACAGGAAACCAGAAATGTTTTTGAAATGTGTTTTACAGTTTGAGGTGACCCAGGATGAGCGCCAGAACTGGCCAATACAAATTATGCCAATTATTTAGTGCTGACGTCTATTCGTATTAGTGTCTGCCTTTGTGATACCGATTGGTAAAGACTGAGGAGTTCCCCGGATTATCCTTATTATTTGCAGATTTCATATTTATAAATTTGCCTACCCACTAAAATTTATTAGTAACCCCCCAAATTAAAACTCTTGGTGCTTTGAATGGTTATTCATGCACATGTACAGGACAGGAAAAAAAATTTGAGTCCTTCATCTCAGACATTCCCAGATGAGGTCAAGAAGCTACCTCTGCTTTCTTGTCTCAGCTCTTAGAGAGATAACCAGAGAGTGGAGATGGTAGAGGCAGCCCTGCACAGCACAGAGCAAGGTGCTCCAGCTCGCGGGCTGCTTGCACAGGGGTCTGAACCCCTACCCTGTTGGGGGGACGGCCTCAGGCAAGTCTCTTAACATTTTGGGACCTTGTTTTCTCTTTTAACATTTTGGGACCTTGTTTTCTCTTTTATAAGTTAGAATAGAAAAAAATGCTAGAAATTAGAGAGAGAAAATAGAACATTCCAGGATGTGTTGTTTCAAATTTAGGACTACATAATCTACATGAGATACGTATATATTTTGTACATAGTACCCCAAGGAGCAATGACTCAGCATTTGCTAACTCAAGGTTGGAGGCAACTTTATGAAACATACCTGCCATAAATAATGAGAATCAACTGTATACGAGTAAAGATAAATACCTACATACATACATAGATAAATATCATCTCTGTTGCATTTGATTTTGTTTTAAATAAAAATATAATAATTGTTTATAGAATATATATAATGATCCTTATTTTTGGTTACAAATTTTCATATAAACTATGTAAAAATACAAAACTGAAAAAATTATGTATGACTTTATCCTATGTAAAATTATCACCCCCAAGTAATGCTGTCATTTTGAAATAACGTCCTTTCACTTAAAAAACCAAGGGGACTTTTGAGTTTTTTGTTGCTGTTAACAATTTTGTTAAGTTTAACTATTTCTTCTTTCTCTTTCCCTCTCGCCTAAAACTTATAGGTGTATACATTAGCTTGATTTTGAAAAAAAACACCCTCTCAAAATTGTGCTTCTCCAGTTGTCACTATACAGAATTTTTCTCTTGTAGACTGACAACTTGCAAAGTTCCATTTATAGTCTTTACCAGAACCTAAGTCATTGGAGCATTTTATTTAATGCTGTTTATAACCAACTTCCAAAAACACTAAATGCCAATTGCACTATACTTTGAAAAGAAGCTATTTATCATATAGATTTATTATCATATTTTGTTTGTTGCAGAGGAGAGGCCTTTTATTTTATGTGAAAACTGACTTCTGATTTGATTTAGTGGCAATTTTTAATTTAGGTTTTCTAGTTTCATTTTATTTTGCCTTTTCTCTAACCAAATAAAAATGTCCCAATACTGCAAAATGTGACTGTTTCATATAAACAAAAGCAGGCTCTAACATAGCAAAAAGTTATACTAAAATACGTAATTAAGATACTTATTTTTAACTGAAAAAAACATTCATGAAAATAAAACAAAAATTCTAATTATTAGGCATATCTAAGTATTCACAATTCTATACTCTAACCACCTGTTTTGTGACAGATGCTCTACTCTTGTGACTAAATGTTAAGCAAGAGAAATTTGCTTTTCATCTTGGCCACCTAGAAATAGTTATTAAAAATAGAAAAATATTTAAAAAGACCTGTAGTAAGGAACTAATCTTATATACATGGTTACGGCTGATATTCTGTTAGACCCTACAATCTTTTTCAAATAAGATGCAAACATGGCACAATACACTAAAAAGTTTTTCAAAAACCTTTCTATTTATATAGTGTTTTGTTTCTGAAAGCACTGTGGAAAACACATACACACCTAAAAAAGGCGAGAAATTTATCAGGGTTACAAAATGAGTAAGTGGTAGAACAAGAGACATAATTTAGATTTCATCCCTCATGGTCGTATCTAATGAACTCCTCATTGCTCTTCATTTCCTAAAGTATTGTGTTGTTTTGCAGAGAAAGAAAAAACAGTTTACCCTTTTTATTCCCCAGTAAGCTATTAAAATATAATATTCTTGGGGATAAAGACTTTTCACTTTGCCCTTCTAGGTGTTTATATAAAAAATAATTGATTCCACTAAAGATAAGTGGAGGAAAAACAAAATTAGAATCAAGAATATAAGGACTTCCAAACACCATATGAAAAGTTTATTTTTTAATTCACTAAAAGAACACCAATCATGTTTCTGAATCACTTTGAAATTCCGTTTTGGTTCCACCTATTAAAATTCGATTTCATACAATTGAACTTAACCCAAAACTCTATTTCCAGTGGAACTGGATCTGATTTGTTTAAAAGAGAGCTAGATCTTTGTCTATTACCCATTCATTGGCTTACAGCCTTACAACCAGAAGGTATGCACAATAAAATGTTGTCATTCCAGCAAGAAAAAAAGAGAGGGTAGAGAGGAGGGTGTGCAGAATTGTCCTGTCCTGTCCTTGCAACTGTTGAAAATGATCATAGACAGATATACTTGGCTGTATGTCCTTGTTTGTCTCCTCTCACCAAGGCCTTTCAGGCCATTTGATCTAATAGTCCCTTAGCCTCACCACCAACTCTATGCCTATGTTAGTGATTTATTGCTGGCTAACAAATTACCATGACTTAGTGGCTTAAAACACCACACACTTATTAGCCCACTGTTTCTATGGTCAGGAGTCTAGATGCTACTTAGTTAAGTCCTCTATTTTAGCCTCTAACAAGGCTACAATCCCGGTATTGGCCAGGCCTGGCGTCTCATCTGAGGCTCTACCAAAGAAACATCCACCTGCCAAATTTGCATGGGTTCTGGCAGGATTCAGTTCTGGCAGGTTGTCAGACTGAGTTCCTCAGGTCCTTGCTGGCTGTTGGTTTCTTGCCACTTGGGCCTCTTCAAATGGCAAGCCTCCTTTATCAGAGCCAGCAAGAAAGCGTCAATACAGAGAGTATGACAGTAAGACAGAAGTGAAGGTCTCATGTAACATAATCGTGGAAGTAACATCTCACAACCTTTGCTGTATTCTATTGGTTAGAAACAAGTCATGGGTCTCTATCTACACTTAAGGATAGAGGGTCACACCAGGGAATGGATGTCCGGAGGCAGAGACTGGAGGGCTCTTAGAGCCCACCTGCTACAGTACTGGCCCTAGATGCATTATCTCCACCTTAAATCATATGAGATGCTTGAAACCTCATTTTATTAACAAACTGGTTTATTCAACATCATCATCATCATTATGATTACTATATTTGCCTGATGCCTGATACCTTGGTTCCTTGAACTCTGTGTCCCACCCTTGTTCCTGGTACCCGAACACTGGTCTGGTAATTGGGCCCTTTATTTCCCACACACATACCTTCTTCATCCCTACTAACCAAATGTTCATTTTGACTCCTCCATCAAATGACAGGTCCTTGATTGATACCAACGCTCTTCATGTATACCTACTTCTATTGTGAATTTTCACCTATTAACCTCCAGCAACTGGCTAAATGGATACTCAGCATTTAGATTTGGTTTGTCTCTTTGGCTAATGATGGTGCTTGTGCCACATCTGTATTTACCCCATAGACTAGCAACTGCTTTTCAGACTCAGTGTTTGTAATGTACCTGTTTGTACTGATTTCCTGAATAACAAATCCCGAGCCTTACTCCCATATTGCATCATTTGCCATTCTTTTGACGCTTCGAGTTTTCCTCATTTCCTGACTGTAACTGGTTCTGATCTGACCTATCCTGAAAATATTTCATCCTGTCTTCTGATAGTTGTTTACTTGCTAGAAAAAAAAATACTTTTATAAATTCCTCCCCAGTGGAAGTTCCATATCTAATCATGAATATTTGCAAGGATTTTAGAAAATATAAATACTCATTGAAGCCCTTTAATGATAAAGGAAAACATTTATAAGGATTTAAGAAAATACAAATATTCATTGAAGCACAACCCTGTAATGATGAAGAAAGGATGCTTTCATCCCAAAGAAATATTGTTTTCTCAATGTAGATATTTAAAACTGACAAACTACCTATTCTGGGTTTCATTTTATAAAGTAGATACGTCAAGTGGAAAAGAGGATAGTTCTCTATAGATCCAACATTATTAAATATATATACATATATATAATATATATATGTATTTGCTTAAAATCATGAAGTTCATGTTCTTTTATCTGTCTGAAATAACCTTATTTGTCATGGATTTTTACCTGTTAAAATCCTATTGATAGGAGAGCTCTTTGGAGCTCTCCCCTCTCACTCTAAACCAATCTAGAGTGAGTACTGTCTCTAAACCTCCAGAGACCATACTCACACTGCTTCAGGGATGTATCATGTTTATTACTTTTTATGTACTCCTTTTATGATGCTGCTAGATTGTAAATGTCCCTATACTAAACACATTATCTTCCTTACTCTTTTATTCATTGAGATATATTTAGTGTGTCCTTGAGCATTTTAGTTTTTCAATAAATATTTACTAATCTGAATTGCATTGTATTATATTTTTTTTCTTGTTAAGGAAGAGCTTTTCCCAATAGTTTTAGTATTTATATGAGTAATATATTATTAGTTAATTTTATTATGAATAGAGAGTAGTTGTTACCTTTGACATCATGTGTGATTTAATTAATGAAAATTCTAAGTTAGAACATGGACATATTGGTAATTACTAATCAATAATATTGGAAATAAACTGCAAAACTCACTTTTAGAAATATCTACCATAGTTTTAGACATAGCAGATATTTTTTAAAGTTTCTTTGTCTTATATCTTCCTATTTTATTTTTTTATTAATTTAGCAGCTTAGTTTTGATATATCTGCATCCTTCAAAAAAAGTGCAGGATTTTTTAAGTGGATTATGTTAATTAAAGGTTTAATGCCATTCGAAAAACCTTAAATATCTTAAAGCATTATAAAACTGAAACTTTGAATTGGGATCTAATGACATAAAGATTCTTCTCTCTACATATATAAGCAGTAGAAGCTGTGAGCTTCGGTACAGGACTCTATAAGAAACTGCAGAGGACACTGGGATTCCAGGTCTTACCTGCTTTTTGGGAAGAACCTATTTCTCTAGTGGTTGGAAGTGTTGTTGAAAAATGGCCCTCGGCTATCGACTCTCTTTGAGGATTGTCTCAGTGTAAGACTACTGCTCCATCCAGGGCACCCTATATCTGACTGACCAACAGACAGTGTGAAGGACCTGCCCGCTCACCACTTGGAGCCATGAAAGAAGTTCATCCCAACTTCAGAGCTCTCGGTGTGTTTAGCTAGGTCCTTCATTGGACTTCATTTCAGCTCAACCTTCTGTCCAAGCCTCTTCCTTCCTGTCCTTCCACAGGTGTTAATCCATAAATCATTCCCTAATAGACACCCTGTTCGCTCATCTCCATCTCAGAGTCTGCTTCACAAGGAACCCTACTTGCAACAAACATGAAAATGCTCTTGGCAGGAGATCCATTTTCCACAAGATAAAATCAGGATTCTTTGCTGGTTCTGTTTAGAGTTTTTTCCAACTTTTGGTGCAGTTAACATAATTAATTGTCCTTGGTGCGTCCTGTGCATTGTAGGATATTAAGCAGAATCCCTGGCGTCTACCACCAGATGCCAGTAGCATACGCACAAAAACACCTATAATGTATAACAAACAAGAATGTCTCCAGACATTGGGAAATGTCCACCCCTACCCCCCAGAGAAGGGAATGAAAGTCTCTCTTTGAGAATCCCTACCCTAGAGTGAAATTTTAATTAAGAAAGAGCAATAGGAAAATTAAAAATGGAATGAATGAACTTACTGTCTGGTTTACCCAGTTGAAAGTAATCAAATAATAGGCCAGAGACAATGAGTGTCTAGCACAGGCCTTGATGCACACCTCCCCCTCCACACACACTCCATCCTTATTCCATCATCACCACTGAAGGTTAGCAATTATGTGTCGAGATTCTACAATTTGGAGCTGCGGACCAATGCTTATTTTTTCTTTAATGTATTATAATGTGTGTAGAGTCTTTCATCATGTTTAATGTTGTAGGATTCATTATTTATAGGCTTCTAAAATGTGTCAAATACTCTATAGTCCTTGATGAAAAGCAGGATTCTTCAATTCCACAGAGAAGCTTTAGTAAGTTTTAGTTTTACTGTTTTTTTTTTTCTGCAAATTCTTGAAATGCCACTGTTCTTAAAGGATTTCCTGATTTGCTTTAAATGTCGTAAGTATCTATTTAATAGAAACACTTCTTCCACTTATAATCCCGGTGATTGCAGGGGAAGCCATGATATGGAAATTCTAGAGAATTTCCCCAACTCTTAAATTCTTCACTGTATATCAAAGCTGGATTCTGGGGGACAGGAGGCCTACAATTGGGGCACATGGGGGTGAACATATAAAGAAATACATCTTTTCAGGAGAATACATCTCTCTGTCCTTTATAGGTATGGCATTTTTCCATCTTGCAAGTTGGAATATATTTAATAATTTCCCATACCAAGTGCTCCAATCTTCTCTACTACTGCTATGGTTATGTGTTATTCCCACCCAAATAATTCTAAAAAGAAATTTTAAAAGGAGGTGCTCTTCTATATACGTCTATGTGCTGTGAAAGTGTTATAAGCCAACCACCTGCAGGACAAATAGTTACTCCTCAGCACTATCTTTAACCATTGTCATTATTTTTATCTAAGACTTTACAATATGTTAAATCAATTTTCTGCTAAGAAATTTAGTTTTTACATGTTTATTAGTGTAACTTCGTATCATAGCATTAGCGACTCTGTGGGATAAGCGGCAGAGAGAATATCCATAAAACACAGGTAATTTTTAATTTTATCAGACAATTTCTTCCCATGAAGAATTTATAACTTTCTCATCTCTAATCAAATTCCCTGCCATAGGAGCACATTCTAATTAGAGCCGTCTGCTCCTAGCAGGGTATTCATCCCAGACCAATGTGTGGTGAAACATTCTAATCCATTTTAAGCGTGTAATTTGTTTCTGCTCTCAAATTCTAGGCAAAGAGCAGCTGGATGTCATTGGAGACTTTTCTTAACACAATGAGGGTGAGGAAAGTTAAAATAGAAATTCACTGAGTGGAAACCAAAGATCTCTAATTAGGAAATATTAATCTAGGACATGCAGTGGGAGAAATGAATGACCACCTGGTCATATCGTGCTTATTAAGGTAGTTGACCCTAGGAAACTACTCCCATCTCGTTTGTTCAGAGGCCATCAGCCACTTCTTTCCTGAAATGACAAGGCATGATTCGTTCACTTACACATCCAATCATTTATTCATTCATACTCTAAAATTGACTGTTTTTGAGCAAGGTGCTATGCTTTGTGCTAAAAAGAATACCAACTAAAATTGTTTTTGAAAGTTGGTAGACAGTGCAAAATAATGTCTAGAGTTTCTTCAAAATTATTTTTTCTTATGTCTTAAAAAAAAGCCTATGAACTAGTCTATTTTTGTCCCTACCATAAATATGGAGATTAAGTATACGTAGTATATTATTCCTCCCACAGTTTATGTGTTCTTACATAATTATAAGAATTCAGAAATCTCAAATACTGAAATTTATGGATGGTATGTTCTATGATATAGTTATTTGTATTCAAAAGCCAGCATAAAAGAGCTCAGAATGGACATAGGGTTCGTAAAAAGACCAAAAAGGGGGCACTATTCAAATTTCCATAATTGGAAGCAATTTTAAAGAAAAATATAAAATACTAATTCAAAAGTTACCAGATGATCCCTGAGACAAGTATACAGACACACACACACACACACACACACACACACACACCAAGTTGGAAGTCACTTTTAGAAGGTTAGGATCTGTATGTCTATTCCATTGTGTAGCTTCTACATCAAGTTACAATTAAATGCAAAACAGTTTGAAAGGCTGCTCTTCAGGCTTTTATAACTAATAGCCACTGCTGACATTGCCCTGTCTCTTCTATACCTCTGCTTCATTTTGACTTTCCCAAATTTCTGTGATGGGGTGAAAGAGCATACTGAAAAGGGAAAAAATACCATACTTACAACAGACAAAGAGAGGTATTCAAGTGACCCAGAGCAGACTATTTCTAAAAAAGAACTGCCACTAGCACACACATGCACACACACACACATAACCTCTCACATGAGGTGAGCACTGACAGTTTAAGGTTTCAAAATGGATGAACCTAGCTTCCAGAATGGATGAACACATAAACCCTATGCACACAATTTACTTGTTTCAGCAGAGAATGAAAATGCAATACTAACAAAAAAGACACCATGTACTTTACAATTATTCTTTGTTAAAAACAGAGCCAAAATTAAGCTCTGGTGACCAAAAAAAAGAATCCTAGACTCAGAACCAGAGCAGCTGGTGGCTACAGGTAACATCATTGAAGTGGTTCAGCTATGAGCCACAGATGTAGGCTGCAAAACAGAAACATTTGTGTAGCCACAGACATTCCCCAGTCTCCAAACAGGCATACCCCACCAATTTCAGATATAAGATTGTCCTAGAAACAAACCTCAGCAATTGCATCAGTGATGATACCCGTGTTTAGAGTAGTTGACCAACCCTGAAGCAAAACTATTCCTAAACATGTCATCATTGAAGCTTATCACTGATTATTGCTTAGTAATACCTTGTCAGCCTTATTTCATCCTTTCTATTATAAGAGCATATATTAAGAGATTTAGCCTGTAAACAGTTGACTCTGAGCTCATTTCAAATTAGCAAAGCATAGGAGAGAGAGATAAATAATGCATGCAGTACTGCTGCAAAATGATTTGAGTGCATGAAAATGAGTGACCATATTACATACGGTTTACCAAAGGTTTGTTGACATTTGTTCACAACTGGGTGGCTGCTAAGCATAGACATCTGTATAAATATTAACCAAGACTAAGGCTTTCAACATATCATTCTAATTAAGATGCTGTAAAATAATTGCAGACCGGAGGACTGCTGTTTGGTTTGCAGATAGGGCATGAGTAGACTCTGAAGACAATGCACATTATAATTAGCACATACATCATGTATTTAGAACAAATACAGACCCAATATTTCCAGTGCCTGCAATATTTCCTTAAACAAGATCTTTCAGTTACCTTGATGAGAAGAGGTGGTTTATACTTCTGAAAACTCAGTAAGATATTTTAACATGGTTATTCACACTGAAGTTATCATTATTATTATTGCCATGTTGAAGGTATTTAAATGAGAAAGAAATAAAACTGGAGTAATAAACATCTTTAAATTGTCTTCCAAGATCACAAATGAGCTTTGTAAAGAAAACTTTAGGCTCTGGCCTAGTGCTTTTGTTTTGTTTTATTTTGTTTTGTTTAATGAGCTCCACTTTAAACTTTTGTAAAGCTTGTTGAATTCATTTCAAATTTGTTATATCTGGTCCATTGGGCACTACTTGAAGGGTATGTTCATGGGAAGCATGTCTGGCACATGCGGCAAAATCTCAACGCCAAACTTCTTTGCCAGGTGACCTCCGTTGCAGGTTTATGCTAACATTGATCAGCTACACAGCCAAAAAAGGTCTGGAGCCTTAACAAAGGCTTTGGTATAGTCCTATATTGGAGCCAGATAATTAAAGAAGGGCCCCTTGAGATTATACAGTTTTATGAAGGCAAGCAAATAATACTCAAAGATAATTTTTAAACCAAGTTAATTTTGGAGAAACACCGCCTTTGGTAGATCCCTTCTGTCTAGCAAAGCAAAATAATCAATTTTTAGACCATTTCACCAGAGAAAAAGATAAAGCCCTTCCATTAAGAATCCCTTCCTTTAATAATAATTGTTATTATTAGAAATTCATTCCAATCCTCACTTCTTCACTTGCTTTGTTTGCTTCTTACCCCTGTAGTGCACCTGAAGAAGCATAACCATAAGCCTGGTTAAATTGGGCTGTTCCTATTGGATGTGAATGAAAGATGTATTGTCCTTTTATGTAAATAACAAAAAATATGTGTTAGGCAATGAGGAATTTTTTTTTTTTAACTAACGAGTTAAAAACATCTCTTTCCACAAAAGTCCTTTAGATTGATTGGGTAAAAATGATATAACCATGAAACAATTAATGAACAAAACAACACATAGAAATGTGATTTCTCTATTCCAGTTTTTGGTACTAGGAACATCAGAAAGGTTTCACAGAAACACTAGAACTTGAGTTGGACCTACATGGTTTCATAAAAAGATGGATAGGTCAAAAGAGAAAGGAAGAATTGACATAGACCTGAACATAAATGTGTGAAAGGATATTGTTTGTAATATATAAACATAAAATCTATTTGGACATATAATGCACATATACTTAAAAATACTTCAAATTGGTTCAGGGATCCCTGGGTGGCGCAGCGGTTTGGCGCCTGCCTTTGGCCCAGGGCGCGATCCTGGAGACCCGGGATCAAATCCCACATCGGGCTCCCAGTGCATGGAGCCTGCTTCTCCCTCTGCCTGTGTCTCTGCCTCTCTCTCTTTCTCTCTGTGTGACTATCATAAATAAATAAAAATTAAAAAAAAAACAAATTGGTTCAATAAATGGTGGGGAGTACGTTTGCCTAAGGTAAATAGCAATATTCATATGGTCTGGTCTTGAACATCTTAGATTCTTTCAAGTACTCTGATGTTTGAATATACACTGATAAGAGTTAAAAAGAAAGGGGAAGGATACAAATTAATCCCTACTGAAAACAAACATTACATTATTTTATTTTTGGGGAGTAACTGTTTCACAAATTATAATTATGATTGTTAGTCCATTCTACACAAAATATGATAGATATTATCATTAAATAGACAAAAAGCAGTGGATTTTTTTTAAGATTTTATTTATTCATGAGAGACAGAGAGAGAGACGCAGAGACATAGGCAGAGAGAGAAGCCGACTCCACGTAGGGAGCCTGATGTGGGACTCGATTCTGGAACTTCACGATCACGCCCTGGGCCTAAGGTAGGCGCTTAACCACTAAGCCACCCAGGCGTCCCAGCAGTGGATTTTATATTTAAAAGTATAATGAATGAGTTATCATGATGACCGACAGCATATGTGATTAAATATCACTTACATATGGTAAGTTCCACAAGAATAAGAATCTTGTCTGTATTATTTCTCTTCTACCTCCATCCCTTTCATAGACCATAGGCTGTAATAGGTACCATAATAGATACTCTGTAATTGTTGAATGAGTAAATAAATGAATTGATTATAGAAATAGCCTCAGATAATAAGGAAACCCAAACTATTGCATGCTCATACCCAAAAATGACTGTGTCAAACGGGAAAAAAATGGTACTTTTGTTAAGATCCTCTCCTGTTCTTAGAGGTCATATAAAAACCCGTTGGAAAGAAAAACACATTGGGAAAAGGAGAACTATGGTAATAATCCATAATTTGTGTTTGTTTTTAATGCTATGGATTAAAGTTCTTAGTCCCATTTCTGGCTGACTGTATAAAAATTTAAAATTATGAATGATTAAGCATTTTGTGTAGATTTGGATTTTGGGGTTTAGATGTTAGTCTATGAATTCTAAAGTCAAAATTCAGAAAGCACTGACTTCTACTTGTTCATGTATTGGTAATGAAAAGAAATTTCCAAAGTTCTCCAAATTTTGGCCCACCTCAGAAGAATCAATCTATTTTTTACTCAATTAACACAATAAGTATTTAACTAAGCACTTACTATGTACAGTGTTCAGTTAGACATTTTGCAATAGTCAAATAAATATTATGATATCCAGTATCATGGACAAGATTATATAGAGTCAGGATAGGTGAATATTAAAAAGTGATTAAGTCAGTATAATACATATAAATACCCTACAAGTCAATGAAATAGATTGTAGGACTTCAGGGAAGTGAGATTTACTACCACTGACCTGGTCTTGGATGATTTCATGAAGGAAAGAATTGTACCTTCATAAATGAATACAATTTAGCATGACAAAGAAAAATGAGAGTGCATTTCAGGAATGCATTCATAGCATGAGGAAAATCAGCAAGTCTGGAATGGGTATGACATGTGTACAGAAAAATATAGATTAGCCTTGCTAAGGAAGGCTCCTCCTATGGGGGTGGGGAAGGTGGGAGAAAAATTACAGTTTTGCAGCATGATGAGAGCCCCAAATGACAGCCTAGACTTTTAAGACAATTCTATAAACTGTGGTTGATGATATGGTGAAAAGAGTCATTTTAAGATAATTTATCAGATGTGCATGCTAGAGTGCAGGATAAAGAGGTGGGATGTACTAGAGGCAAGACATGTTGGGAAGCTCTTGGAATAAACCAAGCATAAGAAAAGAGTTACAACCACAGTGGCAGCACCAGAGTGGAAAAGAAAGGCTAAATAGGAATGACATTTTAAAAGAGAAATCAGTGGCACTTTTTGACTGATTGGACTTGAAGGGAGGCTCTAAAGGTCATTCTCAAGCTAAAACAACTGAACAAAATGATCATAGAAGTGAAGGGAGTTCATGTACCACTTAGAAGGTTGGACCAAGTGACCTTCAAGACCTCGACCAAACTAAATTCCACGCCTTATGCCTGGACAAATTGTTTCCCTGTCTCTTCCCTCCACCTAGCCAACTATGCCCATCCATTCACATCTACTTCTAGACTCAACACTCCATACAAATCTTGCTGACTACTCCATACCTTGTACAGGGTCTTCTTTGAGCTTCTGATGCATTCACTTTTCCTCCACATAAATTGGGAATCTAATTGCACCCTCCTGCACATCATAGTAATACTGTTTTACATGAATCTTTGCTCCCTCACTAATTTTCACTCTTCTCATATACAAAAGCTAGCACTGAATTAAATATTAACTGGTGTAAAATATGACCCTGTAGACTGAAGTAATAAATCTAAATAAACACATCGCTTTTCACTAGGTACCTGGAAATGTTAATATGCAAAGGGAAGCCTATTTGTACTGCACTTCCAAAAATTTAAATAATCTCTTCTTCAATTTGAAGCTGAAATTATGGCTAGATACTCAAGTAGCATCTCTGAAAATAAAGCAAGAAGCACTAGAAATGTGTGCCACATACCCTCTATTGCTGAGTGAACAATTAAAAAGTCTATTTTGTGAGTCACAATGGAGCTAAACATTTCCTATACTGTACAAAGAGAAACAATTCAATGGTGTCTTTGTACTGCTCAGAAAATCCCACAAAGTCACTTTCTGCTTTTTAGTTTGCTCTTTGGCCCTATGTAAAAAGTTGTCACAGAAATTGCTTTGTGCTCAGCAAAACCCAACCTGTTAATTCCAGTGACTGGAATCATTCAAGGTCAGAAGGTAAAAACACCTGCTGTGTCACATTTTCACATTTCAGAGATTTCTTCTGTACTCAGCATTTATGTATTGGTTTCTTTTTGTGGGACCCTTATTTCATTTTCAAAAGGCCTACTCTTGATTAACTTGCACTTAGTAAACAATCATTTATTGAGAGTCGTTTGGGTCCTGAGAACAACATTAAGGAATCTGGAGAAGGGACAGTATAAAAATAATTATACACAAAGAATTCAACTTGAAATTCTGAAAAAGTAACAAATATACTAACCTCGATGTTATATTTTATAAATAAAAAACCTAACATTAAACAGAGAAAAAATGGAAATGATGATCTATAAAACAGTATATAATTTATGATTAAGCAAACCAAAACATTACAAAATTTTCATTTCTTTGGGCTTTAATCTAAAAACAAAAATAGGCACCCCGGTGGCGCAGCGGTTTAGCGCCGCCTGCAGCCCGGGGTGTGATCCTGGGGACCTAGGATCAAGTCCCGCATCAGGCTTCCTGCATGGAGCCCGCTTCTCCCTCTGCCTGTGTCTCTGCCCCTCTCTCTCTCTCTGAATAAATAAATAAATAATCTTTAAAAAAATAAAAATAAAAAAATAAAAACAAAAATAATAATCAGTATTAAGAAAAGGTCAAAGGGAAGCAAATAAAATATATTAATATTCATGAGACATTTTAAATCACAGAAGCAGGAAATCTGATAATTTTTTCTCTACAGCTAAAATTACAAATTTCATAAAATTTGGGATTTGGACAACAAAAGTAAAATATTGAGTGGTAAAGTTTTCATAATATTTCATAATGCAATGCTTATATTAGATCTTTGCCCTTAAGTATAATGGTAAATGCATTTTCCTAAAATATGCAATTAGAACAATTGATGGCTAAATGAATAAATATTGTCCCTATATGAAGTGACCCCAGACTGATGTTTTATATGTCAATTCCCAGCATTTTGTCCATTCATAGTATCCTATGTTAAATTTACCATTCACTGTAGTCTACTAAATAGCAGCTGGGGAAATCATGTTGTTAAATCAATTACATGAACTTAAAAAAAAAATAAAAATCAATATGCTCTTTTCTGAGAACCTGTGGGAAGTTCTATGAAGTTCTCTATAAAATTTTTATTTATTCATTATTGTGTACTCAAGACCTGCCATATCACTAGCAATCTAATTAGTAAAAAAAAAAAGTGATAAATAAATACATACATGAATTTTTAAATAAATAAGGCACAGATATTTGTGGAATAATTTTCACTTACTTTCAAAGTACTCTTTAATTTATGTCTAAGCTATGTCTATTCTGCATAAGGACGCTTGTTGAAAGTTTAAATGTCAAGTAACTGAGGTGCTAGCTATCATATGCATTTTTAATATTTTATGCTAAAGTTAAATATATTTTATATGAAACTTTTCTTTTTTTATATGAAACTTTTCTTAATGAAAGATGGAATTGTTGTAGGACATCAAAGTTGTTTTATTTCCATATCAAATCCCCCTTCTTTGTCTTTATTTGAACTCTGGATGTGCATCGCAAATTCAATTTTGAATCAGAAACTTGCATTGGTTTCTTTTTGGCTTACTAAATGTTAGGAACACATAGTAAGCTCAATAGTTGATATTTTATTTTATTCTGCATTATCTTTTATTTAAAATCAATTAATTAGCATATAATGTATTATTAGTTTCAGAGGTAGAGGTTACTGAATCATTAGTCATATAATCCCAGTGATAATTACATCAATGCCCGTCACCCACTGACTCTGTGTCCTCACCCCCCTCCCCTCCAGCAACCCTCAGTTTGTCTCCTATGATTCAGTCACTTATGATTTGTCTTCCTCTCTGATTTCACCTTATTTTATTTTTTCCTGTCTTCCCATCTGATCCTCTGTTTTGTTTCTTAAATTCCACAAATGAATGAGGTCATATGATAATTGCCTTTCTCTGATTGACTTATTTTGCTTAGCATAACATCCTCTAGTTCAATCCATGTTGTTGCAAATGTCAAGATTCTTTTTCATGGCTGAATAATGGTCCATTGTATATACGTATATACCATATCTATATCCATTCTTTTGCCGATATACATCTGGGCTTTTCCATAATTTCGCTATTGTGGATTGCTGCTATTAACACTGAAGTGCAGGTGCCCCTTCAGATCACTGCAGTTGTATATTTGGGGTAAATACCCAGTAGTACAGTTACTGGGTCATTGGATAGCTCTATTTTCAACTTTTGGAGGAACCTCCATTCTGTGTTCCAGAATGGCTGAACCAATTTGAATTCCCACAATAGTGTAAGAAAGGTCCCCTTTCACCACATCCTTGCCAACATCTATTGATTCCCGACTTGTTAATTTTAACCATTCTAACTGGTGTGAGGTGGTATCTCATGGTGATTTTGATTTGTATTTCCTTGATGCCAAGTGATGTTGAGCATTTTTTTTTCATGTGTCTGGTGGCCATTTTTATGTCTTCTTTGGAGAAATGTCTGTTCATGTCTTCTGCCCATTTCTTGATTGCAATATTTGTTCTTTGGGTGTTGAGTTTGGTAAGTTCTTTATAGATTTTGGATACTAGCCTTTTACCTGGTAAAACATTTGCAAAAATCTTCTCCCATTCTGTGGATTGTTTTTTTGGTTTTATTGACTGTTTCCTCTGCTGTGCAAAAGCTTTTTATCTTGATGAAGTCCCAATAGCTCATTTTTGTTTTTGTTTCCCTTGCCTTTGAAGATATATGTAGCAAAAAGTTGCGGCCACTAAGGTCACAAAGGCTGCCTCTGTTCTCCTGTAGGATTTTTATGGATTCCTGTCTCACATTTAGGCCTTTCATCCATTTCTAGTCTATTTTTGTATATGCTATAAGAAAATGATCCAATTTCATTCTTCTGCATATGGCTGTTCAAATTTCCCCCAACACTATTAGTGGAAGAGACTGTCTTCTTTCCACTGAATATTCTTTCCTGTTTATTTTTTTTTCTTTCCTGTTTAGTCAAAGATTAGCTGACCATAGAGTCAAGAGTCCGTTTCTTCATCTTCATTTTCTCTTCCGTTGATCTATGTGTCTGTTTTTGTGCCAGTACCATACTGTCTTGATGATTACAGCTTTGTAATAGAGCTTGAAGTATGGAATTGTGATACCACCAGTTTTGGTTTTCTTTTTCAACATTCCTTTGGCTATTTGGGATCTTTTTTGGTGCCATCAAAATTTTAGGATTATTTGTTCCATCTCTGTGAAATAAGTTGATGGTATTTCAATAAGGATTGCATTGAATATATAGATTGCTCTAGGTAGCATAGACATCTTAACAATATTTTTTCTTCCAATCCACGAGCATAGAATGTTTTTTTATTTCCTTTTGTCTTCCTCAATTTCTATCATGAGTTTCATAATTTCTCTCTATAGTTTTCTGAGTACAGATCCTTTGCCTCTTTGGTTAGGTCTATTCCTAGGTATCTTATGGGGTTTTTTGGTGCAATTATACATGGGATCATGTCCTTGATTTCTCTTTCTTCTGTCCATTGTTAGTTTATAGAAATGCAACAGATTTATGTGCAGTGGTTTTATATCCCTGACACTTAGCTGAAATCCTATATGAGTTCTAGCAGTTTTGGGTGGAGTCTTTTGGGTTTTCTACATAGAGAATCAAGTCATCTGCAAAAAGTGAAAGTTTGACTTTTTCTTTGTTGATTTGGATGCCTTTTATATCTCTTTGTTGTTTGATTACTGAGGCCAGGACTTCCAGTGCTATGTTAAACAACAATGGTGAGAGGGGACATGCTGCCAATTCCAGACCTTAGGGGAAAAGCTCTCAGTTTTTCTTTATTGAGGATGATGTTCATTGTGGGCTTTCCATATATGGCTTTTATGATATTGAGGTATTTTCCCTCTATCCCTACACTCTGAAGAGTTTTAATCAAGAAAGGATACTGTACTTTGTCAAATGCTTTTTCTGTATCCATTGAGAGAATCATATGGTTCTTGTCCTTTCTTTTATTAACATGGTATATCACATTGATTGATTTACAGATGTTGAACCATGCTTGAAGCCCAGAAATAAATCCCACTTGGTCTTGGTGGATAATCCTCTCAATGGACTGTCGGCTAGCATTTTCATGAGAATTTTGGCATCCATGTTCATCAGGGATATTGGTCTGTAATTCTCCTCATTGGTCGGATCTTTGTCTGGTTTTGGGATCAAGGTAATGCTGGCCTCGTAAAATGACTTTGGAAGTTTTCCTTCCATTTCTATTTTTTTGAAACAGCTTCAGGAAAATAGATATTAATTCTTCCTTAAATGTTTGGTGGAATTCCACTGGGAGGACATTTGGCTCTGGACTCTTGTTTGTTGGGAGATTTTTGATGACTGCTTCAATTTCCTTGCTGGTTATGAGTCTATTCCGGTTTTCTATTTCTTCCTCTTTAGGTTTTGGTAGTTTATAGGTCTCAAGGAATGCATCCGTTTCTTCCAGATTGCCTAATTTGTTGGCATATAGTTGCTCATAATATTTTCTTAAAATTGTTTGTATTTCTTCTGTGTTGGTTGTGATATCTCCTCTTTCATTTATGATCTTATTTATTTGGGTCCTTTCTCTTTTCTTTCTGACAAATCTGCCTAGGGGTTTATCAATCTTATTAATTCTTTCAAAGAACGAGCTCTTAGTTTTGCTTATCTATTGTACTATTCTTTTGGTTTCTATTTCATTGATTCCTGCTCTAATCTTTATTAATTCTCATTTCCTGCTGGGTTTAGGCTTTATTTGCTGTTCTTTTTCCAGCTCCTTTTGGTGTAAGGTTAGGCTGAGTATTTGAGATTTTTCTTGTTTCTTGAGAAGGCCTGTATTACTATATACTTCTCTCTTAGGACTGCACTTGCTGCATCCCAAAAGTTTTGAACAGTCTTATTTTCATTTTAATTTTTTTCCATGTATTTTTTTTTAATTTTTCTTTAACGTACTAGCTGACCCATTCGCTCCTTAGGAGGATGGGTCATATATTTGTATTATAACCTATATGTATTTGAATTCTTTCCAAATTTCCTCTTGTGATTAATTTCCAGTTTCAAAGCATTGTGGTCCAAAAATATGCAGGGAATGATCCCAATATTTTGGTACAAGAATGTTGGTTAGATGCCACAAAGTAGGTGGCAGTGCCTTAACCATATGAGTGTTGTCAGGCCCGGGGGCCCCTTCCATTCTTGTCAAGGCGAGTGCTAACCTTCTCTCCTTTCATACAACACTCAATAGGTTATATTTTAACTCATTAACCGTAAATTAGAAAGGAACAAGGGGTTGATTTTTTTTCCATGTCTGGAAAGACAAGCTATTTTTTGAAAATAGCTGTTTTGAAAAGCTATTTAATTTTAAGTCAGAAGTATGCAAGAAGGACAGCGGGGCTATGAAGCCAATCTCAATATACTGTGAGATCCCTTAATTTGTCACACTTCAAACTAAGATTTGAGGGTAAAGTATTAAGTTTAACATCTTTCATTTTAAGCCTTTCTATGTGTACCTTGGGAGGTAAAGTGGGCTGTGTCATTTCAGAGCAATTCTCCTTGATATGAATGGAAGTCCCAGGGTTATGCAACTTCCCCACCTCTGTGTGCACTAAATGTGTTTCTGAAGAATCATCTTGTGAAGAAAGACAGGACAAATAGTTTAAAATGTCCTAGAGAAGCTGACTTTTTTCAAAACTACTTCTAATAAACTAATTTATAAAATGCATCCTTACCTCCCCTAATGTGTTCCTTTACAGGCTAGAAAATAAGTTATATAAAAATATAGAACAAAATTGCACAGAATGACACTTGAAAAGAAAAAAACATGTTTTATGGAATCAAGACCTCTAAAAAAAAAAGTGCTTAGGGCAGCCCAGGTGGCTCAGTGGTTTAGCGCCGCCTTCAGTCCAGGGAGTGATCCCTGCATGGAGCCTGCTTCTCCCTCTGCCTGTGTCTCTGCCTCTCTCTCTGTCTCTGTGTCTCTCATGAGTAAATAAACATAGTCATAAATAAATAAATAAATAAATAAATAAATAAATAAATAAATAAATATCTTTTAAAAAAAGTGCATAGCCATCATTAGGAATTGTTATAGTGATATTTCTTCAAAACAATCAGATATGCCATTTTGTGACATTCCCCAGAGGTTAAGCTATTAAGAGGATTTTCTAGAGAATGATTAAAGATTATCCACTTCATCCAGGTTACAAGTAGCTTATAATTTCAATCAATCTTATACATATTTTTATTAACAACTCATAAATCTAATCCTTTAACGGTTTACACTTTTCCCTACTTGATAAATGAAGAAATTGAGCGTACTTGTCATGGGTCAAAAATATCAGTAAATAAATAAGCACTCACTCTCTTATAGGATTGTTAAAACCACTCAGTGAGTGACTTTCTACTCCAGATGTGAGCTATTAGAGGAGAAGTTCTTCTCTGAGGAATAGATTATCAATCTGGCCAGAGTCCAAGGTGCTTTTAGAATTCAACATAATGCAACTATTCTGATACCAAAATCAATTTTTAAAGCTGATACAGAATTTACATATCATAAAATTTTCCTTTTTAAAGTGTATAATTCAGTATTCTTAGCATATTTACAAAACGATGTAACTATGACCATTATCTAATTCCAGAATATTTTCATCAACCCAGAAAACAAGTCTATAGTAATTAACTGTCACTCTCCATCCTCCCTCCCCTCAGTCCCTGGTAATCACTAATCAACTTTCTTTCCCTATGGATTTGCCTATTCTGGACACCAAAACCAGTTTTGAATGAGATTTCTTTCTCCCATTGGTTTGCTAGAATAATTGTCGCTGCTTTATCTTCATATTACTTTTTTTTTTACGATTTATTTATTTATTTATTCATGATAGACAGAGAGAGGGAGAGAGAGGCAGAGACACAGGCAGAGGGAGAAGCAGGCTCCATGCAGGGAGCCCGAAGCGGGACTCGATCTCGGGACTCCAGGACCGCGCCCTGGGCCAAAGGCAGGCGCCAAACCGCTGAGCCACCCAGGGATCCCCTATATTACTTTTTAAAAATAAAAACAGCATCGCCTTGGTGGCTCAGCGGTTTACCATCTGCCTTTGGCTCAGGACATGATCCTGGGGTCGGGGATTGAGTCCCGCGTAGGGCTCCCTGCAGGGAGCCTGCTTCTCCCTCTGCCTATGTCTCTGCCTCTCTCTCTCTGTGTGTCTCATGAATAAATAAATAATTCTTAAAAAAATAAAAATAAAAACAAAACATCTAGGAGACAAGGAAAATATAAAACACTGCAGATTTTTGTCAAATACTATTCAGAATGAGAACTAATTTCTTAGGGAAACATAAAAAGAAACTTTGCTTCCTGGGATGTTTCCTGGAATTCATTATTTCAATTATTTTATTCATGGTACCAAAGAAACCTTCTTAAGGGAATTATATTATTTTCTCATAGGAAGCACATTAGACTAATTATATTTTATAGTTAAACAAATAACATTAAACATAGCTTAAACATGAAAAATTTCTTTACTTACAATTTACATGAAATAATTCTCTGAAAACATTCAAATATTAGATATTTTAGCATAATTGCTCCATTTTGTGAAAAAGAATCAAATGCAAATTTGTTCTTAGTAATATAAAGAATGAAAATCCAGTTTCCTAAACTGTCTATATTTAAACTAGAAGAAATTTACTCTTTATAATAAAATAATAATGTATTCAAATAAAAACGTTCTCCATAGTAAATGGCTCTGCTGACTAGCTTTGTCGATAAACCTAAGATTTGAACACCTGGGTTCATTCCAGCAGTATTAGTGCTTAGAGTTTTTAAGTAGGAAGCAGGAATAATCGAAGTCTATTGTCTTGTAGTCATATTAATTAGAATATAAGGGTCTGGTTTAAGATTGTGTAGTGAGAAAGGAGAGGGTGGGATAGAGCATTTCGAGGAGGTAGAACTTATCAAAACTTGATAACTAATTGTAGAGAAGAAGGAAAACTCAGGGTGGCTCTAACATTTCTTATTTGAGTGACAGGCTATTTCAGACCAAATCTACCAGTACAGGAGATGAGAGAAGAATTAAGAAGCCAGTAAAAAAAAAAAAAAAAAATAGAGGTATTGGTCAATAGAAATAAGTGAGGCAGAAAAATCCAGTAAGAAGAGGAGAAGTGAATATTGGAATTGCCTGTTTTATTATCACTAGTACCTTGGAAGAAAGGTTATTAGTACTGATGGAAATGAAAGTAGGGAGTTAGATACCTGAGCCTGGAGTTTATGAGTGATTCCCAGGTTGGAAATATGCATCTGGAAATGATTAACCATTGAGATGGTATGAGATTGCCTCAGTGGTGATCCAGAAAAGATCCCCTAGACCTGAGCTCTTTAGACTAGCCAACTTTAAGAGGTGACAAAGCAGAGGAAGAACCAGCAAAAAACAAAACCAAAACAAACAAAAACTGAGGACGACATACCAGGGAGCAGAGAACATCAAAAGACTGTGGGGACAGTCCTGATCAACTTGAATTAAGGATAATAGAACGATCATTAGTGTCAAATGCTGTTGTCAGAATGTAAGCTGTAAATTTTAGTGAAAAAAATCATAAAAATGCTAGTCATCAAATTAAGAAATTATGCAGTACATATGGGTTCTTTGTTCTTTAAAACATTTTATTTTCAACGTATTCTATTCTGTCATATGATAATTCTATAATATTTCATATTTAAAATTCAAATTTAAGTGCTAGATTTTAATATAGTACTTCATCATTTGTTAGTTTCTGCTCCCTTTTATAGAATGAATCACTCTCTACTTATAAAACTATATGGATATTTAAATAGTTATTAAATCTGAGACAGCATCTGCACCAAAATAGGCAGATTGCTGTTGTGTTTTTATATGATATATAAAATAGTAAAATGGTGTAATTTTTTTTCAAGGTAGACTGTTAATGATATGTTGTATACCTATAGCAACCACTTTAAAAACAAACTGGTAAAGCTAATAGCTAAAAGTGGATATAAAACAAAATACTAAAAGATATTTAATTAAAACTAAGGCAGAAAATATGGCAAAGAAAGACAAAGAAAATATGGTACCCATAGAAAACAAACAGCAAGGTGGTAGGTTTCCACTCACCATTATAAATAATTATAATAAATGTAAATGGTCTAATATTTCAATTAAAGGCAGAGACTGACTTCCAGTTTCCAGTCTGGCATGTGAGGAATCTGAAAGCCATCACTCTTTCCTTACAAGTTAAAAAAAAAAAAAAAATATATATATATATATATATATATACATATATATTTATATATGTATATATTTATATATATGGCTATATATATATTTATATATATATGGCTTTATATATATAAATATATATATATATGGCTATAATATCAGACAAGGTAGACTTCAAGATAAGAAATATTACCAGAAGTGAAGTGAAGAGGAATACTCACAGTAATAAAGAAATCAGTTTGTCAAAAAGATATAACAATTCTAAATGTTTATACACCTAATAACAGAACTTCAAAATATATGAATAAAATGGGCAGAATTGAAAGGAAAAATAAACAAAAGTCCATATTTGTGGTTGCATATTTTAATACTCCTCTCTCAGCAGTTGATAGAAGCAGTGAAAAAATGAGTAAGGATATAAAAGATGTGCACAACCCTATCAGGCAAGTCAACATGATCATTTATAGAATATAGCCCATAGTAACAGCATATTACATACTCTTTTCAACTGCACATGAAACGTTCACAAAGATAGTTCACATGTTGGTCCATGACATGAGTTTTGAGAAATTTAAAAAATTAAAATCATGACGGGTAGATTCTCTCAGCACAAATGAATTAAATTAAAAACCAATAGTGAAAAGACATCTGGAAAACCCCAAAGTATTTGGAAATTAAACAAAACAGTTATATATAACCTAGACCCAAAGAAGAAATTAGAAGGGAAATTAGAAAATATTTTGAACAATATGATAATGAAAACTTACCGAATCAAAAATTGCTGGATATAGTAAAAGTAATGTTCTGCTTAGAAAGAAATTTGATTTCTAGTGATTCCATTAAACACATGATAGAGAACAATCATAATATATTAAAACAGTGTTTTTTGTTCATGAGGGAACATTGAAATCTATTTTACTTGGAAATGGCAGGGTATAAGGGATAGGTGTGGCCACAAAGGAATACAAACTATGAACAGGAGTTAATGTTGGAACTGGACATTGAAAAATGAGGTGAGGTGACAGATTTCTGGAGAGAGGGAAACAGGATGAAGGACAGAGATATGTTCATACCTGAAATGTTGATAGAACAGCTAATGTTCCAGTTTGCTTGAAGCATATGATTTTTCAGGAAAAATGACCAGATCTGAGAATATAAATTTAGGTACATATCAGATGGTAAAATACCTTGTATGCCCTATGTGTTCATTTAGGTAAATGTGCACATCTGAATGCCTTCTATTAACATACTCACCAAAATCCTCCTTTTGCATCTTTAAAGGAAAAAGGGCCAAGACTGAGGCAACAACTGGCCCAATATACATTACAGATATGGCAAAACAGAAAAAAAGCTTGATGAATATCAAAATTAACAGAGACTTTTCCATATGTTTCAGTTGTGGTAGCTTATTTGCCAGAAGGAAGAACCATCACAGCAACTTGGCAGGTCTACCTAAACTTGGGCCAATTACACATCTTCATAAAATCCAGCTGGCATGCAAAGTGTGAGAAAATAGCCCAGCTAAAATACATTACTTAAAAGCCTTGAATTTCCAAACAAAACATTGTTGTCAAACAAACAAAAACAAAACAAAAAAGAGCAATCTGTTGTCACTTTGAAGAATAGATTTGCACCAAATGATATAAAGCGATTAAGTTGGTGTTGATTGACACTGGTCCAGAAGGGTCAAGCCCTCTTATTTGAGATGAACAACTGTGAGAGTCCACATTATTTACTTACTGATGACATAAAATCGTTATATAAAATACTTCAAACAGAACTGAACGTTGTCAGAAATCATAAAGCAGTTTTATTTTTCCCAATTCACAATTAAGTTATAATTGCAGCAAGTGGTATTCAGGGCTGCTAAAGTTACTCAGTTATACAGCCAGAGGATTTGATGAGGTATACAATTTTTTCCCTCAAGGCTAAAAATGTAATTATGAAAACGTCCTGAGCTGAAAAACAGTATTGTCAGCTGTTTCCAGGAAAGATAAAAGATCATTTAAAGGTAAAGAGATTATAGATAAAAGAGATACAGAATTAAATTGAAACCGTGAGTGTAGAGAGAACAAGTTATAAACAAGAACTAAACATTAAGACATTTTATTATAATGAGAGAACAGGGCTTTCATTTTTCTAGAAGAACAGCACTAAATTATTTAATTCATATCTTGATTAGTTCCCCTGGATGTTTAAAGATGAGTAGATACGGAATGATTATTAAACTTTCAAAGGTGCTAAAGAAATGAGCTCTGAACATGCCTCAGTTTGTCAAACTGACAGCTGGAGAGAGACACTATCCTACACGCAATAACCAAGGGACTCCTTTTCATAAGTTCACATAAACTGCAAGGGGTACTTAATAGTTTTTTTCATTTCATACCCCAAAACTTACCTTACTCTAAGTCGTCTCTGACAAATGAAGATATTAATATTTGCCTTCACAGGAGTGCAGGGAAGATCAAAAAAGAAAGAATGAATAACATAGGTGGGAGAACTTTGTACAATGCAGAGCCCTGCACAGAAGGCATTATTACAAAGTACCTCATATTTATAAAACCCTCTGAAAGCGTTCTTCCCAATTCACTCAATCTGCAATCGGACTGAGACCTTTGGTATATTGGGCACTACTGGATGCAGGGACTTTGAGACACAAAATCCCTGTCTTCAGGGACCTCCCAGTCTAGACTCTGGAGGAAAAAACAAACTTAACATCAGATAACCTTGTCTTTGCCTGGGCCTGAGGCAAAAGCTGTAGATGCCTAGAGGAGGAGTTTGTTACAAAGCAATTGGCATTTAAACTGGAGAAATGAGGAGATAACTAGTTCTCAAGAGTCTGGACTTCTGCAAACGTCCCTAAATACTTAAAGGATAACTTGAAATGATCTCATTTGGCCTTATTATCAAGCCTCTGATGATGCAGGGGAGAAATATATTTCATTTTTCACACAGTGAAAGTAAAGCTTAGAAAAGATAAACAACTTCATTCTGATTAAATGACTGACCTTTGGCTCACAGTTTAAACAAAGCCTAAGCAGCATAACTGGTGTTCAGAATCAAGGGCTCACCATCATGCTGTGGAGTTTATTTGGCCTTGCAGCCATGGAAATGGAGAGCAAAGTCTTACTGGGAATATACCTTTCATACCAGACGTATGTTTCGAAAAAAAGAATCACGATTCTCAGAAAATCGGATACCACTATTGTACATTTAGAATTCAATCTAAACCAGGGAAACAAGGTAAATGTCAGTATGCATGTAAATAGTTTACACGCATAGACTGTCCAGCCTCAAACCCAATATCTGTTTTGGGGGAATAAATCTCAATTTTAATGCCTTAGGAATGTCAAATAAACTGGTATTTATATAACAGTTATCTTGGCCACATTGCTCCATGGAGAGCGTAAAATCCATGCATGCCTGGTGGTCTATGTGGGTGTAAAAAAGAAAGAATTTTTATTGCACCCCCCCATCACACTGCTTGCCAAGCTCCTCACCCCCACCCCTACACAATGCAGCAGCAGCAACAGCAGCAGCAGCCTGCACAGTGTCAGCTTCCAGAAGCTGTTGCTCTGTTCTTCAGGAAGGATTTTATTGAGTATTTGAAAGACCTTCTAGAGCTGATTTAGCAATACTCCTCTGTCAATAAATAGAGATCAAGGAACTCCTCCTCACTGTGGGAGTCTGATGAAAGTAAGTGCACCACTTATAGAGAACAGAGGTGGGAGCAGGATCCCCATTGAAAATGAACTAAATTCCAGAAAATGACCTTAGTGTCTGATAAGGAAATACTTTAAAAAACTGTCTTCATTTACAAGATTGAATATCAATAACCATTAAAAATCACGTTCCAATTAGTATTTTATGAGTCAATCCTCATGATATGGGAAATTATTAAAAAGTAAGCTACAAAATTGATGATAATTTACTTAAAGACACACATGCATGTTTATATATGTCATTTCATATATTTTATCTTTATATAATATATAAGTTACACATCATAAATTTAAATATTAAATATATTTATTTATTTTTTAAGATTTTATTTATTGATTCATGAGAGACACAGAGAGAGAGAGAGAGAGAGAGGCAGAGACACAGGCAGAGGCAGAAGCAGGCTCCATGCAGGGAGCCCGATGTGGGACTTGATCCCGGGACTCCAGGATCACGCCCTGGGCTGAGGCAGGTGTTAAACTGCTGATCCACCCAGGGATCTCCAATATTAAATATATTTAAATTGATACTGGATATATGTGTAGGGAAAATAGAATCAAAAGAAATACTCTGTTAACCATCATTTTTTAAAACATATTTAAGCATTACTCTATAAACCAGCAATTGCACTACTAGATATTTATCCAAAGGATACAAACATACTGATTCAGAGGGGTCCCTGCACCCCATTGTTTATAGCAGCAATGTCCACAATAGCCAAACTATGGAAAAAGCCCTGACATCCATCGACAGATGAGTGGATAAAGATTAAATATATATGTATATATATATATATATATATATATATATATATATATATATATATCTCAGACGTGCCTCAGTTTGTCAAACTGACAGCTGGAGAGAGACACTATCCTACATTCAATAACCAAGGGACTCCTTTTCCCATATATATATATATTTTTTCTCTATCTATCTATCTATCTATCTATCTATCTATCTATCATCTATCTATCTATCTATAATGGAATATCACTCAGCCATCAGAAAGAATGAAATATTGCCATCTGCAATGATGTGGCTGGAACTAGAGGGTATTATGCTAAGTGAAATAAGTCAGAGAAATACAAGTACCATATTATTTCACTGACATGTGGAATTTAATAAACAAAACATATGGAAACAGGGAAAGGGAAGGAAAAATAAAATAAGATGAAAACAGAGGGAGACAAATCATAAGAGACACTGAACTCTAGAAAACAAACTGAGGATCACTGGAGGGGAAAGGAGAGTGGTAACTCAGTGATGGGCATTAAGGAGGGCACATGATATAACAAGCACTGGGTGTTATCTGTAACTGATGAATCACTAAATTCTACCCCTGAAACTAGTAACACAGTATATGTTAACTACATTGAATTTAAATAAAGAAGGAAAAAGAATTTGTTTCATCATTTAGTACAACGGGTATTTCTGTTACAGTAGTAATAAACATTTGAAACAAAAGTATAATTTCCTGGTTAAAGGTTACATATTGGACTTATGTATTAACCACTGCTTCCTCTCAAGTGAACACAAACAACATAAAGAGGTTTGCTTTGTTTTGTTTGTTTTATGGAAGAAACTCATGTCAAGAGAGAAGACAATAGCAGAATACTGGAAGTAGAAAGCAAATGAAAGAATCATAACAGAAGAAGATAATTATGAAAGCTCAAATGAAAGCTGACAGTGGAGACAGCAAAGAAGCAATGTGATTTGTACCAGAGACCAGTGGTGAGAGAACAAAAGGTTGCTTGAAAGCAGGTAGGCACTCCCTTCCTACAACCCTTGCTCCCATGCCATCCTGCCAGCTGATGGACTCAGAACTATCTCTTCTGAGATATGAACTAAATTCCAGAACTATGGACTGCCAGAACTATCTCTTCTCCACCCTGGGAGAAGTACAGAGTTGAGTCTGTAGAATAGGGGAAACAGAAGATCTCCACAATGGGAGATACCAGAAGAGGTGAATAGTGTATCAGAAAACAGAGAAGTAAAAGTCTACAAAATGCAGTATTGAGACTACTCAGCTTCTCCCCTCTAGCTCCTAATGTATGGACAGCAGATTTGTATCTTCTGTGCAGGAAGGAGGAGGGTATTTGCGGGGAATTTGAGAAAACCAAGAAAAAGGACATAAAAATAATATATTAGAGGATTTCCAACAAAATAGCCTAGCCTCTTTTATGCTGGAATGAAGCCCAAGTTGGGGTGAAGATTGTGTCTGAATTTCCAATCCATCCTTTAGGGCTCCACTCTTAGATCTAAGCATATAGCTAAGTCACTGTATTTTTGTAGGATTAAGCATGAGCAAATAATAGAAACATTTTGAAATACAACCAGTTTCCTGAAACAGAGGGCGGAGAACATAATGGAAGGTAAAACCGGAAATTTGTAGAGATTTCATAGGCAAGGCAATCATGGGATTGACAACTGTGGCAATGGTGCTGATATGGATAGAATGAATAAAGAAAAAGAAAGAAGAAAAGAAAGAAAGAAGAAAGAAAAGAAAGAAAGAAAGAAAGAAAGAAAGAAAGAAAGAAAGAAAGAAAGAAAGAAAGAAAAAAGAAAAAGGCTTGAAGTTCAAGAATAAGGAGAAAAGAGGTTACCAAAAGACCAGGAGAGGCAAGACCAAGGCCTGTCATAAGTTCATGGTAAAAGAATGGTTTAACAACTAGGAACATAACAGAAAGTACAATTTAAAGTGGCTTAAGTAAGCATTTTATTTTCTCATAAAACAAGGCAGGGCTTTTGAACTGTCAAATGCATCATGATGCCTTCACGAGCCCATATTCTTCTCTCTTCCTGTTGAGTTAGAATTATTGCGATTTTTTACCTCATTGTTGAAAGATGGCTGCTAACTTCAAGCTCAAGAAAGGAAGAAAAGGAAGGGCAAAGAAGGAAAAGCACCTGCCAGCTGGAATTATCTCTTTAAAGAGCTCTCCTAGAATCTCCACTCAGTGACTTTAGCTTACATTTTATCGGTCAAAACTATGTCACATGGCCAGTTAGAGTGCAAGGGCTATGTAGGATTTTTGGTTTGTTTACTTTAATTGGACTCATTTCCAATCTGAAAAACATCAAGTTCTAATAGTAAGAAAGAGGAGAGATGTGTATTGGGTAAACAGCAAGGAGCATAGAGCACAGATGATCTTTCAAAAATAGAAATGTTTCAATAATAGGCTTAAAATTCAACTCAAGTTGGCAATAAATTAAATGTGCATAATGAAGGAAACCCATAATTTAATAATCATTCTAGGTAGTTTTGTGAGTGTGTGGCAATGATCCCGAAAGAGGGGAACAAAACAGAGAAAATTTAGGAGTGATAGAAAAATGGAAAATGAGCATCAATTTTCTTTCACCTTTCAGGTAACTGCTTTCAGATGCCCCAGAATTTTTATGAAAGAAAATTTACATTTCACTATCAATATTGTAGTTTGTGACAGTAAGTAAAAATATATTTCTTTTTACTTGGTAAATCTAAGGAAATATACAGAAGTCTGACAATAAACTATACCAAAATCAATAAAAACTAAAAGTTAAATGTAAAAATTGTTTTGCCATTGCATAAAAATGTAATTTTACCAGTCCAATGTGTATATCATTTGAAAAAAAAATGTAGTTGCAAAATACAATCTCTTTTGTGCTTTGTATTGTTGGTTTTTACAATTCAAAGTCAAGAGGGAGAGGCACATATAAATTGGTTCCTTCTTTTATTTCCAAAGAAGTCACTATTTCTTTTTCATTGCCATCTGCTCTGATTACTATTACGATTTTTACTGTTATGATTTTTACACTGAATATAACAGTGTAAAGATGGTATATAATTAACAAAATTCTTCTCACTGCATTTCTCACAGAAAGCTGGAAGCATAAAAAAGAGTTGCAATGTCAGATATGTTTCAAAACAAAGTAATGACCTTATTAAAAATGAGAACTCTTAAATGTAAGTACTATAGATTGCCTAGATCAACACGATATCCATGAATTGAGTATTTTCCAGATAAGAAATGGATGAAGCACATATTTGCATTTATTTTTTTTAAAGATTTATTTATTTATTCATTCATTTATTTTATTTATTTTATTTGTTTATTCACAGAGAGAGAGAGATTGGGAGAGACACAGAGGAGAAGCAGGCTCCACGCAGGGTGCCCGATGTGGAAGTCCTCGATCCCGGGACTTCAAGATCATGCTCTGGGCCCAAGGCAGGCACCAAAGTACTAGCCACCCAGGGATCCTCTATATTTGCATTTATTAAAGGGAGAACACATTGTATCTATGTGTACATATGCAGTACAATCTTGACATTCAGTTAGAATTATTTATCAATTGATAAATATGATACATGGGAAGTAGTCATTTTTCAGACTAAGATGCTCATTGAAATGACCTGGAAGCCATTTACACTTATAGATTCTTCAACCCTATTCCACAGGGTATGATTCTGTAGGGTATCAATGGGTTCTGGGAACCTGTATTTCTTTAAACCTTCCCAGGTGGTAATGATATACAGCAAGGAGAAAAAAAACAAACAAATAAATAAATAAATAAATAAATAAATAAATAAATAAATAAATATAAAACTTTAATAGTTGAAGAATTCACTATGAGTAAAACTTTGTTAAACTTGAGAGAAGGGAAAATTGATACAACAATTATTCTTTTTTTAAAAAGATTATGTATTTGAGAGAGAGCAAGCATGTGGGGTAGGGGCAGAGGGAGAGGGCAAGAGAGAAAAATCTCAAACAGAATTCTGCACTGAGCATCGAGGCTGATGTGGGACTTGATCTCACAACCTTAAGATCATGACCTGAGCAGAAACCAAGAGTTGGACGCTTAACCGATTGAGTCACTCAGGCGCCCTAATATAATTATTCTTATGTAGCTCATCATCCAGCACAGCGGTTCTGGGAACACATTTGCTTCCCAGGGGACAGTTTGCAATGTCTACAGATATTTTCCTTGTCACTACTACAGGAAGTAGGGTGGGGTATGGAGGCATGCTACTGGCATCTAGTGAGTAGAGGCCAGGGAGATTGCTAAACATTTTACAATGCACAGGACATCTCTTCGCTACCTAGAATTATCCAGCCCCAAATGTCAATAGTTTCAAGGTTGAGAAACCCTGATTCTAACAGGCAGAATAAGAAATGTACATTAAAAATATATAATCAATTGACATGTCTTTGCAAAGATACAGATAAATGATACAGCTATTCAGAGTAGCGTAAGTTAGCACTAGCAGATGAAAGACCCTAGAGTATGAAATAGTTTGTCCTTTTTCAGCCTTACCACCACTCAAGCATTCATTCTTTCAATACTAGTTGAATACTTGCCATCTTAAGCACTTATGTATATGGTAATTAAAGAAAGAAGATATTTTCTCTCACAAAGTTCACATTCTGATGAAAAGAATCAAACAGAATGACTAACACTTAAAAAAGAGAAAATATTAAGTGTTGACAAACGTGGAGCAAATGGAATGCTCATACATTTATAGTAAGAGTGGAAGTTGGTACAGCCATTTTGGTAAAATGGTTGGCAATATATACGGAAGCTGATCTGCATACCTTCTTATTTACTTCTTCTACCTCTAGGTCTACATTCAGCAAAAGTGCATAAATATATGTCCTAAAGGACATGCAAAAAATGTTCATAGTAATATTATGTGTAATTGTCCAAAACCGGATACAATAAAAATGTCCATCAATTGTAAAATGGATTATTTGTAATATCATATTTTATAGATACGATGGAATGATGTAAATAATTAAATTGAATCAACAACTGTTATGCAAAACTAACTACAGAGATAAATCTGACAAATGTAATGTTAAGTGAAAGATACCAGACACACAAAAAAATCATATGTGTTGTGATCTCACTTATATAAAGATCATATAAAGGCAAAATTAATCTATAATAATACAAGTCAGAACAGTTTCATGGGGGAAGATAAGTAGTTGAGGACTTCTACAAGTCTTCTGGGTGCTGTAATATTCTATTTCTTAGTCTGGGTAGCAGATCTAGTAATCCATATAGTCTTTATTTTTCTGTATACTATATTTGAATAAAAACATTTACTTAATAGCATGGTAATAAGAAATATGAAGAAAAGTAGGAAAAAGGAATTAGAGAGGATGGGTTGGTGTAGGAGATATGGAATTATATGTAGCAGAGGTCAATGAGCTTTTTCTGTAAAGCCCAGATAATAGTATTTTATGGCTTTGTGGGCCATACAGTCTGTGCCACAAACTACTCGACTCCGAAAGCAGCAGTAGAAGTAAGTAAATGAATGAGTGTGACTTGTTTCTAATAAAATTTAATTTACAGACTCTGAAATTTGAATTTCATGTAATTTTTATGTGTCCCCAAGCTGATTTTGATTTTTCTCTGACTAATTAAAAATATAGACACCATTCTTAGTTCACAGGATATTTAAAAATAAGCAGTGGACAAGTATGACCTATGGACCATCATTTGCAGCCCCACATGTATAGCATCATCAGATGTCTCCTCAGTGAAGTAACTTTGCATTATTCCCTAAAAAAATTGAGATAGCAAGTCATGTGTTTATCTGGGGACAGAGTTTTCTCTGGACAGGGAATATTGAGTATTCCATCTCTGAGGTGGGAACTTGCTTCATGTGCTCCAGGAGCATCCTATATGGCCAGAACAATGTAACCAAAGGGTAGTGTGATACAGAGCAATAACAACCCAAAATTGCACAGAGCTTTACAGAGATATGTTTTTAGAAAAATAACTTGTAAATAACATGGAACATGGATTGGAGAGAAGAAATATTGGAGGCAAGGTACAAGCCACAAGTTGTGAGAGTTTCCCAGAGAAAAGAGACAAGAGGATGAAGTAGCACATTGATAAGATGGCAAGGAAAAAGAAGTAGGGAGGCATTCAAGTGTTTTTAAGAGCCCAAATCTACCACTATATAGACACACATTAAATGTATTTACTTTGTCATGAGACTATAATTAAAAGTCCGTCCTTCCTTCCACTCCTTCCTTCCTTCCTTCCTTCCTTCCTTCCTTCCTTCCTTCTTTTCCTTCTCCTCCTCCTCTTCTTCTTACCAGAAACTCCCTTTTTAAATTTTTTTTTCATACCAGAAATTCCTAACTGTTTAGAGTTTCTAAAGATGATGATATTGTTCTAGGTAAACTCAGAATTTCCAGTTAAAGGCAAATGGCAACCAACAGTGGTCATCATTTTTTCAAATGTGGCATGCCATCATTGATGTACCTGTTCCTGGCTGAAAGATAGACTTAGAACTGCAACATGAAATAGGTCATGACGTCTGGCATTGTAGTTGAATGAGTGACTTACCTACTGGGTTTTCTGCTTAGCAACAATAGTCAGCTTTTTATGGAACTCCAGCTGTCCAACACTTGTTCTCTTACCTCTTGCTAGTTTTTTTTTTTTTATATCAGCCATTACATATTGAAAATGTTGGATACACAAAATTTAAAGGCACAAAGATAGTCATCCCCTGGTTACAATGAAAAGTGAGGTGACAAGAGAGATGATTACTGAAATCTTTCATAAAATTTCCCACTATTCTTTCACATTTTTTATATAAAAGATTTATCTTGGGTAATGGGCTATCTATCCCATCCATGGACTCAGACTAGTAGCACAGTGTTGTGCCAGATATACCAAATATGATTTTTTTAACCCAATTTATTATATAGCTTTGCCTCACAAGTCAGTGAAAAGGAAAACACCTTTAGAGCAATCACTGGGACAAGACAGATGCAAAATAAAAATTGCCGAATTTAGGTAAACAAAGTTAATGAAACTCTTAACTCAATTAGTATTTATACAGAGTGCCTGCCACATGTCAAACACTGACTAGATTCTTAGTTATATGGCTATGTAAGAATCTTTATCCTGCAGGAGCTTATTATATATTTTTTTAGAATGGGGGAGGAGCAGAGGGAAAGAGAATCTTAAGCAGGTTCCATGTCTATCATGTAACCCAAGGCAGGGCTCAATCTCACAACACTGAGATCATTATGTGAGCTAAAATCAAGAGTTGGATGCTTAACCAACTGAGTCACCCAGGCACCCCAGGGCTTATCATCTTGTGGGAAAGAAAGATGTAAAAATAAATGACTGTAAGTGTTTGAAAATGGAAGGTACAGAACTGGGAATAATTAAATCTAACCATTAATAAGTATTTATATGCTAATTTGTCTATGAATAAACCAAAGCTCCAACAAGTTAATTCACATTTGTGATGTCATATAGTTGACAAGAAAGTGATAGATTCAAACTTGGAAACAAAGTCAATTAGATGGCTTCCCCCCCATAAAGCTTTTTTTTTCCATCCTCACTTTACCTTCAGCAAATACTTATGTAACAACTACCATGAGCACTGTGATATCAGTCAGGCTAAGGAAATTATATAAACATATTTCATTTAGTCTTTACTTAAAGCAGGGATAGCCAAATTAATATTTGAACCCATTGATTTTATATTCAGACTGTCTAATTTCAATTTTCAACATCTCTCTCTCTATATATGACCAGGGGCAAAGTAAATTGAATATCCCTGTGGTCATCAAATGCAACATGGGAATTTCTTTCACATAGACTGGTTAATGGAAGTATATGAAATTACACAGCACCTACCTCATAGTAAGTGCTCAATAAATGTTAGCAGCGATTATTGGTATAAAACTGCTTTACACCTGCATATAGGATCCTGGCATCTTGGTATGGTTATATTAACTACATATGTAGAAGTAAAAATAATCAAACTGATGGCAAAATAAGGACTAAAGACAGCATCTCTTGATGAGGATAAGGTATATGTGACCTAGCTGGAAAGTGGTCATTACCCCCGAAGGTACTCTACAATGTTAACTAAATAGGTGTCAACAGGAAAAGCATTTTTTAAAAGATTTTACTTATTTATTTACCCCTGAAAGTACTCTACAATGTTAACTAAATGGGTGTCAAATAGGAAAAGCATTTTTTTTAAGATTTTATTTATTTATTTATTCATTCATTCATTCATTTATTCATTCATCATTCATTCATTCATTCATTCATGAAAGAAACAGAGAGAGAAGCAGAGATATAGGCAGAGGGAGAAGTAGGCTCCCTACAGGGATCCCAATGTGAGACTGGATCCCAGGACCCCAGGATCATGACCTGAGCCAAAAGCAGACACTCAACTGCTAAGCTGCTCAGGCACCCCAGAAAAGGCATTTCTAAAATAAATTCTAGATGAGCTGCATGTCACCTGATTTTATGAGTTTCAGTCTCATTGGTATTTCTAATTGATTTTTTTCAAGGACCTTTTCTAAAAAATGGTTGACACTACACTTTTGACAAATCCTTGTTCCTTTACACTGGAACAACTGTAATTTATTCTTATGACTAAGATTGAAAAGAAAAGGGAAGAAAAAGGCACAAGATAGTAATAGATATAATTTATTCTTATTATATTGTTTATGATAGTGAGTCACCTGGTTAAGCTTACACGTGATTTTTTTATCTAACCTGGTTTCACTTATAAAAGATTGTCATTTAAAACTGACATTTCTGGTCTCTAATTCATAAACACATGTTACTATGAATATTAAAATGTAGAGAAAATTTACACATTTTCTCCTTGAATCAAATTTAAGTCAAAAAAGAAATACGGAAAAAAAAATTAAATAAATAAATAAATAAATAAATAAATAAATAAATAAATAAATAAATAAAAATACGGGGCAGCCAGGGTAGCTCAGTGGGTTTAGTGCCTGCATTCGGCCCAGGGGTGATCCTGGAGACCCGGGATCAAGTCCCACGTCGGGCTCCCTGTGTGGAGCCGGCTTCTCCCTCTGCCTTCTCCCTCTGCGTGTTTCTCTCTCTCTCTCTCTCTCTCTCTCTCTCATAAATAACTAATAAAATCTTTTTGAAAAAATTAAAAAAGAAATACGTTCTAGTTTTACGTTACTGTTCACAAATGAACAATGGGTAATCACAGGCAAGTCATATCATCAAATAAATACTTTCAGATAATTGAAATGTTGAAAAGGCTAAATGTTTCCAATGAAAGTGTTTAAATATATCTAGAACATAATTGGTTAGGCACCGATCAGACTGAAAAAATTATCAGCAGAGGGAAGAATCTCTGCTACAAAGGTATAAGGCCTATTTTAAATTTGGAAATCAAAATTTTCAAAAATAAAGTTGTTTTGATATAACTCCTACTGTTGAACTTAAATAGGAAGAGAGTTATTTCATCTACCTAAATGAGGTATGGACCAAAACTGAAAAACTATGTATCTTAAATATTTCCTTCCTTTTACTTTTTTAAAAAATTAAATAAAAATGTGATAAGCTAATGCCAACAAATACTATAGATTGCCTCATGCCACAATATCAGAATGCAATTACATTATGCCCAGGTCAATCTTCGTTCACCCAATTTTCATGAATTCTAGTGTAAAATATCCATAAATTTATGAAATGTCTATAAAATATATTGTGATCCATTTCTCTCATTCTCATTGTTTTGTTTGTTTGCCTGTTGTTTTACTTCTGTGTGTGTGTGTGTTTATGTTTTGATAGTGAGTAGAACACAGCCAGAAGCAATAAACTATTTTTAGAGGAGAATTCATTTTTAATTTAAATATGGGCTTTAGAGACAAGAATAAGAAGCCCTGATGGCAGTTAATTTCAGCAAAATAAAAAAAAAAAAAGAAGCCTACAGGGAAAACTGACTGATAACGAAGAAATGAAATCAAGTGTGCAACAATATTGATCTTCAAACATAAAGCTGAATAGACAATAAAATACAGTTTGAAAAAACCATTCATTTTTATTATGAAGATAGAGCAGATGCTGGTTTAAGCATGAAAATAAAACAAAAAGCCCATTGATTATTACAGCTGATACTGACAATATTGGATATACATAACTCTCCATAGTTTGTAATTGTTCGTGTCCTCAGGCAAAGTACTAACCCAAAGCTGGCAGTGAGCCACTCTTATCTGAACAGAAGCTCACACATTAAATATTTAGGTTTCAGTGAGTAAGGAAAAGGGAAGGAAATCAAACAGATTCTGGGGATGTGTGCACAGAGTATTTGTCAGACTGTAAACACAGAATGTTCACAAGTCCCTGTTCTACCCCCAGTAAAATTTCTCTTGTCTTTGTTTGATTGACAAAAAAGTCTCCTGAGCAATGAGTGTGTGAGTTAGGACCAAAAAATGACTGGGAATAACTGCTGCCTAAAATCCAAAACAGAAACATTATTTTTAGGATTAGTTCTTACAGCAGAGCAATGACTTATTCAGTATAGAAGGATGTTATTGGTTATCTTGGTAAATCCTCACAGTATTAGAAAGAGGACTAGCTCATTCAGACATAGGGTTCTAGAATGATTAGGAATGTAGTGGAATAATTTCAGGAAGAAAATATGGACTAATTGCCCCTAAAAAATATAAACATTTCCCTCTCTCCCTTCCTCCCTTTCTTCCCTCCCTTTCTCCTTCCTTCCTTCTTTCCTTCTTTCCTTCTTTCCTTCCTTCCTTCCTTCCTTCCTTCCTTCCTTCCTTCCTTCCTTCCTTCCTTCCTTCCTTCCTTCCCCCCCTTCCCTCCTTCCCTCCCTCCTTCATTCAACAAAATTGAGGCAGAACATGGCCAGGTCTAACCTGAGAGGACATGAATCTGGCAGGGCCTGGGTCATCGTAGGTGAAAGACCAGTCTTCTATCTTCCCGACTTATTTCTGCTCTCATTTTAACACTGCTTCCTCTTATACTTTTCATCAAAGTTCTAAATATTAATGCCAGCATAATACCTTAAATGTGTTGAATAGGTTAGAAAATGTGTTTTCCCATCTAAATACATTTCTCAATGCTAGATGTCAAAGAGCTCATTCTGTTAGGGAGATACAAAGAGTAAATAAAGTGATCTTTAAGATGAGAAAATTTCACTTCTCAAAATGGCTAAAATCAAAAACATAAGAAATACCAAGTGCCGGTGATGATATAGAAAAAAAGGAACCCTCGTGCACTGTTGGTGGGAATACAAACTGGTGCAGCCATTCTGGAGAATAGTACAGAGGTTCTTCAAAAAGTTAAAAATAGAACTACTCCATGATCCAGTAATTACACCCCTGGGCATTTACAAAAAAAAAAAAAAAAAAGACACTAATTCAGAGGATTCAAGCACCCCTATGTTTATTGCAGCATAATCTACAATAGCCAAATTCTGGAAGCAGCTCAAGTGTCCATCAAATGATGAATAGATACAGATGAAGTAGTATATATCTACAATGAAATATCATTCAGCCATAAAAACAATGAAATCTTGCCATTACAATGAATGGATGGAGCTAGAGAGCATAATACTAAGTGCACTAAGTTGATCACTTATCAATTTTTGAGTGAAATATGATTCCACATATGAGGAATCATATTTCACTCATATGTGGAATTTAAGAAACAAAAGAAATGAACAAAGAAAAAAAAGAAAGAGAGACAGAGAGAGACAAACCAAGAAACAGACTCTTAACCAGAGGGAAGGTAGGTGGGGTCATGGATTAAATGAGTGATGGAGATTAAGGAGTACAGGCCTTGTCATGAGCACTGGATGATATATGTTGAACCACTATATTGTACACCCAAAACTAATATAACATTGTGTGTTAACTATACTGAAATTAAAATAAAATGTTTTTAAAAAGTAAATGATAGATAAATAAATAAATGAAAAAACCCAGCAACACAAAACTCCCTATTGAATTCTTTTGCCAACAATTGACAGGGATTATTATGCCCAATCTAAAACTGCTAAATCTGATATCAAAGAATTTAATGTAGCTTGCCCAAAACTACTCAATTGTTACTACTTAATAGTAAAACAAATAGCTGCAAATTAAAAACTCAAGTTTCCAATAAAACAAAACAACACAAAAACCCTAGATGATTTTAGAAACTGAAACTGCTGCATAACCAATAAAAATGCAATAGGGTAGGAGTGTGTCTAGCACAGAAAGCTATCTTAGCTGTCAGGATTGCCTTCCCAAATGATGAGCACAGGGTTGCCCTTCCCATATCTGGATGAATAGCTTTCTACATAGAAGAAATAGCAAGTGCAAAGGCCCTGAGACCAAACTAAGGAATAGAAATAAAACCAGTGGCTGGAGAGGAGCAAGCTACTAGAGCGTGGAAGGACTACAATAGGAGATTATGTTGAAGATGGAGATAAGAATTTACAAGCCAGAGCAAAGCAGCTTAGATTTTATGCTTAGTTAGTTCCATGAGAACCCATGGAAAGCAAAAGATGCTTAATTAATTGGTAATTTTTAAAATAAATACACCATACCCAAACTTGTGAAGCATGAACCCATATCTTTTAAATAACATTTATTTGTTATATAATAAATACTGAAATGTATTTTTATGAAATGGAAATAGCTCTAGTCTTTATTTTTGTATAAAAATGCTAGAATTGGAATTTGATGACTGGGTGGCTCATTGGTTGAGTGTCTGCCTTCAGCTCAGGTCATGATCCCGGGGTCCTGGGATTGAGTCCGGCATCAAGTTTCCCACAGGAAGCCTGCTTCTCTCTCTGCCTCTCTCTCTGTGTCTCTCATGAATAAATAAATAAAATCTTTAAAAAAAAAAAAAAAGGAATGCCAGAGATACTTTGGCCTCTATTCCTCCTAAGTACATATATTTTTATAACACCCTATTTTTCTTTACCATATAGTTACAGATATGACAAATTAATAACTTAAATAATTATCAATTTATCTCTTCTCTATGGACTGTAAGTTCATGTGTGCAGACTGGATGTCTGAACTCTCAGCACGGAGCTGAGAAGACAGAAAATATTTTAATTGACTAAATTAGTGTAATCAGGCAACAGTTATTTAACATTAATATGAATATTTCTCATGTCATGAAAACTTCTCTACTCTATATTTTTTATATAGCTGGAACATTCCATCGCTGACTAATTAAGGTGTGCCAAGTTTCAAGAATGTATTTTTAATCTATATAAAAATGTTCTAGGGACACTGGGTGGCTCAGGGGTTGAGCGCCTGCCTTCGACCCTGGAGTCCCAGGATCAAGTGTCACATTGGGCTCCCTGCATGGAGCCTGCATCTCTCTGCCTGTGTCTCTGCCTCTCTCTCTGTGTGTGTCTCTAATGAATAGATAAATAAAATCTTTTTTAAAAAGTTCCTATTTGCTTAACTCTATGACTTACATGAACATGTTTGGGTCTGCTTCTTATCTATTGTAGATAATATTGAAATTGAGTATTAAAAAGTCTCCCCTATCTTTTATGGGTTGAATTATGTTCCCCCAAAATATATGTTGAATTCCTAACCCCAGGTTAACATTTATTGTTTTCATTTTACTGGGCCAGCTGCTATTAAGCATCAACCCTCAGGATAAGCCCTTCAAAAAAAGTAAAAATATCTGTCTCTCCTTACTCTGTCCCAAGAGAGTGTTTACTTCCTGGTGGCTCCTGAGAATGCTCCTGAATTCTTAATATCTAAGAATGGCATCTTTTTTGGAAACAGGATCATTATTGATGTAATTAGTTAGATGAGGTCATATTGGATGAAGGTGGGCTCCTAGTCCACCATAACCAGTAACTCTATATAAATAGAATGCTGGGCAGCCCGGGTGGCTCAGCGGTTTAGTGCCACTTTCCACCTGGGGGGTGATCCTGGAGACCGGGGATCGAGTCCCACGTCGGGCTCCCTGTATGGAGCCTGCTTCTCCCTCTGCCTATGTCTCTGCCTTTCTCTCTCTGTCTCTCGTGAATAATAAATAAATAAAATATATAAATAAATAAATAAATAAATAAATAAATAAATAAATAAATAAATAGAATGCCATGCAGAAAGACAGACATACAAACTCTGGGTGAAAATTGGAGTTATGCTACCTCAAGCCAAGAAACGACCAGAGACTAGAAGAGAATCCTGGAACACATTTTTCTCTAACACCATCCGGAGAAGGATGGCCCTGCACACACAACGATCTTGAACTTCCAGCTTCCAAAACTATGAGACAATACATTTCTGCCACTCAGTTTCTGTTTCTTTGTTATAACAGCTCTAGGAAACTACTACACAAAGTCTTCAATGTTAAATCACCTTTAGATTATCTGAGCAGGAATTGTGCAGGTCAGACCAATCATAACCCAAGGACACTATTATGATGCCCACATGTTGGAACTGAAGTCATAGAAAAGAAAGATGAAGGTTTAGGGTTCCCAGATTAAAATGTTGGATTCCCAGTTGAATCTGAATTTCAAATAACCATATAATATTCAGAACTTACTATAATAGAAAGTTGTCATTTATTTGAAATTCAAATTTAACCAGGCATCCTTTGTGCTTATATACTAGATCTGGCAAGTCTCAGGAGCCACCAGGAAGTAAACACTCTCTTGGGACAGAGTAAGGAGGGACAGATATTTTCACTTTCTTTGAAGGGCTTATCCCGAGGGTTGATGCTTAATAGCAGCTGGCCCAGTAAAATGAAAACAATAAATGTTAACCTGTCAGGTTCAGTGATTCGGTTTGGAAAAGTCAAAGAAACAACCAAAAGAATCAAAAAGCAAAAGGATCCCTGGAGGACTAAGCATAAAAAGGGTGTGAAATATCCTTTGAGATTAGAAGATGAAGGAAACTAAACACTTCTATTGTCACTGCATGTCCCTGTGACACTATTTATTAACCCAGGAGAAAGACTACTTTCAAGCACCAGGACTATAAGAAAATGATAAAAGAGGAATGCAAAAAAATACGAAGTTTCCATTTACCAGTGCAAGGAGCTCATGAAAGTTTCGAGGTGTAGACAAAGAAATGAAAAATTATTTTGAAAGTGCTAAACAAGTTACAGCAAAGTTCCCTGGGTTTAATGTAAGAGCAGATGAATGTGTCTACCCTCATTTGATGTTTATGATAGAGAGAAGGATGATGAGAGGGCGCACATTTAGGTGAGTTCATGAAGACTGCAAAAGAACATGCAAAACGATATCTGGGCAGACAAAACATCCGGAAGCCCCAAGATGAATTAGTCTCAGGAAAATTAATAGAAGATGTAAATTACTCCCCAAAAGAGGGAGACATGAAATTGAAGTTTTCAGTAGGAAAAGAGCCAACAACAGGGAAAATGGGGAAATAGATCAATCTGATAATGGTGTTGAAAGAATTCTGAACAGAATTTTGACTAAAGAGATAGAATTACTCTCCTGAATTGCAGGCTTCAGTATCCAAAATGCAATTAATTACTAAAGTTAGATCCAAATTTTGGTCAGGATGACTCCAAACAATAATGACAGAGAGAGCTCCTGTATTAATGTGGGAATAGATCCAAGTGAGATTACTTCTACTGGAGAAATATTCTTTGAGACACAGCAATTCCCATTTCAGTGGCCAAGACACTGTTGTTCACCTTAAGACAAGGAGTCTAAAGTGCATTTTCCACTAAGAAACTACAAAACTGAAGCTTAAAAATCATTTAAGACGACAAAAGACATGTCAGGGAAAGAATAAAGTATCCCAGAAGAGTGTGACTATCAAAAATATGTTCTGAGTCTGTAGTGTGTTTAAGACACGGAATTTTCAACAAAGGACACGTTTGGACCACTGTGCAGTCTTAGGTATAAGGAAAATGTCGACTTTAGTAATAGCTCATCTAATCCTGATGAATGCATCCAGACTGTGCCACCTGAGACATGGAGAGCTGTGTGGGCTTGCATCAGGAAACACTAAAGGCAGAGAGAAAGGAAATATGGGCAATACGAGAGAGGAATGTTTGTCAAGAAAGGAGGAAACCTAAAGCTGCTGTCTTCGGGTCTAGGAGATCACACGTGGAATGTGCAAAGCAGCTTTCAGCGTGATGGACGAGCGTGGTTGCCATTGAAGGAACAAAGAGAAGTAACACCAGAGGACCCCGTGGCCTTTTCCCTACAGGAATAACACCTATAGTAAGGATATCCTGCATAGACCACATAAATATGCTCTGATCTTCTTGCCTGTGCCAGTGGCAGATAAAAACATCCCCTTACACTTGTCCTAGTGCTGCTATTTATTTATTTAGTTAGTTTTTTAAATATTTTATTTATTTATTCATGAGAGACACAGAGAGAGAGAGAGGAGATATAGGCAGAGGGAGAAGCAGGCTTCCTGCCCGGAGCCTGATGAGGGACCTGATCCTCGGGCCCCACGATCATGACCTGAGCCAAAGGCAGATGCTCAACCACTAGCCATCCAGGTGCCCCAGTGATGGTATTTATTGAAGCTGTATACATAAATTTTAAATTTCTAATGAATAAAAACATCAGTGTTGGTACAAAAGTCTGAATGACCCCTAACACAGGTCATTTTGAGGAAAATCTCACCACATCGTCATGTGTTTTAATGTCTATATTAGGACTATCCACTGCTATAAAGGACATTTATCTGAAAACTGAAAATAGAACACTTTATATTTCAGTCGTCTGCTCACCTAGTATTCCCAGCTAGGTGCTGTGAGGGACACAAAAATGAAAACAAAAATGCGGGACCTACCTGCCTTCAAGCTCCAAAAGCCAAACTCTCAAGTGGAAAATTAAGCATAATCAGATGCACAAAAGAGATGAGGATCCCTGGGTGGCTCAGCAGTTTAGCACCTGCCTTCGGTCCAGGGTGTGATCCTGGAGTCCCGGGATCAAGTCCCACATCAGGATCCCTGCCTGGAGCCTGCTTCTCTCTCCGCCTGTGTCTCTGCCTCTCTCTCTCTCTCTCTCTCTGAGTGTGTGTGTGTCTCATGAATAAATAAATAACATCTTAAAAAAATAAATAAATAAACACAAAAGAGATACAAAACAAAACTCTAAGATAAAAAAAAAATGATGATGTGCCATTTAGAAAAGCAGAGGTAAATTCTTATCAGAGTTCTGGGGGGAAAAATGCAAGTCAGAGCTTAGAAAATGTTAGCATTTACTCTGATCTTTACAGCCTGTTTCAAGGATATCCATGAAATACAGATATGGAAATGTCAGTAAGGGCATTCCAATTCGAAGAAAGGTTCTGACAAAATATTTCTTTAACACAAACAGAGAAACGAATATGTTGGAGTGGGAAATAAATATCTTGGTGGAACCTCAGGATATGGAATATGGAACACGCTGCCATTGGTTGGATTCATACACTTAACTCCAGTGGGGAACAGTAAATGCATACCAGTAGGGGACACGGATAATCGCCCAAAATGTCATATCTCAAATATTAAAAGGATTTCACCTCAAAAATTGTGGATTTTTCATAACACTGACTGCTATACCCAAGTTTGGTTAAAATTGAAATGGGATCATTATCAGGTATCAGATATTAGTTATGCAAATCAAAACCACAATGACATACTGCTTTATACCGACTAGGATGGTGATAAATAAAAAATACAATAATAACAAGTATTGGAAAGGATGTAGAGAAATTTGAGTTTTCATACATTGCAGGTAGGCATGTAAAATCCTGTAGCTGCTGGAAAACTAGTATTTCTCAAATAGTTAAGTATAGAGTTGCTATATGACTCAGCAACTGCATTCCCAGGATCTACTCAGGAGAAATAAAAATGTATGTCCACACAAACACTTGCATGCAGATGCTCCTAGCAGCATTATTCATCATAGCCAAAACCTGACAACAACTCAATGTCTCTCGACTGATTAATGGATTTAAAAAGCATGGTAATATATCAACATGATGGAATATGATTTGGCCATGAAAAGGAATGCAACATGAATGAACATTGGAAATGTAATGTTAAGTGAAAAAAGATAGTGACAAAGGGCCAAGTATGAAATGATTCCATTTATGTGAAATGTCCAGAATAATTAAATCTACAAAAACAGAAAATAGATTAGCAGTTGCCTAGGGCTGGGAGGAATGAGGAGACAGGTAGATGATGACCAGAGTGCACAGTTTCTTTTTGGGGTGATAAAAATATTCTAAAATTGATTTTGGTGGTCATTGCACATCTCTGAATATAATAAAACTCATTGAATTGTATATGTTAAATGGATGAATTATATTGCACTATATGTGTATGATACTGCAAAGCTGCTGCAAGAAAATAAAAGGGAATTTTATTTTTTTATGCTTTTTTTTTCAATTCTATAGTAATATATACTCAGTTCAACCAAGACAACTAATATAGTTCTAAAGGAATATACACAAGCTTGTCATACCTTCTTTCCTGAGGCCTTGAAAGTTAGCAGTGTGGAATATACTTTCTAGTCTTTATTATGTTTATATCATAATATGTGTGTTCATAGGTGTTTATATATGCATATCTATGCAATCTCATTTTCAAAGAAACAACTGTTATTGCCAATATTTTTCTGCAACTTGCAAAAAATATTCTAAATTTTCCTATCAGTATAAGGGCACCTGGGTGGCTCAGTTGATTAAGTCTCCAACTCTTGCTTTTGGCTCAGGTCATGACCTCAGGGTCATGAGATCGAGCCCTAGGTCAGGTTCTGCACTTGGCACAGAGTCTACTTGGGATCCTCTCTCTCTCTCTCTCTCTCTCTCAAGGAGCACACATAACCAAATGTGAGACACGCATCATTTAGGTTAGATCTGCTCTTCTTCAAGAGAGACTGCTCACAGATATAATCTCCTGGTCCTCTGAGTATGGAGGGCTGGGAGGCAGAGGGAGGAGCTTACTGGGTTATAGAGAAGGTTAAGGTGGCAGCCCATCAAGCCTGCACCCCTCTCCACTCCCCATGCCAGCTGGTTCCCAGCACAGCCCCAGTGCCAAGTTGCTGGCCACCACTGTGCTTGCTACTGCTTTCCTCTTCTGCAATAGCAACAGGGCAGACAGTGATCCTGGAAACTTTCCCCCACTCTCTGTCTGTGATGCTGGACCCCCTTCCATTTGGATCTGACAGTTACCAAAAGGCAAAAACGACTTCTTTTATCCACAGGGTTTCCATAATTGTTTTATAATTTTGACATATTAATCTCCTCCCTCTGGGTTTTGGAGCATTTTAGGATTGAGGTGAGAGAGAGGAAAGTGCGTGTGAGTGGGACATCTTGTCAGTAACCAAAGCCCTCCCATGAAGATTAATTCCTACCTGAATGTGACTATTTTGAGGATTAATGGCCTATGCAAAGAAGCAAGCAGGAGATGTTCAGAAAAGTGATCGTTTTTATATTTGTATTTTCAAGATCATGGAGCTAATCAATGTCGGAATAAGGATTGTGACATGATACTTAACCTCTACAGTTAATACACTTTCCACTCTGATGTTGAACTTCTGATATACATTAAATGATGTTCCAAAATGATTCTTAAAAAGTATATTTTAACCATACTTTAGTATAATGATTTTATTAAAGGAAGAGAGTAAGGGACATTATTGTGGCATCATCATCCACTTTTTTAAAAGCTATGGTTCATCTTAGCATATCCATTTTGTGAGCAGAGTCTATATTTAACAAAATAAAGTGCACAGTCTACAATGTGACTTCGTATTTTTCATCTCATGTGAGTGCATTTTTTGCAGGTATGATAAACTATCTTCAGGTTTTAGATAAGATTACAACTATAACTTTTTAAAACCTAAATTTTTGTGGAGTCCAGGCTATAAAAATACATCAGAAGAATGGAGAACCTAGCCATTTAATCACCAAGACTATCAGTACTTCTATAAAAAGCTTTTAAATGGCAAGAAGATAAAATGTTAAGTGCGGATAGTAATTACTTGCCTTTATCTTTTGTGCCAGGTTTCAAACCTCACCATATGGGTGTTTGTGCAAGATTAAATAGCTATTCAGGTGTGTAATGAGGTATAGATACTAAACTGGACCAAAAGATGCAGCGTGGAATAGGTCAGAGTGGATCAATCCTGCAGAAGTGGAATTATGAAAGAGTTGATTGATAGATCTTCATGATTGCAATCATATATGTATTTTGAGAGCCATTTAACAAAGTAAAGAGAATCATTTTTTTTTCATTATTTGTGTAGGTAACAAAATACTATGGAGGAAAGCAGGAAAGAAATTTGGGACAAAAAATATAGAGTGCCATCTGAAAATATCGAGTAGTGGAGCTCCTGAATCACTTGGCTTGCTCAGAACACTTTAAGCATTCATAATTAATATAATACCCCCTTTACTCTAAAAAATGTCTCAGCTTGAATGATAAATTACATGGTCACCCTACCAAGAGTGATTTCTGATCCAGCTGTTGCAGAGTCACTTCAAAAGAACGTAAGCATGAAACTTTCCTTTGCAGTACATCAGTAAAGGTGAAAGATGGAAAAGATACTTGAGAAGAGAGTTACCTGGCTGATATTTTAATCTTACACTATGGTAGGTGAGAAGGAAGTTTTAGACGATCTGAGCTATACTGTGGGGGATGTAATAGTTTGCATAAGTGCATTTGTGTGTGTGTGTGTGTGTGTGTGTGTGTGAAAGAGACAAAGACAGAGACAGAGAGGAAAAGTGAGCCAGAACTACAGTAGGATCTATTCCCCTTTCACACAGACCCTCAAAAAATGTGTAAGAGTAAACATACCCAGGCTAATATTAAAATGTAATGAAATCAATATTCTTATTGATTTGAAAAAAATCGGAATTTTTCAAGAGACATGGAAAATTAAGATATTTCAATTTGTCCATATTCCCAAGTTACACCGTTAAATGGCAAAAGCATAAAGAAAAACATATAATGTGATTGTATTTTTGAAGACATATTAAACGATGGGGTTGTAAATTGGATAATTAGTCCTATTTGCTCTAAATGTGATTGTATACTCAATGCTCCCTCAGTTTCTCTCTCCCTCCCTCCCTCTGTCTTTCTTCTTCCCTTACAATAGAGACTTCTTCAGTCTAAACCTAAAATGAGCAATTACAACGGAGCCCACCAGCCCCCTCCTTGTGACATCAATAGGGAACTTCTGTTAGAAGAAAAGGTGACCAGTGCAAGTTGTCATAGGGGAAGGGTGAAACTAATAAAAAGTTTTTCTCTTTTTTGTATTTCCGAAAAGAAAGACTTCCTTATAATAGGTATTTTATAATCAAATAAATAATGAAGCTGTAAAACAACAAAACAACAACAAGCTTTTCTTTTTTTTTTTTTTTTTTTTTAACAACAAGCTTTTCATTCAGCCTCCTTTCACACTCTCCTAATCTCCAGATCCAAAGGAGATACTAAAACCACAAACCACCAAGAGGTAAATGACACAAAACAATTCAGGCTTCCTTCACCTCTAAGTTACATCGTTTTATTATAAAAAAAAATAGACATATACTATCAGACATGTGTGGCTTTTTGGTTTGTGTTTTAGGTAGAGATGGCTGATAGTCGCATTAGTGTACTTAGCATCTCAAATCCTTTTTCAAATCAAAATGACTTTTCAGGCCAAATCAGTTTGCTTTAGTTCCTAATATCATGATTAAAAAAACACAACTGGATAATAGTTGAATTCAGTCATTCAATCTTAGTCACTACATACTTAATTCAGGTGCAACTCAATTTAAAATATAAACTAGTCATGACAACCAAGCCAACTGGTTTTTCTAAAGTACAGTTCTCAGAAACATGAACATGGTGTCTTCTCATGATTCTCCTGTCTCTCCTCAGATAATCTCAATAAATCTAGTTAGCATCTTAGATATTCTATTTCATTCAAAGTGGAAAGCCAAATCCACACAACACCCCCACAGACTCCTCCGTTATGTATCTCAATCTTCTACTTTTACGTCTCAATGAACGGTACCTTCTCCCCTTTAAGACTTGGCACTGGTTTTCCCACTGACTAGAACTCCATTTCTCCAGTATCCAAGTAATAAACTTGGCAAATGTTTCCACTTCCTTCACATTTGTGCTCAAATATCGCCATGTCAATGAAACCCAACCTGACCATTTTAAATTACAAGTCATCCTAAACACTGGATTTATCTTACCATGTTCTTTTTCTCTTCTTCCATAGCACCTATTGTCTAGCTATATATAATTTACTTATCTGTAATATTTATTATTTTTATTAACTGGAAATAAATATCCCTTGTTAGAATGTAAGTTCCATGAGGGCAAGGTGTTTTTTTGTTGTTGTTGTTTTGTTTTGTTTTGTTTTTTGTTTTTTGTTTTTTTAAGATTTTACTTATTTATTTGAGAAAGAGTTCTCTGGTTCTCATGACTTTTCATATTTACAAGTTGTAGCACTATGCTCTCCTCCTAGTTATCTGACATAACCCAGGACATAGGAAGTACTAAAAGAAAATTTACTGAAAAAATAAATAATTTTATTTATTTATTTAAGTAAGCTTTACATCCAACGTGGGGCTCGAGCCTACAACCCCAAGATCAGGAGTCACATAACTGTGCCAGATAGGCTCCCCTGAATATATAAATGAATTCCCCCCAAAAGAAGCCAAGTGAATCTGACTTGCAATTACTTCTCTTCATACTTTTCTTTCTTTTTCTTTCTTCTTCTTTTTTTTTTTTTTCTTGTTCTACTATTTCCTGGACTAAAGTCCCCTGTGTGACAGTGCCTTAACAGAATGGACCTCAAAATACACAAGCAGTTGTTATGCAACTAGATGTTCTTATTATTGTTTTTGGAGGTGCATCACCAGATAAGTCTTTTACTTTTATAGAACTACAGACATTGCATAGAAATTTTCAACAAATACTCAAATCAGAGATGATTTTGATTTTATTTTACACATTTTCTGATCCTTTATATACTGTTTTATGTTTATATAAGTTTACTTTGCTTCCTATTTAGTCTTCAAATTCAATGACCAAGATAGTAGAACAGCATGAGCACTGAATATGACCTCTGTTCAGAAGAATTCCATTTCCACACAATACATTTCCAGGGTTTGGTGAAGGATGAAACCACTCTTTAACTGCTTCTCCTGAGTCATCAACCAACCAAGCAATTCCTGATGCTTTATTATTTTTTTCTTCTGAATGGCTTTTTCTTTAATTTCCGTTCATGCCTTCTGATCTAATTAGTATAATTAGCCTTGGACACACAATAAACAAAAGCAACAAACAAAAAGCCCACAAAATTCCATTTCAATAGCCTGCCTTTCATAGACTTTCTGTATCTAAGTTTTCAGCTGTCTTCATAGCTCATAACCTTTAATCCTAACATCAATCTCCATGTTCTATTCAATTACAACTGTGCCTATTGAGAAGTAGCAAAGGTTTTGGAGAGTTTGTGGGAACACAGAAGTTGTCCCATTCATTTTCATTAGTAAAGTCAGGAGACACAAATTTTACTAAAATTGCCGAGAGGGCTCCTGCTGTGTCTAGATGATTTATTATTAGACATCATATTTCTTTTCAAAATATGGTTAAAAGAACTCAAGAAAATCATGTGATTGTTTTACCTGAAATATTCTGTAATTTCATCACCTGTGCCCTAAAGTTGCTGACTAGAATCTTGATAGAATCACACAAGGGGCTTTTCCTGGATGGAGAGAAAGGAAACAAACAGCAAGACCCAGAAGAAGCACGGAGTAGAACACAGTTCCTGTGAAAGTGACAATGGAGGGGAAAGTGTGCATTTTAAGAGGAAAATTTGCCATACCTGCAAAAATTGGTTTACTAGAAAATCAAGTTGGAAAATGTTGAGGCAATCTACCAGTACTAAAGGACAAACATTATAACTTATATAGAGCAATTAACACAACTATTAGGCTGTAGTGCTAGGCTAAATGGCCCGTCCCCTGCCCTCGAGGAGCCTCGAGGAGCTAATTTCCTAGGAACAATATTCAAGACCTTCCACACCTGGCCCAACTTACCTTTCACGGCTCATAACCTCCAATGCCAGACCAGGCAGCCCGTGCCAGTCCATGATCCACACTTGAGGAACAAGGTGTTAGCTCGGTTTTCCCAGTCCCAGCTGCACTTTAGGATCACCTGGGGAGTCTTCAAAAATTATGCCCGGGATCCAGCCCAGCCTGATGAAATCAGAATTTCTAGGAGTGAGCTTTCCAGGTGATTCTAATGCTGAGAACCACTGCTCTCACCACATTGAACTATTTACCTTCCCCCAATTAGAGAATCTTTCTTCATTCTTTGTTTATATTACTCTTTCAATCTATTTTTATAAAGTTTCTGTTTTGATTTTGCAGGCTTCACTCAAATGCCACTTTCATGAAATAATCCTTGTATTCTTCCAGTTTATCCTAAAATCCAGTTAGATTAAGCTAAATCAGCTGGGAACTGGGAAGTTAACCTGAATTGTACTAGCCTTCTGCAGAACTACCTGTGACATGTCACTATCCCATCTTTGACATATCATCATCAGCTTTATTGTTTTTTTTTTCATTGAGGTATAATTGGACATTCAAAAGTATTAGCCTGTAATTGTTCTTAAAAGAAATAACCCTGTCACATTCACCATTTTGGTGGCTCCCTTACAAACTGTGAGGGTACTTTTAAGGATGTGGAACACATTCTGTCACAATATCCTCTTCATGGTAAACTTCCAGGAGTAAATTCTTTTAATTTTTTATTGGAAATGGAGTGACACTTCTCATGAGCAACAGGGATTCTTTGAATCTTGTGGACACTAGAAAGCACAAAATGATCAATTTCCCCTTTACAAATTTGCTATTAGAAAATTTAAAGCCAATTTGTGACCCTCTCATGAAAGATGTGGTAGTTATTAATGTGCCTGTTTTCATATTACTTCTGGCTTTGTTTTATATTTCCAGTCCATATATTCTGTTATCCATTTACCCCAAGCTTAATTTATGTTATCTTGTTGTATTTCCTCTACTCATGTGTTTTATCTTATATCATTTATAGAACAATATGCTACAAAAGTTAAATAAAAAATAAACTTCCTTTAAGCTCTCTCCAGGTATTTGTATCAAAATTAGCCCCCAAACTATCTTTCCATAGTCCTTTTATTCCCGCCAAATTGTAGCCTCAATTTTATTCCACTTTGCATCACACAATTTGTTGCATTTCTTCTTCTAGGGTCTAAGTATCCTGAGGACAAGGAATGTATCTTACTAATTTGTGTTAAACCCATGAAATTTACAAATAGAAATCAGTCAGTGATTATTTGTCATTGTTATATAATATATAACTTAATATACAATTACCATATACTTACAGATTTTATATATATACATATACATATATAATCAATAATCATGCTCACAGACACACATGCACGAGAGCCCAAGAACTTTGGACGATGCTTGTGGCCATGGTTGAAAAGGTAGAAATGACATCATTTTAAGTCTTTACAAAACGACAAAAGCCACAGGATCATATTCCAAAAACAGCAGGATACCACTGAAAGATTTTAAGCAGAGATGTAGTAAAAACATATTTAAGATTTTAAAAGTGGGTTCTGGCTGTTGCATTACATAAAAAAAGCAAACAAAAAATCTTATACTTATTCCATTATGAGGAAAAGGACAATAGAAGCTGCAAGAAGAGCTAAGAAGCTATTGTAAGAGCAAGCAGTAAAGCAATATTGGCTTAAGGCAATCTTATATAATGGTACAGCTACCCTGAGACAGAAAGCTATTTTCATTCACTTGTTATATTTATTGTATACATGGCTCTATTGTCTCTTGGGAGCACCTTCTCTATGTAAATAATTAAAATATTTTCTAGTTAAATATTTATCCTCTCACAATATTGACTATATTAGCAGTCTTAGAAACTAAAAATATTTTTACAGCTGAACTTCAACTCTTCAACAAGAAAATGTGTTTAACTTCTAAAGCTCCAAGTCTAAAATTAAGGATTAAAAAATCTTCAAAATCTCCATCAAAGAATCAAAAAGCCCTCAATTTCTCCTTTACGGCAGTAAAATTCTGCATCAGCACAGACTGTGTGGTCTGAGACAACAACAAGGGACACTGGAGGACACCAGTTCAAGTGTTAAGGGGGTGTAGGTGTATGTAAACTATTTAGTAAAATGTCTAAAACACAGTTGTACTCATTATGGTTCCAGATATCAACACAGTATCAAGAATTCTGTTTAGAAGATGGCATCTATCACCTGAAAACCGTATCTAAATTTATCCTGTAAATTCTATTATTTCCTAACTGCAATCTAAGTTGTGGTTGGGCATACAGTAACTCTGTGGCAACACAGATAATTAAACAATGCCAAAATAGCTTAGAGAAGAGAGTCAGAGGAGGGGGCAGAGAGAGAGAAAGAAATTAAGGGTTGTGCCTAAAACTCATCCAGAGAGCATCTCAGATGTTGAGATTTCCCTGCTTCTCTCTAGGGCTTGCAGCTTATGAGTTGGGCCCCCAATGATGTTCAGATATGAAAAGAAATACAGTAGAATTAACTCTTTTTAAGTTCTATGAATTATGACAGAGGCGCTCAGTTGTGTAACCACTACCTATATTCAAGACCTAGGACATTTTATCACCCCCAAAATTTCTTTGCCCTACTCCTAGCTTCTGGCATCTATGCCCCCACTCTGTCTTTATTACTTCATCTACTCTTTACAAAATATTTATTTTTAGATGACCAATATTGCCAACATTGCCCCTTAGGCCTTTCCAACAACAAAGCTTCTGCAACCTGCATTAGTGCAACCATCATACTCGACTCTTGACAAATATTCAAGACTTTGCTGCTATATTTGCTTGTCAGTAGATTTGTTAACAAAATAGCATTGAGAACTTTTTTTCTATGTAGGTGTTCTCTTGGCCTATTAAATACTTAACCTACATCTTCAAAGAATCATCTGCTCCTCTCTTAAACTTCTAGAATCTTGTCAGTTTTATTTTTTTAATTTTTTAAATTTTATTTATTTATTCATGAGAAACACACAGAGAGAGAGAGAGGCAGAAACATAGGCAGAGGGAGAAGCAGGCTCCATGCAGGGATGCTGACGTGGGACTCAATCCCAGGTCTCCAGAATCAGGCCCTGGGCCCAAGGCAGCGCTAAACCGCTGAGCCACCTGGGATACCCTAAAATCTTGGCAGCTTTATATAGAAATCTTCTTGCTTGTGTGAATGTCAAGCATGACCATTTCATGTTCCTCTAGCCTTTTGAGCTATAGTTCTTAGGTTCCACACCCAGTATCTACATTGATACTACAAGTACAGAAAAACCCTTGGGCCTCACTGATGTGGAACTGCATATGAATCAACAAGGAAACAAACTAAAAACTATCAAAGTTTAAATTCTTCTCTGCCTCCTTAAAGAATCTCCCTTATGCAAAGATTAAATGTTATTTTTTTCTTCTGAATACCCCAGTAAAAACAATATAATTGCTTTAGCAATAAAAAATAATGAGAGAGAGGGAGGGAGGGAGGGAGGGAGGGAGGGAGGGAGGGAGGGAGGGAGAGACAGGAGAAATAACATGTGCAGCAGATCAAAGGAGGAGACCACCCACCAAAGTGCTGCCTACCCATAGGTCCCTGAAGGATATAAACATAGAAGGTAAGGCCAAGGAAGGAACTCTTACATGCAGCGAGCACTTTCCCCAGCCAACCATAGGGCTCCACTGCTCTTTCTCCTTTCTCCTTTCCACTGAGCCACAGCTGGGCTTTTGCTTGACCTTCTGAGAGGATAGGGGATGAGCAACTAAGCAAGAGGCAAGAGATATTACAAAGCAGGGAGCCCTACCTACAAGAACAAAAGCCTTTACCTTCTTAGTTGGCTATACCAAAAGTTCCACCAGAGGTCCAACAGAATTCTTTGTTCAGACCCCATTTCCATCTTGTTCCTCCTCAAGATAGGGAGGAGCTTTGTATGGAAGCTTTGTATGGGAGATGCTCAGAAAACTCTTCCTTGACTCACTATTTGGTGTGGTATAAATAGAACTTCTAATTGGCTTGATAGAAAAATTACATTTGACTGCTAAGAAGCCCTTAAAAATGAATAACTCTTATCTTAGTCTGTATTCTTAATGTAGTTCCACTATAAAAATATATTGCCAGTCATTTCCTATTTGGTGAAACCTCAACCTCTGGTGCACTTAGAAGAGGAATCAGGCTGGATAAACAAATATGTGATAGATATTTAAGAAGCAAGTGTCAGAATTCATAAAATAAAATAAGTGACAGATATGTCTATATAAAAATGTTTAGGGGAGTCTGGATGGTTAAGCGTCCAACTCTTGATTTCAGGTTAGATCATGACCTCAAGGTCGTGAGATCCAGCCCATGTCAGGCTCCAACTGGGCATGGAGCCTGCTTGAGATTCTCTCCCCACCCCCTGTCCCTCCCTCTTCTAAAATAAATAAGTAAGTAAAACTAAAAATGTCTAAGTATCTCTATTTTTTATGATTTCTGGGCCTTATGATAACATATGGAATTTTTTTCCAGTGTTGAGATTAGAAATATTTTCGTATTCTTGTAATTTCCTTTAATATTACTATGCCTTTGTGATCTATTTTTAGCTCTATAATTCATCTCTAGATTTTTCTATGATGAGACATGGAAATCTTGTTTCAATTTTTTGCTTGTTTCAAATGGATATTCAATTGTCCCAGTGATAATCTTTCCTTATTGATTTGAAATATAATGGATAAAATTGCCAAAAAATATGGATATGTTTTCTTCTGGATTCATTATTGTCTTTTGAAGAGACAATTTTATATTAATTCTTGCACCAAAGTTATAATATTTTAAATTATTTTTCTTTTGTAATACTTTCTAATACCTGGTAGCACAATCCCTTTATTCATTAATTCTTTCTTGCTTTTTTCTTTAATCTGCAGTTTTCTTTCAGTTTTAAAATCAACAGCTCAAGTTTGATAATGATTCTGTTTGGTTTTGAATTGTACTTCATTCAATGCATAATCATTTCCTTGTATCTTTCCATTCTTGATCAAATATATCAATTTACTCATATCTTTTTGATGTCCTTGAGTCATATTTTCTACATTTATTCATCATTTTTTCAACATCTGTGCTAGTGGTACTCATATATATTTGCTAGATTTTTTTATATTGAGAATGAGATTTTTTATGACAATTCTTAATTGGCCATTTCTAATTTAAGACATTGATTTAAATAAATTGGTCTGAATCTAGTCAATATACAATTCTTTTATTAGTTCAATTTGCCAGTTGGCTCCCTAGTTTTCTGTGTAGGCAATCAGATCATATACAAATTATAAATACCTCCCCTTTAATTCTGTATATATTTGTAGTTTTTTGTTCTTTTAGATCACATCACTTTGCTGGATGAATATAATGATGATTACTAGCATGGTAGAAAGTCTCATCTTATTGCCTTTAATGAAAATATTTGTAATTTCTCAAAATCAAGTCTCATATTTCCTTTAGGTTTCTGCTAGATCTAGTTTTTCAAGTACAAAAAAAAAAAAAAAAAGTTTGTATGTTTGTCACTTCCAGAAACAGCTATTGCTTTTTTTCACAACAAGCTTTGATATCTATTGAGATAACCACATGACTTTCCTCCTTTTACCCAACAATAGGGTAATATACATTGATAGAATCCTAAATCAGAACCTCTCTTGCATTCCTGGGAAAATAACTACTATTTGCTGACAATTTCTACATATTAGGCACTGTGTAAGCCTTTATACATAGATTTTATTTAATTCTCATTAACAGCCCTCTGAGAAGGTACAGTGGATGGAATGGTAACCCCAAAGGAGATGTGTCCATGTTCTAACTTCCAGAACATATAAATGTGATATATATATATATATTTTTTTTTTTAAAGAGTCTTTAAGGGTGTACTTAAGAATCACAAAATTAGGTCATCCTGGAATATACAATAATAGGTATCTTTATAAGAAAAATGCAAATGGATATTTGACACATAGAGGAGTAGACTATGTGAAGATGGAGGCAGAGACTGAAATGATGGTAACAACCAGGAACATCTGAAGCCAGCAGAAGCCAGAAAAGGTAGGGAACAGATTCCCCCATAGAGCTAGCTTTCAGAGGGAGTGTAGCCTCCAAATCTGGGAGAGAATAAATTTCTGTTGTTTTAAGTCACTCAGTTTGTAGAAATTTGTTACAGAACACAGGTTATAGGATATAAGATAGTATCTCCAAAAAAGGAGACACGGGAAACTAGAAGAATTTGGAGTCTGTGCTCAAGTAATTTAAAATGAGACTAAAGTCAGGAAACATTGGAACTACAAAAACGTTATGATATACTGTCAGATTGGTAGACAAAGCAAGACAAGGGTCTTTAAGTGAGTATTGATAAACAACATGTTTTGATAAGAATCAAGCTTTGTCTTAATGAGCAAAGCATTTTTCCTTTAAAAATTTATTTTTTAAGCCCAGATAAATTGGTTTAAAGAGTTTCCTTAGGAAAACAATGAAGTATTTATTGGTTTGAGGTTTATCTTCCTGGGGCAAGAATTTCCTGGAGAAAACAGTTCAGTGGTATCAACACATGAAAACAGAAAACTATGTTTGGTTTCATTTCACATTTATAATAATATATATCTAAGCTTGTGAAATGGAGCTAAAAGAATGTTTAAAGGTAAACTTATAGATCCAAATATGTACTAGAAAAGAGGGAAAAACTGAAAATAAATTACCTAATTGTCCAAATTAGGAAGTTAAGTAAACAATAAAAGTACAACCTAAAGAAAACAAAAGAGAAACCATAACATTAAAATCAGAAATTAATGAAATAGAAAGTAAAGATATAAATGACAAGAACAATAGGAGAAACATTGATTCCTTGTGAAGACTAATAAAATAAAACTAAAAGAAGTCAATTAAAATTGATTAGGGAAGAGGAGTAAAGTTACAACAAAAAGTAATAAAAATCTTGGGTAATCCTTTAACTATTAAGAAGTTATAATCAATTACAATATTGAATTTTTGAATTTTTTTTTCACAAGGAAAGAAATCAAGCCTAAATAATCTTTCCTTTCCATTGTGGTAAAGCATATAACATAAAAAAATTATTATTTTTCTTTATTTTTTAAGATTTATTTTATTTGAGAGACTCCCCACTGAGCTTGGAGCCCAACACAGGGCTCCATTCCAGGAGCTGAAGATCATGACCTGAACCAAAACCAAGAGTTGGATACTCAATCAACTGAGCTACCAAGGCACCCAAAAAATTACTTTTTAACCATTTTTAAGTGTACATTACTGTGGCATTAAGTATACTGCATTGTTGTGCAATCATCACCACCATCCATCTCCAGAACTCTTCATTTTCTCAAGATGAAACTCTACACAAATTAAACACTAACTCACCATCACCTGACCAACCCCTAGCAAATGCCACTCTATTTTCTGTACCCATGAACTTAACTAATCTGGAAACCTCATATAAGTGGAATCATGCTCATTTGTCCTTTTGTATCTGACTTATTTCACTTTGTGTGTTGTTTCCAAAGAACATTCATGTTGTGGTGTGTGTCCAAATTTCCTCTCTTTTTTAAGGATAAGTAACATTTCATTGTATGTATATATCATCTTTTGTTTATCTATTCGTCCATATGAACACTTGAGTTGCTCTTTTGAGTATGTATGTATCTAGAAGTAGAATTGCTAAAGCAAATGCTAATTCTATGTTTAATCTTTTTGAGAAATCACCATACTATTTTCCACATAAGATGTGTGATTTTCTTAAGATTTATTTATTTATTTATTCATGATAGACACGGGGGAGGGGGTGGGGGCAGACACAGGAGGAGGGCGAAGCAGGCTCCATTCCGAGAGCCGGACACGGGACTCAATCCCGGGACTCCAGGATCGCACCCTGGGCCAAAGGCAGGCACTAAACCACTGAGCCACCCAGGGATCCCCAAGATGTGTAATTTCCTACAGGGCACAAGTGTTCCAATTTCTCTGCATCCTTGCCAATAGTTGTTTTTATCATTTTTGAGGTTTTTGTTGTTTTCTTTTTTCTTTTCTTTTTCTTTTTCTTTCTTTTTTTTTTTTTTTTTTTTTTTTTTTTTTTTTTTTTTTTTTTTTTTTTAGTAGCCATCCTAATGGTGTGAAGTGTTATCTCACCATGATTTTGATTTCCATTTCCCTGATGCCTAGTGAATGTTGAGCATCTTTTTATGTGCTCTTTGGTCATTTGTATATCTTCTTTGGAAAAATGTTCAAGTCCTTTGCCCACTTTTTAGTTGGGCAGTTTGGCTTTTTCACTGTTGAGTTGTAAGAGTTTTTTATGTATTCTGTATATTAGTCTCGTCAGTTACAGGATTTGCAATACCTAAAGGGTTTTAAAGTCAAGTTCTATCAACTTTTACATAGCAGAACATCCCAATATTATACAATTATTTCAGAGAATAGAAAATAAAGTTCTTCTAAAACTCATTTTAAAGGTTATATCAGTCAGGATTCAACCAGAGAAACCGAACTAGTAGGAAATATGTATGTAGAAATTTATTGAAAGCAATTGATTTAGGTGACTATGGGGACTGGTAAGGCATGTCTGAAACTCATAGTGCAAGACATCAGAAAGAATTGAGTGGAACTCATTGGCAACAGCTGAAATTGCCATCTACAGCTGAATTTATACTTTCTAAGGGAAGCCTCAACTCTGCTCTCAAGACCTTCCAATTGATTGAATCAGGCTTATGCAGGATAATCTAAGAGAATCATTCAATAAAATATTTTAGGATCATCTGCCTAGTTAAAGTCAACTGATTATGGCCTTCAATCACATCTATAAAATACCTTCATAGTAACACCTAGTCTAATGTTTAATTAAATAACTGAGGACTGTAGGCTAGCCAAATTGGTACATAAAGCAAACTATCCCAAAGTTACTCTAATCTATACCAACGCCAGAAAAGAATAGTTAAAAAAATTCACTAGTCTATTTCAGTCATAAATTGGAATTAAAATCCACTCTCCCAACCACAAAACTAGTAATATGTAGCAAATCAAATCCATCTATATGTAAAATGGAAAAGGAAAATGTCCAATATATATTTATATTTGCAAGAAATTCTAGAGCTACAAAACATTTGACTTCATATATTTTTAAATTTTACTGAATAGAATATATATAATAAGCTGGCCTTATAATAGAGTAGTATGTACATTATATCTCTTTAAGATACTCCGTACTCTGAATAATCTCGTTTCATAACTGAGATCAGTGAAGTAACATTGAAGGCAAAAAAAAAATGGTAAATATAATATGTTCCCTCTCCATTATCCCTACATCCTCAAGGTGAGCCTTACAATTATCCAGCATTAGAATTGCTTTACTGCTTCAATTTACTAAATTATACTTTGTTTCCTAATTTACTATGAATTACTAACTTAATCTATGCAATAACAATTCTGAAAGAAGAAGTCTTGTGGGTTTTTTTTTTCTGGAATTTAAATGAAACTGGTGCTTTTATGTTACCATTTCTATTAATTTTTTTCCAGCATCAAAGTACAAATCCATTTATCCTTTGTAATAATACTCATAAACATAAATATCTGAACTAAAACATTCACCTATAAAATTAGACAAGTGTAGAAAAATGCTATAAAAGCAATAATACTCAAAGAGATATTGAATTCAAATAGGGTTTGTCTTTTCAATAGCTAAGTTCATTACTGCCAAAGTATTTTAGCTGAAGAATTAGAATAAGAATTTAAACTAGGGACTCCTGGGTGGCTCAGCAGTTGAGCATCTGCCTTTGGCTCAGGATGTGATCCCCGAGTCCTGGGATCGAGTCCCATGTCAGGCTCCCTGCATGGAGCCTACTTCTCCCTCTGCCTGTGTCTCTGTCTCTCTTTCTGTGTCTCCAATGAATGAATGAATGAATGAATGAATGAATAAACCTTTAAAAAAAGAATTTAAACTAAATATAGTGTCTTAGAAGAATACTGAAAAGAAAAAAAATATTTGTCCAACAAATATTTAGTGAATGATTATTTAGGATCAGGCTTGTATTCAGTACTAGAGGTAATAGATAAATAAGGTACATGTTTTGTAAGATTCTCACAAGTCTGATGGTTAGCAAAAGACCAACATATAGAAATATAAATATATTTCTGTGTAATAAGTGGTCTGAAAGAAATATACAGAGGATACTAGAAGACATAATCATGAGAGAAGTAGAGGAATCCACTAAAATGTGGAGGAGATTGTGTCAAATATACATTTTGAAGAAAAGTACCAGTTAGCTCATCCCTTAAGCCAATTACTGAGGTATGTAGGATGCAATATTCTAACTGATTAGACTATTTTGTTCTCAGGGAGCTAAATTTTCTGAGGGTAGGACTAGGGAGGAATGTTATATTGTACAGGCAGATTAGAAGCAATAACATTCCAGTAGTTTAGGAGCTATTATTTGGCCCTATCATGTTTGCTCAAAATATAATCTTTGTATGCAGAGTGTTGATCCATTGGCTTTTGTGGAAATCTTTCCTTCAATACATTCTTTAACATTGTGTCCACCATTGGTTGCAGATTATTGCAATTTTCTGACTCTAAGAAATGAATGCTGGTTGTTTGAATTCTTTCCAATGAAAATCTTTGGAAACTTGAAATGGTGCATAAAGGATTTTACACTTCATTGTCACTTGCTGCTATTAATTGGAACTGAAAATGGATACCCTTTCCATGTAGCACATCTTGTACAACATGATGATGTGTATAGCGTATATTCTTCCAGCAACAGTGACTCAAGACATTAGTGCGTAAATAAATACCTCAAGCCCAATCTTGTGAGTTATACTGAGCTTTAGTGTAAAATCCCTTTTGAGGCTGTTTCCTCAGTATTTTCAACTTCTCTTCTTAATACTGTGACTCAAAGGGTGATGCTCTAATGTGAAGGTCTCTCCTCTAAATTGATGAACAACATGCTTATCCTTTGTGCTAGGATAATGATTTCCTCTTCCAACTGTAACATTCTGTATCATTTATTCTATCTAGAAATGCCTGTGATGACCTCTTCTGTGCCACTCTCCGTTCTCTGCTTCACAGACCCAATCCTCCACTGCCGTACAAGAGACTTGATCTGCAATGCCTCATTAACATCATGAGTCTCTAGTCCACTACCAGCATCTGGTCCCTGATAGTTTGTCTTTGCCATTCTGTGACCTAGTAGCTGAACTTTCCCATTGTAGCTTTCCCTAATAGAGCTAAGCTCCCAACAAACCCATAAAGCAATTGATTTTTTGTTTGTTTTTGTTGTTTAGTCATTTTCTGCTTGAAATAAAGAAATCAAAGATATGTCTTCCCCTTTCCAAAGCCTAGCAATATCCACCTCAAGAATCTCATTTTAAACACACTTATTACTACATATTTTTGCATTTTGTCGTTTTTAATCTTCTTGTGTTGCCTTCTACTAATTAAAAAATTCTAAGTACTGAGATCAAAATCCTCAGCGAAGAGAAATAAATCAACAGCTGTTTACTTATAAGTCTAGATTTGCTGAGTGGAGAATGATAGTAATCTCTTTAAGGACTTGAAAGAAAAAGACAATGATTATATTTGTTTTACTTTGGCATGCAAAACAAAATGAAAATGTTGCTTTCATCAAAAATAAAAACAACAATGTTTTCATTAACAAGGGGATACCTATTATTCTAAAAATAAAATGTTATTTTTCCCATAATTTGTGTTAATATTTTAATATCTTGTTTAGCATAGAAAGTAGGAGAGTTATGTGATGGATGCTTTATGGGTACAGCTTTATAATGTGATGATTTTTTGCAGCACTGTAAACCTACAAAAAAAAAAAAAAAACCCACAGTAAATTGTATTGACAAGGTTTTCATGCTTAAGCCTACATTTTATTGTACCATTATCCCCAAACAAATTGAGGCACGATATTTCATTAGACTGGACAGACATATTATTGAACACATAAAAGAATATCAAAGGCCATTCAATAGTTTTAGCAAAGAGGATCAATATTAGGTTGTAGATTTGTGTAAAAAAAAAAGAAAAAGTATCTTTATATTATAGCTATGCCTTTTATAAGGATTTCTTTTTTAAATATCCAGAACGAATAATTTATTTTTAAGAGATATATTTTAAAGGTGTTGTTTTTTCATAGGGCTTGAGTATTCAGTCATTTTATTTAGAGAAGAGGGTGTTCACATTCAATCTTAAGGAATACATCTTAGAACTGGATTCTGAAACAGTTCTGACAACAGTTCTGTTAAGTCATCTGTTACTTACATGCAGTTTGGTCACAGTAAAGCATCCAAGATTGAAATTCCTCCCAAATACTCCCCACTTTCTACCATTAGAGACATTTGTCACAGGGAATCTAAAGGTCTATGGTGCTTTTACAAGAGGAAAAACAGGATATCCCATGTAAACATTAGTCATAACAACGTGGAGTAGATATATCAATATCATAATGAGTAATATCACCGAGGATAACAAAAGACATTACATAATTATAAAAGGGTCAACTCAACAAGATGAGGTAACAACCCTGAATGTGGGCCCAGCCAATTATAGAGCTCCAAAACACACAAAGCAAAAGCTTATAGAAATGACAAAATAATAGACCAATGCAGTTTCTACTGGAGACATTGTCATCTCAGTAATTGGTAAAGCAGACAGAAAATCATTGGATTCCAATTGCTTCTATGCATTGTGCCCCTGACTACCTAGTTTCGAAGTAGTATAATACAAGAAAGGAGGTCCAAGACATCATTCTGTCCATCCTACAAATACCTCATAGCAAGTCAGTAGAAAAACAGCCATATAACTTCTTGCTACCCTCAACTCTTGGGTGTTCTAACAAGCACATCATATAAACGTTTCATTTCAAAATAGATGCAATATTTTGCTGGATAGGTTAAACAAACTCTCTTGTTGTACCAGGTTACATAATGATTACCTGTGAGGGTAGGGTCATAGGATCAAAGGAAGCCCTAGACATAAAGGACTACTCTGACAAGATTAGGATGCAGGTCTTGTGAGATACTTTATTCAAGGGCATACATCTTACACAATCTTTCTTGCCTTCTATACATTTTGAACATTGCTCATCTCACCAATGGAATTTTTTTTTCCTATGTTCCATGGGCTAATTAACAATTTCTCTGGTTTAGATTTAGATACTATTATTTGAAGACTTGCTATGTCTACCTCTCAAATTGATTGAAGCAGTTCAAAGGCTAATCAACTACCCCTAAGTTACAGATTAATGTTAATTTATACTTACATATACTTCACACTTCACATTAATTATAATTAAATATATTTTATCATATGATCCAACAGTGTATAAATCAATATGCTAAACATATGCTAAAATACTTTAAGTAAAATTACCAAAAAGTCTCACAATATAACTGGAGATGGGAAGCTCAGAAGGTAACAAGAATTTATGATGCCAAAAGGAAATTGTGGGATTTTAGTTAAGCCAGCTATGGGGAGGAAAAAACTAACTGCTTTTTGACATTTTTTCTATCATCTTTTAATAACTGTCTTTAACTACCACTCAGTTTTCCTGAGAACAAAGACCAAATTGTCTGTAGGTAATAGGACTTACCTTCTTTTAGCATCTATTAAAATGCTATTTAATAAAGGTAATAATGATTTTTAAAATCAACACTTGTTTGACAGTAGAATTTAAGTATCTGACTTTTAGGCATGTAGAAAAAATATCCTCATTGTACTATATATATATATATATATATATATATATATATATATATATATATACCTATTAACATAGGACATATTCTTAGCTGCAATTGGGTTCCATCAATGTTTTCTTATTTCAATCACGGACAGTTACATCATTAAATTGCATTCATTTGACTAAGTCACTGAAAAACTGTTCGCCTCCCACATTCCAATTTTAACACCTACTCTTTGCTCTTCGTTTTATATATGCCAGCTTTAGTTCATCATTCAGCTTCCACAGAGATTTATGTATTTATAATGTTTATCAGAATTTTCCAAGAATTTTCTCTGTTTGTAGAGAAAAAATATGGTGCCACAGGCTTAATTTCTCTTTGAAGGTATCTTTTTTACCTTAAAACTTCATGTGAATTTTGTGTTTAAATACATAACATATAAATGCTAATTTTTATATAAATGTTAATAATTCAAACTCTGATTGCTTAAATCACATTAATTATGTGGCTATATACAAAATTCTTCTAGTTTCTCTATGTGTACCTAATCTAATTTGGAATCAGAAATAACAGTCACAACTAAAAACAAATTTAGGGACCATTGTAAAGGGTGAGAAATGTTTCATGAACTGACTACCTAATAGCCTTAAAGGGCCATATGGAGGGAGAGGAACTGGAGTGACCACATTTATGAGCTCCATTTTTCCGAATTCTCTTTCAGAATGCCTATCTCACTAAGAATCGGGAATTTTAGAAGTGAATATTTGCTACATCAATATAGGCAGTATTAATTCCATATGGAAGCAACCAGTGCACTCAAGGACCTCTGAAGTCTTCTTCATTCCTAAAGAGTCAAATTGCAGGAATCATTCTTCCAGGTTTATACCTGGGGAGCCTGGGAAGCTATGAAGATTGACTTTGGATTAAATATTCATTGTGAAAAAAACAACCTTTTATTACAATTCATTGATCTTCCAGGATAAATTGCCTTCTTGGAAGCCAAAGCAAAAAAACATCTGGGTGAAGGGACAACAAAGCCTCAGAAGACAACGTACCACTTGTCCTTGGGACAGGAACTGGGTGACTAGAGGTCAGGAGTAGAAGACTTTCTTTCCTGGTTTTCTTTTACTGTTTGTGTCATGTAAGTGTATTATCCTTTTCAGAAAATAAATTCATAATATTTTTTAGTAAATAATTTCAATACCTCAGAAAATAAGCACGTGAATTTTCATTGTTTTAAGATTTTATTTATTTATTTGACAGAAAGAGAGAGCACAAGCAGGGAGAGCAGCAGAGGGAGAGGGAGAAGCAGGCTTTCCACTGAGCAGGGAGCCTGATGTGAGGCTGTTTCCAGGACTCTGGGCTCATGACCTGAGCTGAATGAAGGCAGATGCTTAACCGAGTGAGCCACTCAGGTGCCCCAGCAAGCGATTTTTCATCCCTACCATAATTTTAGCCTTAGAGGCATCACCCAAACAGTTCTGGAGAAGCTCAAAGTCACACTAAAAGCTTCTATATCTTACAATGCCTCATAACTGAGCAGCTACATAGTTCTTGCAGTTGCAATAAATATTTTAAAAGTTTAAAAAATAGTCAATGTTCTCCATTTGCAGTATAACTTCTAACATTTCTGCTATGTGGTGGGGATTTATTTGGAAGAGACAAGAAGCAAAGGATATTACAATAGGAGAAATGTGTTTATGAATGAGTTAACCCTTTAATGGCAACTGTATGTGAATAAACATAATTAAACTAGAAAAAAATGTGCAAATGTGAAGGATATGCTAAAGATACCCACAATATTGCATATGCTCCCACTTATTGAAAGGAGAGGAAAAGAATATATAGATACTTATTCATTTATGCATAAAACAGTCTTTAGAAAGTATGGATACCTAAGACCAAGATAAAGTGACCCACATTATCTTCATTGCATTGGATGGCATCCAATAGAACTAAATTTTGCCTTTCAATTTATTTATATTTATTATAGGATTATTCAAATTAACAAAAAAAAAATCCAGTACTAAATGAACCAATCTGAACTGAGTATTTCTATGAATACATACCACAATACACACATATTTGGGATAGAAGCAATGACCATGGGATCCTACCTTCTAGGGAAAGGCCCACAATGATCTTTTTCCCTTTGTAGAATGGATTGGATATCATATGAGAATTCCCATCAGAATGAGTTCTAGAGTTTCCAAATGGAAGCTCAATCTTTAAGTATTATCCACCTTTAAATATAGGAGTAAAGTAAAACAGAATCCTCTCTTCCCCCTACACACACACACACACACACACACACACACATTCCATCAAGTGAAGAAGAATTATCAAAATGTGACCGTTTCCCTGTAGTGAGATACCTTATGGGACCAGTTTAATCTATTCTTTCAGTTTGTGGGCGTGTCACTATTGACAGAGTTGTTCAGATTAACTATATGCAAAAGCTAGTGAAACCAATTACATTGATCTTAAATATGAATAATATACTTGCTGGCTTTGTTAACTCCACTCGTGTGGCCGTAGGTTTTAGGGATTTGAGGCAACTCTAAGACATGGATGCTAATAAGATGAGCTTGAAATTAGGCTGCCTTGGTGTTAAGAAAGTGCTATAGCTGAGACTCAGATTCACAATGTTAACACTCATGCATCTACAAAAGCTGTCATTTTTTTATGTGTATGTGGATCACCTGGATTTTGTTAAAATGCAATTCTGGTCCTATCAGTCTGGAGTAGGATCAGAGATTCTACATTTCTCACAAGGTGCTGCTACTATAGCTGACTCAAGGACCACATTTTAATTAGCAAGTCTCTGCCTCTCTGAAGACTTCAAGCTGCATAATTTTTCAAACGTTTTGAATTTTGAACATGAGATTTTGAATATTTGCATACATTGTATCTTCACTATCTATTCAAAAAAATCAATAAAAATTACAAAGCAAAAAAAATCATCTTTTATTGAAGTCCTAGTATTCTGCAGCTGAGAACACATGCAGCAGAGTAGACCATGAGTAAGATGAGTGGAAGCTTGGCCCCTTCAAGGGTTCTTCAGGAACCCTGACTTCTGAGTGGTAAGCTTCATCATGCTCACCCTGGAGATTTCCACTCCTGTGCCTTTAGTTACACAGCTCTTCACAGACCAGCTTGAAGTGTTACTGAGAATGGCTTCATGAAATTTCCTGAACAAAATAATCATATTTTTCTCTCCTACATGCAATACTGCTAGAAGGCAGAGACAGAGAAGAAGAAAAGCAAACCTCCATACACAGATTATATGATGATTTTGTGAGAATAAAATGGGTCCCTTTTCGGGTGAGTATATTTGAAAAAAGTAGCCCCTTCAGATGGTTGAAGCCCTAGGTAGATGGTATCTTTATTCCAAAGGAAAGGTAGCCCTTCCTCCCAGATTAACATGGCTCATAGCTTGAAGAGGGAGCTTGGGTTAGATTTGTGAAGGGCCCAATTTGGCCGTGAACAGGGCAACTCATCTAAAATTCTCCCTAGCCAGATTTAGAATACCAACAAAGAAAATCCTTTAGAAAGTGGGCAATAAATGAAAGAGAAGAATTTTTAAAGAATATCCTTTTCATTCCCTTCCTAAGTCTCATGGTGATAGGAGAGCCTTAGTGCTGGGAGTTCAGGAAAGCAGATGATATGACACTGATGAAATGTGAAGTTCCATTTCTCATTTGTCTGCTCCTTAACATCCAGGCTTTATGCCTGGTCAAGTGTTTGCCTTATATTATGGGCTGAATTGTGCTCCCACTTCCCAATTCCTATGTTGAATGAATATGACTATATCTGGAGATAGAATTTTTCAAGAAGCAATGAAGTTAAAATGAGATCATTAGAGTGAGTCCTGATCCAATATGACTAAGAAGTGTTTAGAACAAAGACACATAAAATGGGAAGACCATGTGAAGACATAGGGAGTAGGTGAAAATCTACAAGCCAAGAGGAGAGGACACAGAAGGAACTAACTCTACTGATATCTTGATCTCAGACCCTAGCCTCCAGGATAGTGAGAAAATTAATTTCTCTTGTTTATAAGCCATTCAGTTTCTGGTACCTTATTGTGGGAACCCTAGAAAACTAATATAACTTGTGTCAACTAGACTTTGATAATTTGTAGTCAGAGGTAAAGGTTTGTTAGAATACAGGGAAATGAAGCATCAGAATTATACCCACAGAAAGTCTTCTACTCACCTAATCTCTCCCTCTTCCATGCAGAATGAACACGGATTCAGATGCAGCAGTGAATTTGAATACAAGCTCTTCAAAAAAATGGACTCTTGAAGGTTGCTCTCCTGACTTGTGATTATCTATCATTTTATTCAAAGCCATAGGGATTCACTGACCACAGCCACTTAGGGGACTGAACAGTGAAGAAATGCTTTACTAAGTACAAACCATTATATTGGGACCTGTGTTAAAACAGAAGAGAACCTAGGAGATGGAGTTCGAAACCCCATTTCTCCAAACTCCACTTCAGAAACATCTTTGACTTGCAGAGTGATCACCTCTCCTTGGTCAATCTGTTTAGAGGGGAGGGCAACATTCACTATTCACTTTTTATTCCACAGCCATTTAAGTCCATTGCTGCCAAGGAGCAGAAGCTTTAGTTAAATGACTTCTAATTAAAAATATAGGAAAGCTTAAAGTGACTTCATAAAGATGTCAAGGCAATATAGTGTATTAGTAAATCACTGTAACTCCCCAGATCTAAGTACATAAGCATAGATATATTTCTTCTTGAATTTTCATTTCAGGAGATGAGTCCCCTCTCCTCACTCCAAAGGTCTATTTGAACACAAGTTCAGTTCGTTTCCCCTTTTCCAAATAACATCTGTAGCACTATTTATGTTCTTTTACACCAAGGAAAAAGCAAATCCCTTCTCATATAAATATATATAGGAATCTATTTCAACAACCCTATTCCACACAGCCTCCACACACGCAAACTTTGTCTATATTTCTCCAAGCATTTTCCTTCCTTCTTCCTCCTTTGTGGCCCAAGTTGACCTACTGCATAGAACCAAACCTATCACTTTCTGACTCCTTCAAAGATAATAAGAAGCCTTGAGGAAATTCATGAAGCATCATTAAGCTGGTGAAAAAAAAATGGGGGAAAAATGTGTTTCATTATAATCAAGTCAGAAAATAGATTTGTCCTCCATTTTCTGTGTAATGCCAAACACCTGTGCTATCTTAGACTCATCACTAGACTCAATGACGTGTGTGTTCATCCAACTTGCTTATTATGACCATGAGGTGAAAATGAATACCACTTAATCCTTGTTTGGATAATTTGCTTCCTTTAATTCCCTGTTCACACACTCCTCTCCCCCAGCTTTAATCTTTGCCCTATGCTTACCCTCCTCATCTATCTTTAGAAACAGCTATTAGTTACTTCTTCATTGGATAGCTATGGTTTCTATTGTACTGGTCCTCAAACGTACATGTGCATATGAACAGCCTGTGTATTTTGTTAAAATTTAGATTCTATTTCAGTAGCTTTAGAGTTAGACCTAAAACATTTCATTCCTGACAAGCTCCCATGTGATGCCAGTGCCACTGATCTGAGATCACACATTGGTTTAAAATGTTCTATTGCAAATACTGCAATAAATAATGTTGCATAGTGACAGATGGTGACTACACTTATCAGGGTGAGCATTGCATAATGTATGAAATTGCCAAATCACTACGTTGTACACCTGAAATTGATATAATATTATATGTCAACTATACTCCAATAAAATAAAGGAACACAATGAAACCAAAAGTCACGTAGGAAATAGAACTGAAAGGTGAGCAAGGAAAACAGAATTTATCGTAACCTCTTATAGAGTTTTTGCAGTTCCAAACATGGGCTCTGGAGGATAAATTATTCTAGCTACTTATGTAACATTTCTGTCAAGTGACCACATCAGCCCATCAGAAAATATTTGTTGAATACCCACTTCAAAGTCCTTAGTAAAATATTTATATTTTAGTTTGGTAGGTATTTCCTAAGGAATTTGCCTTTTCAAAATCCAAAAGACTTCTAAGTCTTTCAAAGGCAGTCAGTAGCCTATCACTCATTAATATCCTTCTCCTTTCTCCTTATCTCCTCATCACCAAGTTATAAAAATATGAGATTTGTAATTCACTTCTCTGCAGATAGGGTTCAGGACCAAGGAGGCTTTCCAGTATCTTTGGGTGGTATTTATTCATTCACTCAACAATTATTTACTGAGCACATACTATATGCCACATACTGTTTACTGGTAACTTCAGAACACAAAGCCACATTTCTGATTATGGGGCTCATATTCCATAAGGGCAGGGAATAAATGGACAATAAAAACATAAAAGATAGGAGTGCCAGAGTAGCTCAGGCAGTTAAGCATCCACCTTCAGCTCAGGTGGTGATCCCAGTGTCCTGGGATTGGGCTCCTCATTGGGCTTCCTGCTCACCAGAAAGCCTGCTTCTCCCTCTCCCTCTGCTGCTCCTCTTGCTTGTGCTCTCTCTTTCTCTGTCAAATAAATAAAATTTTGTAAAAAATCATAAAGATATAAACAATTTCAGATAATCATCAGTAAATGACTAAAATAAAACAACATATAGGACCAAGCATGACTGAGAAAGTATTATCTCAGAAAGGATGATTAGGGAAAGCCTTTTTGTGGTGATCCCATTAGATCTGAGATGTCAGTAATGAGGATCAAACTACAGAAAGAGCTGAAAGAAGACCACTTTAAGGATCTAGTTTCTATGATTTATTCTGTAGAGTGTGTCCCTCCAAGTAGTAGTTTTGCATGCAATATTCTGTGACTCTCACTGAGTGTGTCTGAAAGGTGTCTTGAAATCCAGTTGGTGGGCAGCCTTGATGTCTTAGAGGTTTAGCGCCGCCTTCAGCCCAGGGTGTGGTCCTGGAGACCCATGATGGAGTCCCACATCAGGCTCCCTGCATGGAGCCTGCTTCTCCCTCTGCCTGTGTCTCTGCCTCTGTGTGTGTGTGTGTGTCTCTCATGAATAAATAAATAAAATCTTTAAAAAAATAAATCCGGTTGGTACTCATTTATCCCTAGATTTTTTTTAGTTTTTTACAAGTAAAGATTAATATAGACTGCTTACATGAAGATTGACTTGTTGAGAATAACAGGAAGAGTTAGGTGCAGATTTCAACAATCCAGGAGCAAGCTATACATGGAATATTTAAGTCCATCATACATTCTATGAAAGGAAGAAAAATTATCTTCTGTACCCATTTATTGAGGACGGGTTACATGAGAAAAATGTATTATTTAATAAAAGAATGAGATGTGAGTCCATAGAGATGAATATGATATAGATCCTATCTCCAAAGAGCTTATAAACAAACTATAAAGTAGAATGGGAAAAAAAGTGAGAAACTAGAAGTACAAAGTGATGGGAGTAATCAGTTTGAAGAAAGATTGATTAATATCTGCTATGAAAATCTGTAAATGCTCCAGCAAGAAGCTGGTATTTGACCTTTGCCTTGAAATATGAAACATGGGCACCATATCAATAGGCGGTACGGAAGGCCGTGGTACTAGGTGAGGCCAGTTGGAGCATAAGTGGAGGGAAGGGAAACAAGGTTCAAGGATTGGGTCTCTTGCACAGATGTTAATGGCTTTAAAGATGAGGAGGCACAATAAATAGAGATTTCAACCATGTCAAATGATACATAGTAAGATGAGTAGTGTGAGAATTGTCTGTGAATTTAGCAACTTAGAGATAATTGGTGACCTTGAAAGGATAGGGGATGGGCAAAATGAGTGCAGGGGAGTAGAAGACAGACTTTCAGTTATGCAATGAAGAAGTCATGGGACTAAAAGGCACAGCATAGTCAATGGTATTGTAATAGTGTATGATGAGAGGGGAGCAACACTTGTGGTGAGCACAGCATAACATATAGAGATGCTGAATCACTGTGCTGTATACCTGTAACCTTGTGTGTCAACAATACTCAAATAAATATATATATATTAAAAAGACTTGTTTCAGTAGAGAGGAGAAGGGAACAATTCTGCACGGAGAACTGAAAATCAGCACTGTAGTTTAGTGCTTCTGAAATTTTAATGTCATTCTAAATCTTGATGATCCTATTAAAATGCAGTTTCTCGTGGCACCTGGCTGGTTCAGTCAGTTAAGTGTCTGCCTTTGACTCAGGTCATGATCCCAGGGTCCTGAGATCAAGCCCAGCATCAGGCTCCCTGCTCAATGAGGAGTCTGCTTCTCCCTCTCCCCACTCCTCACCCCCACAGTTCATGCTTTCTCTCTATTCTCTCTCTTAAATAAATAAATAAAATATTTTTTTAAATGTAGTTTCTGATTCAATAGGTCCAGAGTAGGATCTGAGAATCTGCATTTCCACTAAGTTGCTTGGTGATGCTGATATTGTTGGTCAATCATATTTTAAGAAGCAAAAAAAAAAAAAAAAGAATCCTTTCAGGAATTTTCTATATTAAAAAAAAAAGGCAATAAAATGGGATGGGTGAGCAAACCACATGGAAGGGTGTTTGGCATCAAGGGAATTAGAATTAGAATTCCCATTATCACAGCAAGTGTGCTTGAATGTCAGTGGCATTCTCTCCAGAGTTGAGAGGGGGGGAATAATGAAGATGGAGAAGAGGGGAGCCCCGGTGGTTTAGCGGTTTAGTGCCGCCTTCAGCCGGGAGCCTGATCCTGGAGACCCTGGATCGAGTCCCATGTCAGGCTGCCTGCATGGAGCCTGCTTCTCCCTCTGCCTGTGTCTCTGCCTCTCTTTCTCTCTGTGTTTCTCACGAACAAATAAATAAAATCTTAAAAAAAAAAAAAAAAAAGATGGAGGAGAGAGGGGATAATTGTTTGAACAATGTTCTAGAGTAGTCAAGACAAAATGGCACCCAGTGATAAATGAAGGAGAAGCCTTGGCTGGAAGCAAAGACAGTTCACCCATATTATTAAAGAAGGATGCAAAGTTCCTGGGCATAGATGCAAATGAGTTGGATGGTAGAGTGCATAGTGGTTCTCTTCCAATTGTTTTTAATTCTCTATGCAATAACATACTTAGATGATAGGACTTGGGAAAAATTGCTAGAGGTTTGAAGAAAGAGAAAACAGTGTGAAATAATCATGAGATGAGGGCAGAAGGGATAAATTGGTGGAGCACAGAGAACTTTTAAAGCAGAGAAACTATGCCACATGATACTGTAGTGACCAATACATGTCACTATACATTTGTTCAAACCCATAGAGTGTATAACACCAAGAGTGAACCTTAATATAAGCTACGGACTTTGGATGATAATAATGTGTCAGTGTAGTATCATCATGTTGGTAATGGAGGAGAGGGTAGATGAGTGGCAGCAGGAGGCATAAAGGAAATCTCTGTACCTTTGCTCAATTTTGCTGTGGACCTAAACCTGCTCTAAAAAATAAAGCCTATTATATAAATAAATACATAAATACAGGGATCCCTAGGTGGCGCAGCGGTTTGGCGCCTGCCTTCGGCCTAGGGCGCGATCCTGGAGACCCGGGATCGAATCCCACATCGGGCTCCCAGTGCATGGAGCCTGCTTCTCCCTCTGCCTGTGTCTCTGCCTCTCTCTCTCTCTCTCTCTGTGACTATCATAAATAAATAAAAATTAAAAAAAAAATAAAAAAAATAAATACATAAATACATAATTGTGAGAAAGCAAATTGCCTAAGAGAGTTGTTCTCAAACCTGTCAAGCCAATGACCACTTTTGTAACATTTTTAACACCCTTGCTATTATTATAAAAATAAAGTAATAATTTAACCTCGCTACACACATATTTTTTAAAAGATTTTATATATTTATTCATGAGAGACACAGAGAGAGAGAGGCAGAGACATAGGCAGAGGGAGATGCAGGTTCTCCACCAGGAGTCTGATGCAGAACTTGATCCCAGGACCCCAGGATCACACCCTGAGCCAAAGGCAGATGCGCAACCACTGAGCCACCCAGATGTCCCAACACATATATTTTTAAATCAACATAATGTCCTCACCATAATATCAAGAAATAAAAGGAAAGTAAGTCATAGTAAAATAACAAGTATTTCCACATGTAAAATGCTCAGGTGTGGGCAAACAAAAACATCGCCACGAAACACAATGCCCTCTAGGGGGCGATACTACCCTGGGTGAGAATGATTATGTTGCTTGATGTTACTCCACGTTAGGGATTGTGATTTTGCAGGAGACCCACTTGCAAAGTTGGGTGTTTTGTTCAGCTGCTTGGTGCAAGCTCTGGAGTAAGTCGAGTAGCATCTAAACCAGGCTAATAGCTTTACTGGAAGAGTAAATGGACTGAGCAGAGAGCAAGGCAATTTAAGGTCCTGGTCCACCATTCCTTCCTGCAATTCCATAATCCAAAAGATCACGGAAAAAAATTTAAAGAAAATTTTTATAAGACGGTTCACAACTTATTTGGCATGTGCCTATGTAACTTGACTAGGCACATAGCTATTTAGAGCCTGTATCGATCCCGCTTATTTGGGAATAAACATCAGTTTCACTGCAGATTGGTGTTATACAACATGGTATAGGCATTGTACTATCTTTCTAAAATTAAAAAAAAAAGTGAATCTGGAAATACATCAGACCTTGGGGGTTTGGGATATAGGTTTATGAACTGTATACATAAAGGAATTAATAAAATAATGAGCCGTATAATCTAAGGTGGATCAGATAAGAAGCGAGGAGGAGCAGTTGAGGGACAGTGAAAAGGTAGAGAGCCAATGGATGGCAGGCAGATCGTTGCACTGGATGGACTAGAAGTGATATGAGAAGGTTAAAAGTGAAGGTCACAGAGTGAGATGCTTTTAAATGAGACTGCGATTTCGTACAGTTACAGGTAATGATGAGTTTGGACCCTGGGCTGGCCGAGGTCAGAGAGAATCATCCATGTGGATACTGAAATCACTAAGATGCATCGTGGGTACTTAGATGTGACTGCATCAAGGAGTAGTGCTGGGTAATACAGTCTGATAGCCTAAACTTCAAAAGAGCAGGTTGGTATGAGTCCGAAGAGAGAAAGGTCTAGAGGGAACAAAGAGGGAAGAGGAGAACATTCTCCCGTTGGATGGGGTGAAGGGTGTGAGAAAAAAGAGCCTCAACTTGAGAACTTCAGGGTAGCCAGGTCCTGGGGTTAAGGCTAGAAGATGGTAATGGTCACAGAAGAAGGACTGAGGACTCTGGAAAGGCTCACTTAAGGAGATGTACAGAGCCTTGTGATGGGGACAGACCAGTGGCCATTTGTGACAACTGAGGTAAATGTAATAATTGGCTCAGTACTAAGGATACACAGAAACAACAGTAGAATTGTGCAAATGAACAAGCCCTATTCAAGAATGTAAAACAGCATGCCTCTGGGTCAGTAAACTTTTCTTGTAAAGGACCAGATAGTAAATATTTTAGGTTTTGTGTCACAATAACTCAACTCCACCGGAATACACAAAGCAGCTATACCCAACCAGCAAATGAATGGGCATGGTTCTGTTACAATAACATTTTGTTCATGGTTAATCAACTTTTGATTTCATATAATCTTTAATGTCAGAATGTAGTAGTCTTCTTTTGATTTTGTGTTCAATAATTTAGAAATGTGAAAACCCTTCTTAGTTCATGACAGGAAGCAGACCATATTTGGAAAAGGCATCACAGATAGAAGACCTCTGAAATAGTTTAACATAGACAAGGGGTAAATAAGAGAAGAAGAGGTTGGAACTGGACTAGGGAGGACTTTGAAAAGCATGCCAATGACTTTGCTTTTTTTTTTTTTTTTTTTTTTTTTTGTATGCTTTAGGACCATTTTTCAGCATTGTCACAGAGGGACACCTGGGTGCCTCCGTGTTTGAACATCTGTCTTTGGCTCAGGGAATGATCCCAGGGTCCCGGGATCATTCTCCCTGCGGGGAAAATGCTTCTCCCTCTGCCTATGTCTCTGCCTCTCTTTCTGTGTCTCTCATGAATAAATAAATAAAATCTTTGAAAAAAATTGTCACAGAGATGAAAAGATATTATCTCATCAGTGTTTGGGAAGGTAAGTGGTTGTCATAGAAATAATGGATTGGAAAAACAAGAGTGGCTGCAGAGTGTCAGTTTAGAAGTCTTGGCACTTATATAGTGGGGACATTAAATGCCCAGAGACCCCTTTGTTTGAGAAAGGATAAACTGTTCAATGTCATTAGAAATAATTAAAATGGCAATGCTGAAAGGATATTAAATATACAATTTACTTTCTTTCTGAACATATTCAGAGGAGGAAGTTATCAAAACAACAACAACAAAAAAAGCAACTCAATATCCTGGAATGGAACCCAAAGAGGATGGTCAATTGAGGACACACATACAAGGCACAGGCACAGAAAGGAAAGATTATTTAGGAACATTGAGGAGACTTAACTCACAGGACTAAGAAGGTAAGAATATGATGCTGGTTAACACATGGGGGAGAATTCAGAAATGGGGATCCAAAAGTATGGTTCCTCTAGTTACCAGAGCTAAAATTATTTTCCTTTGGGGATTGAGAATTCGTTTTGATGACAATCTCTTAAAATACTTTCCTTTCTTCAATTTTATGACTTTTTTGGGGGGGGTGAAAATCTAGAAGCTGGGGAAAAAAAAAATCTCATCCTAGAGATGACAAGTGATTCTAACCCAGAAAGACACTTCTGAGACCCATCCACAGGCTCAACGGATTTCTGGATTGGTCCAGGAAAAAAACACTTTTAGAAACCTACTACAGCAGTAATTTCTTGGCTCATTCTGTAGAAAAAAGTAAAAATATACCCGGAAACTTCTGCCTTTACTGTCCATATTCACCCAAGCAAAAAATCCCAGTAGAAGTGAAGAAACTTGGTGAGTACTCTGGAGAAATCCTCTTATTTTATTTTGCCCTTTGCTATTTACAGACTGTTCTTCTAAGTGGGGCAATTAAAATCTGCTCCTAAGCGGCCTCTCTTTCCTACTTCTGCCAGCACAGGGGAGGTTAATACCCTCTCTATGAAGAAAATAAATTGTGTAGATATGATAGATTTTGAGGAAATGTATGTCCACTGGCCACAACCTACCCCTGAAGCTGGAAGCAGGCTTGTCATTGTCTGGGCAGAGAATTTCAGATGGAAGAAAAGACAAGTGCAAAAGTTCTGTTCAGTGAGCCTGGTTGGCATGGTTGTAGACAAGGAAGGAAGGTCAGACTTGAGAGAAAAATGAGTGCAGTTGAGGCAGGAGGTAGTGGGTACAGGCTGCATTACTGGCTGCCTTCTAAGATAGGAAGAATTTCAAGTTTTTTCCAAGGGAGATGGAAAGCCATTGGAGGAAGTGGCGTCTCATTTACCTTTTTAAAAAATCACTGTGGTATGCCTTATTCTTTCAATGGTGCACTCTAAATTTCATAATTTCAATCTCATGCAAATTATCATTGTTTTTCTTTATAGTCAACTTTTTTTTTTTTTTTTCTAGAGACAGAGAGAGAGAGAAAGCCTGAACTTGGGGATGGAGGCAGAGGGAGAAGGGGAGAATGTCAAGCAGACTCTGCACTGAGTACAGAGTCCCATGCCTGGCTAGAACCCTGAGATTATCACCTGAACAGAAATCAAGAATCAGACATTTAATCACTAAGCCACCCAGGTACCGTATATTCAATACTCTTTGTGTGTTGATTAAGAAATCTTTCTCAAGCCCAAATTTAAGAAAATGTTTTCCCATTTCCTTCTCAAAGTTGTACTATTTCACCTTTCACAATTGTCTCTATGATCCATCATAATAGCTATAAACTGAACTTTTGTGTGTGTGCAGTATGAATTGTAGGTGAAGATTCCCCCCTCCCCCACATAGATAGCCAGTTGTCTCACCATTGTTTTTGCAAACACTAGTCTTTTCCCACTGCCACTTTTGTTATGAGACAGCATCCTAGTCAATTCAGGCTGCTATAACAAAACACCATACACTGGGTGGCTTTCATCTTATAAGAAATGTGTTTCTCATAGTTCTGGAGCCTGGAAGTCAAGATCATGGTATTGGCATGGTTGGTTCTGGTGAGAATCTTTCTTTCTGAATTGCAGACTGCCAATCTCTCATTATATCTTTATGGTGGTGGAAAGAGAATGAACCAGTTCTCACTTCTTCTTATAAGGGCGCCAATACTATTTGTGAGGGCTATACCTTCAAAAGTTAATTACCTCCCAAATGTTACACCTCCCAGTACCATCAACTTGGGTGATAGATTTCAGCATATGAATTTGGGGGAGAACACAGGCCAGTCAGTTATTCTAGGTGTACAGGTCTTTTTCTAGTCTCTGCTCTGATATATTGTATGTCTTTCCATCATTTTAACCAACTTTATAGAAAATAATTATGATGCAAGTTAAAAAGAGGGATGCAACTAGAAACATATTCTTAAATTGTTCATTCCCGCTGTATTTTCTTGTGAATGGGAGGTAAAGTATAACTGGGAAACTGAGGACCTGCACTGTTTGTTTATATAAAGCAGATTATCCAAACCAACTTATTTTAAAGTACATTTGAGATAGTTTTAGCTCAAAAAAATATAATTTTTAAGTTCCAAATTAAAGATGGCCTGAATCATTGATGTTCACACATTTCCCCATTTTGATCCATTTCTATTGAAAAATGTAAACAGGGCAGCCCAGGTGGCTCAGTGGTTTAGCACCAACTTCAGCCCAGGGTGTGATCCTGGAGACTCCCTGCATGGAGCCTGCTTCTCCCTCTGCCTGTGTCTCTGCCTCTCTCTTTCTCTCTCTCTCTCTCTGTGTATGTCTCTCATGAATAAATAAATAAAATCTTTTTTTTTTTAATGTAAACAAATTATTTAGAGCTATAACTACATTTTTTTTTCACTTTTTTGACTGACAAAATGCTGGTCTACTCACTAATGAGTTCCAACTCATTTGAACAAAATGAATTTAGATCTGAAAGTTAAAAAAAAAAAAAGACAATACATGATTGTGTAGCCCACAACTAGTTATTTTTATTTTTTTTGCCCAAATAAGGCAGAACCAGTATTACTTGTATGCTAAATTTCATCATTTATTTTTTACCACTTTAAAAATAATACAAAACAGTAACCAAAATGTTCTACAGTTTTTCTATTTAGTGTATATAGACTTTAAAAAGCCTAGAGGATCCAATTGCCTAATGATTTTCTCTTGTGCAAGTGTACATTTTACTGGTTTTCCACTTACCACATTACAGATACAAAAGATCTCTAAAGGTAATGTTAAATGACTATGTGGTATAGAATATTTTTCTAAAAGCCAAGGTAATTCTATATAGTGAGAGATGGCATTAGGTTTCCAAAAGATTTTCTGAAGAGGTATGATTCTTGACTTGAGTCTTGAAAGAGATATAAACCTGGAATCAGGGTTGGTGGTGAATTTTAAGGGAGGAGTGGTGTTAGGTTACATGACATTTTCTGGGCTGGAACTGGAATTAGATTGTGGAGCTCATATCTGTTCATTAACCATATCCTAAATGCAAACTAGCATCTAGATTGGATCTTAAAATGGATTTTTTTAAAGAGATTAGTAGAAAGACTGGTGAAGTCCAAATAAAATTTTGTTAATAGTATTATAACAATGTTGATTTTTTATGTTCATTAGTTATGTAAGACATTAACATCAGAAGGTGGCTGAAGGCATATATGAGACCTCTCTGTATCATCTTTGCAAATCTTCCATAAATCCAAACGTATCTCCAAATAAAGGTTTTTTCAAAGACCATGCAATCTGTGGTTGACTCAATTGTTTCTCCCATGGGAAAGGATAAGAGAGGATCTAAGTTAGAAGGAACACTGAAAATTTTCTTCAAGTGAACCCAATTTTAATAGGTTCTTCAGGAGGAAGGGAGGTTGTGTGAATAGTCCTTTCTTAAGAATAAAAAAAAAAAAGAATCTTAGGAAACTGCCAAATAATAACATTCAGAAATCATTGTCAAAGCTCAAAGAGAATATGTGGTCTGAAAAATAGCCTTAAGGTCCTCCACTTAGGCCCACGGCTGAATTCTCCCAGAGGAAATGAAACATGACAATATTTGTGTGGTTACAGCTTTTGTCTAAAGAGCATAAAGACTGTTGAAATATGTGGCAATATAGTGACAAGTCTCATTCTTGTCAGTGTGAAGTACCAAACAGCTTCCACTTTGATTAAAAAAAAAAAAAATAGTAGAGTCCACCTTCACCCATTTCTCCCACTCCCCACTGCCACTTATGGGTGAAGTGGATCAAAACTTACAATTTCCAGTTATAAAATAAATAAGTCCTGGGGATGTAACATCCACCCTGGTGACTCTAACACTAATAATACAGTACTGTATATTTGAAAGTTGCGAAGAAAATAAATCTTAAAAGGTCTCATCATAAGAAAAACAATGTAACTTGGCGATGGACGTTAAATGGTTTTATTGAGGTGGTCATTTCACTATATGTAGAATCATGTTGTACACTTGAAACTAATAGAATGTTATATGTCAATTATATTTCAGGTTTTTAGTATGCCCTCTTGCAAGTCATAATCTACTAAGGTCTCAAAATCCAAGGAGAAACTTATATATTATTAACTGGATTTTTTTTTTTTTTTTGGAGGGGGAGAGAAACTCCAAAAATACATTTTAGAAGCTCTTTAAACAACTGACTGAATTTGAAAAAAAATTAACTTTATGTCTAAAGTTCATGTCAAGACAGAAAGACTTGGGTTCTAAACTTTGGCCCATAAACTAATACCTGAAAAATTTTGAAGAAGGCATGTGTCATCATCAACTTCCTATTTCCTTATTCATAAAATGGGTAATAACAATTCACAAGGTTGCCATCAAGATCAAATAAGTATATAATAGGCATTATAAATGACAGAAGATAATAGTGCAAGAGACTTTATATGAAAAATATAATCATGGCATCTCTAAAATGCCATAACATAATGTAAAATGCTATATCTCAAAGAATTAAGCACACTTGGGCTCTATTTTTTTTTTTGCAATTTTATTGAGAAATAATTAGCATACATCACTGAATGAGTTTAAGATGTACAGCATGATGAGCTGATTTATATCATTGTGAAATGATTACCACAACGGGATTAGCTAACATCCATCTTCTCATATAGATACAATAAAAAGAAAAGAAAGGGAAAAAGGGAAGACAAATTTCTCCTTGTGATGAGAACTCTCAGGATTTACTCTCTTAACTTCCCCATATATCAGTGTTAACTATAGTCATCATGTCATATGTTATATCCCTAGTTCTTACTTATCACTGGAAGTTTGTGCCTTTCTCCAATTCTTCCTCCTCCCACCCTCTGCCTTTGGTAACTACAAATATGATCTCTTTTTCTTTTCCTCTTCTTACATAATTTAAAACAAAATATTTGGGGATCCCTGGGTGGCTCAGCGGTTTAGCGCCTGCCTTTGGCCCAGGGCGCGCGTGATCCTGGAGTCCCGGGATCGAGTCCCACGTCAGGCTCCCGGCATGGAGCCTGCTTCTCCCTCCTCCTGTGTCTCTGCCTCTCTCTCTCTGTCTATCATAAATAAATAAATAAATAAATAAATAAATAAATAAATAAATAATCTATCTTAAAAAAATTAAAATAAAACAAAATATTTCATGTATGAGTGCTCCTACAGTATTTACCTTTCTCCAAATTCACTTAGCATCACGCCTTCAAGTTCCATTCTTGTTGCCACAAAAGATAGGGGTTCCTTTTTTTTTTTTTTTTTGTGGTTGAGTAATATTCATTATATACACACACCACAATTTCGTTATCCATTCATCCATCTATGGACACTTAGTTTATTTCCCCATCTCAGCTACTGTGAATAATACTGCTATGAACATGGGGGTATGGACATCTTTTCAAGATAATAGTTTCATTTCCTTTGGAAATATTTCTAGAAGTGGAATTGTGGGATCTTAGGGTAGCTTATTTTTAATTTTTTGAGGAACCTCCATACTGTTTTCCGCAGTGGTTGCATCAATTTGCAATTCCACCCGTAGTGCATAAGGGTATCTCTAGCCCAACATTTGTTATCTTTTATCTTTTTGAGGAAGGCCATTCTAACAGGTATTGTACACATGAGTTCTAATCTGAGTTTTGCTACTTCCTTAGTTTACTTCCTTGCTTTCTTGGTGCTTCCGAGTTACCATTTTTAAATGCAAATACAATGATAATAATAATAGTAATGATAATCATTTTATAATTTGATTTCTAGATAAAATGAGAAAATGCACATAAAGCATTCAATTAGTATTATCTAGATCACACATAGACTGAAGCTCCAACAACAAAACAACAGTTTATAAGTTTAAGGCTAATATGCACTTATGTATAAAGCATGCTTTCTTGTAACGGTCCATTACCATTGCCCTTGGGATAAAGATCTAACTGCTTACTATGGCCTACAAGGCCCAGGAGTCTAGCACTGCACATCCTCTTTTGCTCTTCCTCCTTAAATACCTATTCCCTCTACTGTTAATAGTGGTGGTGGAGGGCCGGGACGGGCGGGGGGGGGAGGGGGGTTGCGGATTCCTGTCCTCTGATCTACCTTCAAATCGTAGATATTCTAGGAAAACTTTCCCTGAATTTCCAGATTTCATCACAGCCTCTGGGCTCACATAACACCAAATACTTACCCTTCATTATCCTAACAATAGCTGCATTTGACATTAATAAAGCATGATTATTTAGTTGTCTGTCTTTACTTGAACTTCTGATATTTGTTCACCGTGGATTTTTGCACTAATTTTTATTTTATATTTTTTAAAGACTTTTTTACCTATTTTTAGAGACAGAGAGCTTGAGCAGGAGGATGGGAGGCAAAGGGAGGAGAGAAATTGAAGCAGACTCCTGGCTGAGTGCACAGCCCCACATGGGGCCTGAGATATGACCTGAGTTGAAATCAAGAGTTGGACGCTTGGGATCCCTGGGTGGCGCAGTGGTTTGGCGCCTGCCTTTGGCCCAGGGCGCGATCCTGGAGACCCGGGATCGAATCCCACATCGGGCTTCCGGTGCATGGAGCCTGCTTCTCCCTCTGCCTCTCTCTCTTTCTCTCTCTGTGACTATCATAAATAAATTAAAAAAAAAAAAAAAAAAAGAGTTGGACGCTTAACTGACTGAGCCACAAGGCATCCCTCATTAGTTTTTATTTTTAAAAATATATTCATTAACATTTTTTTATTAAACTATCATTAATTTTAATTACTGAATTTTTGGCACTATTTAAATTTTGCTGCAGGGAAACTTGCCAATTATTTGCCTCACTCTAGTTCCTGCCATGCAATTTCACCTTGCAAACTCCTGAAAGCCAGGGATACATATCCCCAGGGCCTGGAACAGTGGTCTGTCTGGGGGAAACACTTAAATATGTGTTGGGTTGGGTGAATGAAAATATATTAATAGTTTTCATATTCTAATATTTTTAAGGAAAATATTGGTTTGTAACATAGAAATAATTTTTTGAAATACAACTTTTAAAAATTAGCCAGGATGTTATATGTAGAAGAATTGCTATGACTAAAGTTCAAGAAATCCAAGAAATTAACTTGTTTCCATGCAACATTCTCTTTGTACCCACTTCAAAAAGCAGCCTACTTTTGTTTCATGGTTTAACTGGCTCCCTAACTCATTTTGGAGAACTGCCTTTGAGCTCAGTTCATATGACAACACATGAGTTCCTTTTGCTTTATTTCTTCAGGAAAGCTAAAACAAAATGGGAGCAAAAATAATTTATGTAGAAGGTGGAGTGTGAAATGTAAATTTAGATTTTCTAAATATGTCACCTCCAGTTTCCAGACAGAATCACACTAACACAAACCAAGTGAACAGACTGAATCAGTTGTAAGGATGGATTATAAAGTAATCTAGTTGATTGTATGTACTGTCTCAAGAGTTAAGAGACTGATAACAAAAGGGTGTGGTCTGGTGAATTCCCTGAAAGGATTTCAGCTTCAGCTAGTATATCTCTCTCTCTAAATATATATGTATCACCAATATCATCTTTTGTATATAAATTATATATTAAATAAAGATATAAATAATATAGTCATTTATATATAATTTATACTTATATATTTATATAAAACATCTGTTCTATATATATTATATATAATATATACTATCTGTTAATATATACTATCTATACATATAGATTATATGTAAATGATTATATGTCAGTTATATTTTTATGTATATAAATAATGATGATTATGTAGAGAGAAAGAAAGACACTTTCAGTGAAGAGGGGAACTTTCAAAGACCAATGACATTGTCATTTAAAGGCTTGGAAAAAATGGCCTATTAGGATTCTTGAAGTGGTATTTCTATTGAAATCTAAAATATTAACCTTTTTTATCACAAAAAAAAAGAGAAAGAAAAAGAAAAAGAAAAAGAAAAAAAAGAAAAAAAAAAGAAAAGAAAAGAAAAGAAAAGAAAAGAAAAGAAAGAAAAAGAAGGAAGGAAGGAAGGAAGGAAGGAAGGAAGGAAGGAAGGAAGGAAGGAAGGAAGAAAAAAAGAAAAAGAAAGAAAGAAAGAAAGAAAGAAAGAAAGAAAGAAAGAGAAAGAAAGAAAGAAAGAAAGAAAGAAAAAAAGAAGGAAAGAAAGAAAGAAAGAAAGAAAGAAGAAAGAAAGAAAGAAAGAAAGAAAGAAAGAAAGAAAGAAAGAAAGAAAGAAAGAAAGAAAGAAAGAAAGAAAGAAAGAGAAAGATTGCTGAAAACCATGTTGGAAAAGTTGCCTATGCAGTTAATTCAGACCATAGCAAGACACCATAGAGAACAGGAGAAAAGTGGTTTCTGGCAATTTCTGCCTCAAAAACTGACCTACAAATAATGTCTTTCAAAGTAAGGAGCAAGGAAGCTTTATGTAATTTCAATTTCATATGGGTGAGGATCTGGTATGCCTACTGGGGGATATGAGGGAAACTGTAGAAAAACAGTTTACCTATTTCCTCCACTGGAAATGATCTTCTACTTCCCAATGTCACAATTGATCAATTGATATTTATTCTAAACAGATGTGTAAAAAAAAAAAAAAAAAAAAAAAACGAGTAGAGCCAACTGCTCCCAGATATATATGTGAATTGCAGACAAGCTTCAAGTAAAATTTAAGAGGTTTTTAAACATTGATTTGGGGGTTTGTTTTAATGGTCTACGCGCTTACACGAACTATTAAACTTGACCAGACCATAACCAATGGCGAACGTCGATTGACCGTGGCTTTCAAAGTGAGTTGTGTTACCTGCAAGGTAAGAACAGTCAACATGAAGGACTGAAAAAGAAAGCGAAGCAATTTGCGACAGGAGGCGGAGTAGGGGTGGGGAGCGGAGGTTGCGGGGAGGTAAGAGAGCGCGCAGGGCCAGGTGTGCTGTGCTTCCAGGTAAACCTGTGCTTCCAGGTAAACCTCTACTTCCAGGGGCGAAACAACTGCCTCCACCGCTGGATCTTTCACTTCATTGACAAATAGCTGTTTAAATACGACTGTACGTGCGTGCCTTGGTTCAACAGACATTTACTGGGTGCCAACCCCCTGCTGAGGCTAGGTGATGGGGATTCACAGGTGTGTCCAGGTGGTGGGGCCCGCGCCTGGGGCGCAGCGGGAGGGTCGCGGGTGACCGCCAGGGGCCGAGAGGAGCGGAGCCAACCCCCACCGCCACCCCCACCTGACATCCCTACTTTCAAAGGTGTGGTAGGGCTCTTCCTCGGGAATTCTAAGCTCGTCAGGGCCGCGCTGAAATGCAGACGTGGCCTCATTTGAATGTGTCCATCAAGGAGGGGATGGGTCTAAAGACTGGCTGAGCTTGAAGCGGGGGAAGCAGTTCCTTCTCCGTCTTACTTGTTAAAGCAGATGGGACTGGAGGTGTCAGAGTGCATCTTGGTAGCATGGGTAAGTCTTGTTTCATGGAACTTTGTTTTTTGTTGTTTTTTTTTTTTTTCTTCCCAGATCATGGAGGAAAGGATGTGTATTGAGTTCATTTCTTAGGATGTACTTTTAACACGGGTCCGGTTCAAAAGGTTTTGAAAATCCTGGGCGAGAAACGTGTTATCATCTAGAACCTGGTGGGGAATGGACCTTGGCCTCCAGGAGACTTGCAGTGTTTAGACTGCGGTGACTCTAGCTGCCTTGGGCCACGGGCCTCAAACTTTTAAGACAGATAAAGGAGGAAAGTAAAAATGCCTTTTCTTGAAAGTAGATGCCAGGTTGAAATTTCCTTAAAGTTGTATTCTTAAATTTTTGTTTTTAAAAAATTCATATAAATAGTATATGTCACTGAAATCTCCTTAAAGTTGCATTCTTAAAATTTTGTTTAAAAATTCATATAAATACTATATTTCACTGCAACAAATGGCTAAATCTATTTTGTATTAAAATGTTCACATTATTAAATCAAGAGAGTATACCTGTCTTCCCTTTCTTCCCCACTCTCCCCCCCACCCCCCACCAATTATCTCTGCAAGTGACACTACCATCCACCCAATTACTGCAGCAAAAAACCCTTGGACCACTTAGTGTTGATTTCTTTGTTTGCCTTACTCCCTTTATCCAATCCTCCAGCAAGTTTAGAAGGTTCTATCTTTGTTTTCTCTGGCTCCCGCCATTTCATCCAAACACCTCCTCCAAACCAACTGCACTCTTCCTGGATTGCTAAATAGCCCAAGGGATTTTTCTGCTTTCACCCTTGCCTCCCTCTGTCTATTCCTACACCAGCCTGAGTAATCATTTTAACCTCAGCCAGAGCAGATTATTTCCTGGTTTGAAAGAAACCCTGTAATGGCTCCCACTGGTTTATGAAAGAAATGCAAATGGCTCCACTGGCTCACAGGACTCTGCAAGGTCCTCAACCTTATCTCAGACCACCTGGGTCTCTGCCAGCCCCATTTTGTAAAGAGTATGGCTTCCTTTGTCCTCTAGTTTGTTAATCCCTTTGTACTCCCTGCTGTGGCCTGGAAAGAATACTCTTCCAACTCTTTCCACTGGCTGATACTTTGCTTTTACAGGTCTCCACCTAATGCCCCCACCTTGGAAGCCATTCCAGACATTCTTTCTCAAGATGGCTTCCCCATTTCCTTTCCCTTTCATACCCTAATTGCTTTTATTTCATATCATTTTTCTCAAACTTAAACTACCTTGTTTATTTACCATTTCACAAGTTATTTACATTTATATCCACACAGATAAAAGCTCCATGAAAACCAGAAACGTGGTATCTTTTTAATGCTCTAGCATCAGCAACTAGAATGTTTGCCACTAAACATTTGTCAAATGACTGAATAAGTAAATGATGTACCCTCAGAAGTACTTCTATCCCAGCTTGAGAAATATAAAATCATATTACTCTAATACCATAATAATGTATTTGTTTAACATCCAGATTCTCTTAACACCGTGTTTACCCAGTGTGTTTTCTAAGTAATTATATTCACCAACAGAGATTGTACCTGTCATACAAACAGGATTTTTCCCATTATAAATTGATAAATTACTATTTCAATTTTATATGTCATTCTCACAAACTAGAATATTGTGTGAGAAATGGTATAATGGTTAGAGATCTGACAAATAAGAAACTAGCTTAGAAAAGTAAGGTCTACCTTTGGGCTTTGATAAGTTCATAAAGAAAATGCCTCTTTCAATCCTAATTTCTTAAGAGTTGTCTTTCTAGGTAACATCTTGGCGTCACTGATAACCAACTTTTTGAAACTTCTACATTGTTTTCAAAGTCCCACATAATTTTGTAGTAAATTAATTTTGGGGGTTTGCTAAATCAATATCACCAGTATGATTATTAATGCATATTCATCAATTCCTTTCATTAGACAAATGTACTAAATTCTGGGACATGTGAATAAAACAGAAGAGGACCTTGCCCTAGCAGAGCTTACCATCTCTTAGGTAAGTCAGATCATAAATTAATCAATACTGACTCTGATCATTGCAAATAGGAGGCTATGAAAATACTGAGCTTGGGGACCTCACTAAACCTAAGAATCAAGGGAAGATTGCCTGCAGAAGTGATGTTTAAGCAGCGATCAGAAATAAGGATGAGAAATAAGCCTGTATATGTGTGTCAATACACACACGTGTACATGTTAATGAAGGAAGAGTGGGGTATTTTATTAAAAAGGATAAGAAAGAATATAACACTTGTACAATTTACCACTATATATATACAGCTTGAAAAAAATATATATATATGTTTTGTTTTGTTTTAGAGAAAGAGAAAGTGAGTGGGGGGGGCGCAGAAGGAAAGGGAGAGAACTGTAAGCAAGCAGACTCCACACTGAGCATGGAGCTCAACACAGGGCTTGATGTGGTGTCCCCAAGATGGTGGCCTGAACCAAAAATCAAGAGTCAGAGGCTAAACTGACTAAACTGCCCAGATGCCCTATACAGCTTGAAAATATTTTTAAATAGCCACATTGTAAAAATATCTCAAAAGAATCCATTTACTTTTGGGGAAAAAAAGAATACATGGAGTACAACAACCCATGCTTTTCAATTGCTAAGAAAGGGTGTTTTAAGTTTCTTTTTAAATATTTGTATATATATTATATAGAAATATTATATTTATTTATTATATACAAATGTTTAAGAAGAAATTCAAAACTCTTCCCTTAGCAATTTATATACATATAATATTTATGTATATATTTAAATATATAATCTATTTTATTGATAATTTATATATTTTAAACATGATTTACATAAAACATTAATCATTTATGTTATATATTTATATATATGTTTAAAAAGACCTTTCAAACTCTCCCCATAGCAATTGAAAAACATGTTTTGTTTTGAGGCTATGTATATTTTTGCCAAAAGTAAATAGCATGGTTCTTTTGAGGTGGTATTTTTAATGCTGCTATTTAAAAATATTTTCAAGCTGTTAATTTTGTCTTTAAAAAGTGTTTAATTTTGTCCCTACAGCAGGACATCAGGACTATAAAATTAAGAGATTCTATAAGGCACACGATTGTAACATGAAGCAAAAGGCTCCTAGAATATAACATATTCATGCTATAACTTTTATAATGTTTCTGCTAGATTTTTAAGGAAAAGAAAACTATTCAAGGCCAAACTCCCCTGTGCTTTATTTTGATTTGCACTCATAAGTGGGAATGCATGGATTTCATGTGTCTTTTCCTCTAAATCTCCATCTTCTGAAGAAATAGAAACTACCCATGGGGCAAATCCAGCCTCTGCTTGTTTTTTATTGGAACACAGCCATGCCCCTCCTTTATGTATCATCCATGGCTGCTTCCGTGCAACAAAAACAGAGTTGAACAGTTATGACATAGACTATGGGGCCCACAAAGCTTAAATCTGACTCTTTATTAAATTAAAATTTTTAAGATGCTGCCCTTGGTCTAAAACAGTATCTGGCAAGCTCAGGACCTAACATATACTTAAAGAATGAATACAAAGATAAAATAACAGGAGTTCATGTAAGCATTCAGCATTAGCTTTGTGCCATGTCCTATGCTCAGTCCTTTACCTGTGTTATTTCATGTTAATTTCACAACAGCCTTTAACACAATAGGCTTTTCTCTCACCCTCACTTCAGCTTTTTAGTCAGCTGCCATTACTTCAGTCAAGGCCTGCCTGAGCTCCTTATTTGAACTGTGAACTCTTACTTTTTACCAGCCCCTTTGCTTATTAAGTAGCACTTTACCTTTTTTTTTTTTTTTTTTTTTTTAATTTTTAAGACTACCTTTAATTCAGGTTTAATAGATGAGGGAAGTTTCTTACATGAGCAGTTAATCAAATAAGTTAGGGCTGAGCAAAGGAAACTAAAGAGAAAGTTTGATTACGATTTCAAAATGAGGAAAATTAGAATTAATGCTTTTGTTTGTTGCTTTCTGCTTTAAGTATAATTGGGTCCATTCTCCATCCTTAGGAAACTGTAGGAAAGGATTTGCTACATCTTACATAGGGCTTCTTCCCCCCCACCCCTCCTTCAATTTTGTTAGTTAACATAGCATCATATTGGTTTCTGGATTAGCATCCACACAACACCCACTGTAGCACTTTACTTTTTAACATGTGATGTGTAATAATTATTTCGTATGATCATGAGAGTGTATTACTCCATGAAGGATAGAATTTATGTCTATTTCCTGATGTGTCTCAATCCATGAGCAGCCTAGAGTAGGAATAGCACACAGTGAGTACCCAATAACATTAGGTAGTTGACCGGAGAGGTCAGATAATATGTGGGGATACACATGTAAGAGTTATAGCTATGACCTACATCTTACATGTAAGATGACCTACATGTCACAGTTCATTTCTCTTACTTTCTTGGGTTTATCAGAGAAGAAGCAAACAACAGCCATTTTGCTATTGAAAAGTGAGTTTGAATCATTTTCTGACAATGGTTCTAAAGTTGGAATATATTTTATCTAAAGGTTACTATCTCAAAGCGGGTGTTTCCTGAAGACAACTTACTCAGATCATTGTCACTTAGAAGTGGTTGACATATCCTGGTGCAAATATACAAGGAAGAAGCAAGCAGAAAAATATGGATCAGCAACTGAAGAAAAGGGTGAAGACTTGTGGCCAGAAAGGCCCGGGTAGAAGAGCCTTCAGTAGAGATAAGCCAAGGCCATCCAAGCCACAGCCAGTCCAACAGGAACTTTGCAACACAACATGGGCCTTCGAAGATGAAAGTATGTTCTTTGAAACTAGCCATCTGGTTGTTGGAGAAGATTCCTTCTCTGACTGTTACATAGAATGCATAATAAGGGGTGAGTTTTCTGAACCCATCCTGGAAGAAGAGTCACTTAAGTCCCTTGACTACCTGGAAGAAGGATCAGAACAAGAGCTTTCTCAACAGGTTCTCACAGCAAGCTCACTTCTGGAAAAATCTCTGAAATGCATGCAAAAAGGAGCAAAGCAAGAACTTCCTCAACAAATTGTTAGAGAGAATTCAGAGCTTGAGAATTCTGAGACCATAAAAAGCAAGAAGCTTCCTTGTGGAGGAATACCTAGCATGGACCTATCCAATCCTAAACAGTGTGCAGAATTTGCTGGAAAGAAACCAACAAAAGATAAGGAATCTGAGGCTCCAGAAAAAATTGTTTGTCCCCACAGTGGATGCACAAAAAAGTTAAAGAGTAGAGCTTCCCTGAGAAAGCATCTCCTCGTCCATGGTCCTCGAGATCACGTATGTGCAGAATGTGGGAGAGCATTCAATGAGCGTGCGAAACTAAAAAGACACTTTCTGGTTCATACTGGAGAGAGGCCATTCCGGTGCACCTTTGAAGGATGTGGGAAACGCTTTTCCCTGGACTACAATTTGCGTACACACGTATGCATCCACACTGGGGAGAAACGTTTTGTGTGTCCCTTTGAAAGCTGTGGCAAGAGGTTTATTCAGTCAAATAACCTGAAAGCTCACATCTTAACTCATGCAAAGACCAACAAAAATCAATGAAAGAGAAGATGGAAAATAATCCTTTAACAGGATAAGCATTAACAAAAGAGTGACGTGGGGACAAACATACCTTATTGTCTCCAGGAGAGAACTTTTAAAGCAATGGCAACCTTACATGGCATATTTTCGTTTTAATGTTACTACAATGCTCCTGTAGTTTATGACACTATTTGAGAACACTGTATAGAATTACAGTGTGTTTCCAACAGGAAGGTCAATAATGAATTTACTTCAAAAGCATAATCCTTAATACATTATGAATTGGATTACTGGATATGGAACTTATTTTCACATGTTATAAATATGAAATTTTTTAAAGTGTATTTCCAATTATTAAGCTTTTGCCTTTTAGGAACAAACTTCGAGCTACGTGTGATAATCCTAAAGAATGAAAATTTGGGAGCAGACTGTCAGTAAGTGAATGAGTAGTTAAACATGTTTAAAAGTTCAATATATCTTTAATCATTTTTTATCATTGTATAAAACTGTATTGAAATCATAGCCATATTTGAGTGGCTATTTGATAGTGTCAATTCATTGGAATCTGTTTTAGATATTTTGAGAGGAAATGAAATCCCAGAGATATGCTTAAATCTGGATTTAAAAAAAATCAAAGACGTGTGTGTATATTGGAAAGATTGTCTTTGAAATTAAACATTGCAAAGATTAATATTGAAATATTGGTGAGGAGTGGGGAGAAAGTTACCCTTCTACATGGCTGGTTAAGATATAAATTGTCACAGCTATTTTAGAGAATATTTTGCAAGAATGCTTTATAAGTTTTCTAGGGCTGGTATGTAGTGTCTCAAAGTTCTGGAGGCTAGAAATCCAAAACCAAGGTGTTGGCAGGGTTAGTTCCTTTTCAGTGTCATGAAGGAAAGGTCTGTACCTGGCTTCACTCCTTGGCTTATAGATGGCCATCTTCATGTTTACATGGTTGTCTTCCCATATGTCCCCAACTCTTCTCTCTGTGCATGTCCATGTCCACATTTCCTCTTAAAAGATACCAGTCATATCGGATTAGATCCCATTCTCATCCCATCATTTTAATTTGATTACCTCCATAAAGCCCTCATCTCTAACTAAGGCCACATTCTGGGGTATTGAAGTTAGGATTTTGACACAAATTTGGGGAGGTACAGTTCAACCTGTAATATGCATTCCCTTAGACTAAATAATTTCATTTGGAATTATATGCTACAGAAATAGTTGCACTAAGGTACAAAGATATTTGTTCAAGGATGTTAAGCATATTTTTAATTTCTTAACATATTTTTAATTTCTTATCATATGTCCATTGAAGAGAATAGGTTGCATAAATCATGATACCTCTTTTCAGTAGAAAGTATGTAATATCCTTAAAGGAACTCTAACAGTAAAGGGAAGGAAATAGAACCACAGCCAGAGGGAAGCCACAGATTAGGAGGAGGAGGTTTGTTATTTTTAATAGATATTAAAATTAATAAAATAAATATTCTGGGACAGAATCTAGGGTATTTATATACTATGGGGAAAAAATTAGAGAAAGTGGTTAAATGTATTTTGGCTAAGGGAGGAATTGTTTTGTCCAGAGGTGACTGGTAAAAATAAAACTATCACTTCAATATGGGGATTAACCGAATCTCCGATTGAAATAGTGTTATGATCAGCAGAACATATGCAGCTATCAACCTTGGAATGCATTACCCTCCCTACATTAATTAATAGTTTAAATACTCAGTGGTTAACATACCACAATTGACCTTAAGATTTAAGACCCCATTGGAGGTAATGGTAGCATGTACCATAAATTTAACAGCTTTTCAGAAAAAAAAAAAAAAATACAAAACACTATATAAGCAGATCAACTTGAAGATTTAATTCTGATTTGAGAAATGGCAAAATATACAATCACATGACTTAAAAGCAATTAAAGAAAAAATGAAGGGATTATATTTTTACCTAGTTAGGTCAATTTACCCTGGAATATTATGGAAACTATCACATTTGGTATGGCATTTGTACCATCACTTCAATAGGAATGTGGGTCCTGAGTTTTTAACTTAAAAGGAAGAGTGGGTACAATCCATTCATAAATTGGAATTTCTTATAAATCAAACACCTGAGTATAGAATTTAGGGTGGGAATTTGGTATTTGACCAAGATGATGAAGCATATGTTTGGCTTTTGCTTGATATTAATTTGTTTGTTTTGGTCCTCTGGATTTCTACAGCAGAGCTGAATTAGGACATAGACTATAGGGAAGCAAAAAGGCAGGACTGAATAAAGAGCAGTCAAAACTAAAAGTCAGTGATAGGGTCTAGGCAGCAAGCTCTTAAGACCTGGGCAGCAGCATCAAAAGGGACAAGGATCAAGATTGACTTCCCCTTGTAAAGGCTGGCCTACTTCTGTAGATTACTCCTGGAGCTGAGGGGGCCCAAAACTCATTATTTTCAACTCTAAAGCTTAAATGTACAAGAAACAAACAAAAAAAATGTACAAGAAACACCAATTTGAGAAAATGTTTGTGTATCTAGATTCAAAGGCTTAGTTAAATTCTGACTTGGGAATAGGATGCTCCTTGGCTAACCTTCTAGTTGTTTGTTTTGTTCCCAAAGAAGATGCCTAAAACTGCTAAGAATGAAGGGGAAGAAGGTATGTGGATGGAAATTTGACAAAGGAACAGAACAGGAAATTAGCTAATGAGGATGTGTTGTCTAAATTCCTAATAACAATGTTTTGGAAAGGAAATATACATATACTTCTCTACATTTGTATTCTAAGGATGAATACAAGATGTGTGAACATGTAAAAAGGAAAATGGAAAACTGAAAAAGGAAATCAATCCATCTAGATTTTCACATGTTTCTAGGTACCAGCATGTTACAAACCCAAAACCCTGAAATATGAATAAATGTGTTTTTGTTGTTTTTTTTTTTTTTTTTTTTTTTTTTTTTTTTTCTGTTTTCATGCTGGTATTTGGACTCATGGGCCATATCATTTTTTTTTCTTTTTTACGGCCAAACATTAAGTCAGAAGGTAACACCAGAGAAATGGCTTTCCACAAAAAAACTAAAATTGTGAGGCAGCCCATCACTTTCTTGGGATCTCTAACATGTAGGTCATAGTTGGCACTTAATAAATTATGGAAGGAATAAATGTAAAACCATAGCTTGATATGCTTTTTAAAATACTAATTATGAGGTTCTCAAAATTATATATAATTTAAAAACCGCTAATTACTTGTCTTTACATAAAATCTCCTGGTTACTGTGTAATAAGGTGAACAACTTCACTAAAGTAGTATTTGCTCATCAAAGAAAAAATACATATTTATTACTCGATACATGTATTAACTCTCACTCTCCAAAAGGAATCACCACTCTTAAAAGATTTTTAAAAGTTGTTCTATTGTTTGGTCATTTTTTAAATAGTGATAATTATCTTAAATCTCTTTTTTATTCCTGTCCTTCTCCAAAATGGGGAGGAGACTGGGGTCTATTTATGTCCTAACATCTTGGATTATGAAGCACTAATCCGCATTGAGAATTAAATCCATTAAGACTGATTAATTAAAAATTTTTTTTTAATTTATTTTTGACAGTCACAGAGAGAGAGAGAGAGGCAGAGACACAGGCAGAGGGAGAAGCAGGCTCCATGCACCGGGAGCCCGACGTGGGATTCGATCCCGGGTCTCCAGGATCGCGCCCTGGGCCAAAGGCAGGCGCTAAACCGCTGCGCCACCCAGGGATCCCCTAAAAATGTTTTAAGATACCTTCCAACTTTAGTTTCTTTTATCTCATTCTCTGATATGTATACAGATCTCCCAGACAGCCATATTTGATTTCTTTTTTTTTTTTTTAAGATTTTATTTATTTACTCATGACAGACAGAGAGAGAGAGGCAGAGAACACAGGCTGAGGGAGAAGCAAGCTCCATGCAGGGAGCCTGATGTGGGACTCCATCCCGGGTCTCCAGGGTCACGCCCTAGGCTGAAGGCAGGCGCTAAACCACTGAGCCACCAAATATGGCTGCCCCATATTTGATTTCTTCATTTCACCTTGGCTACAACATACATTAGTGGACACAGGATTTCTATCCTATTCTATCTAAAAAAAATAACTTTATACAAAAGCAATTTGTCAGATTCTTTTCTGTGGAATATGCATGTGCAGAAATCTGTGTGTGCTTATGTTTTAATTACCTAAAGCACTAGCTCTGAATAAAATGCATGATTACATCCTACATTGGACACAGAACAGTGCAAGATATATTAAAAAGCCATTATATTTGCAACTGTGAGCAAGAGACTATAATTAAAAGGCAATTGGATGAAATTAGCTTTGAGAGTACAAGAGTTTAAGTAGGATTTGGTAAATGAACATTAATGGTTAACATGTGGTTTTTATTATGTCTTTTGCTTCTTCTGTCTGTGACCCCAGGGTTGAGTTTCTTAGATTTCAGTGGACCAGACATGTGAAAACACCTGTACAAAGCTATGCTTTAACATGTGGCTAAAGTTATATCCATAAAAGAAGGCAACATAACTTTTGTGACTTTAGTAAATCAAAGGTATTAGGTAAGCTAGAATGATACCCTGGGCATTAATAAACTATTTCTAATGCTCCTAAGATCTCAGGTATGTGTCATAAAAGCATAGTTCACACTTCCTGCAGCTCAAAATGTTGGTCATAAAATACACATGTACAAATCAAAGAAGGAATAAAACTTTAAAGAATTTTGATTATCGTGACCATTAAATATAAAAAACTTGTTAAAGTTACACACAATATGTGTAATACCGCTTCACCTTTTTCTAAGGCAACTCGTTGCAGACTACTGAAGATTTGACATCGTTCTGATATTTCCATGTGTGGAGGGGAGGTGGAGATCTTTGTGTTTATCAGGTATATATGCCTAATAGATCTACTTAGGGCAGATTAAAGATAACTGCAAATTCTTTCCTATTCCTCTCATTAAGAGTTGGAGTCTATTTCCCCTCCCCTTGAGTTTCTGCTAGTCTGTGAATATCTTGATCAATAGAGTTAGGTGTAAATGATGCTATAATAGCTATGCCAATTTCAGTCCTGGTAGCTATTGCTCTGCTTTCTTGTAAACTAACTGCTATTTAAGAAATAAGGAAAGACAACCATCATCCTGGGCAAAATCCAGGCCACATGTTGAGGACCTATAAGGATAAGACCTGGAGAGAACATGGCCAAACAGTGAGGTGCCCGACATGGGAATGAAGAGCCATCTTACAGGATCAGCCATGCCCAGTCACCCCAAGTGACACCAAATGAACTGTAGGCAAATTACCTGGACAGTCCCTTCCCAACTTTCTGACCTATGAAATGATGAACAAAATAAAATGGTTGTTAACATGGGGACTATAGCTGATAACATTATATTATATAGCTAGAATTTGCTGAAAGTAGAACTTAAATATTATCACCATATATGTGTATATACATAGAAGATTATATGAGGTGATGGATGTATTAACTAGATGGAAGGAGTCCTTAATGTATACCTGTCAAATCACAATATACACTTTAAATATCTTAAATTTTACTTGTCAATTATACATCAATAAAGATGAAAAGATTGTTTTAAGTCACTTGAATTGTGGTTTTTGTTCACTATGCAGTAACCACAATAAACACTTCAGATTTATTTGAATTTTACAGTTTCCACTTTGCATTTGTGTAATGACTGTTGTGTGTACATGTGTTTATATATATATAAATACACACATACATATATACACAGATAGCTTTTACTAATTAGTTTATGACTAAGTTCAAAAGGAATTAATATGTTTTCAAATTTATATCCTAGACTCAAATTCAATAAAAGACATAACAGGGAGGCAAGTAGTGAGTTCCTCTCTCCCAGACCAACAGAGACTGATCTATTAGGTAGGTAGGATATTTAAAGAAACCACAGCTCCCTTTAATAAAACTAAAACTCAGTTTCTCTAAAGGTTGATAGAGGGAGAGTCTCCCTTAGGGAGAAAGTTTCTCTTGAACAATGGTTTGTGTCTTCCTGGGGGGGATGACATAATCAATAACTGCAGCTACCATTACTGTCTTTAAAGGGCCATAGTCCATTTTAACACCGTCCCATCATGAGGGCACAGCTCTTTCCTTATTTCTTTTCAGTGAAAATGAGATCAGGCTGGACAATTAAAAATCTCATTAGAGTCAAGAGGCTAACTCGGTATAGCTTGCTTTCTCAGGTCACAGGCTTAAGAGATAAATCCACCTGTTTGGTTGGGATCCAGAGTTAAGAAAAGCTCCAGTGATTAGCTTTCACCTAAGACCTGGTTTAGGTTTCTGACTGAGGACTCCCTTAACTTACTAAGCTCAGTATGTCTAGATGGAGTATTTAAATAGGGAGACCCCTAAAGTTATCCCATATGGTGATGGAGGATGGACAAGAAAGATGATCTTGTAGAAATTGGCAAGGAACAAATTTGGAAGGGTTTATAAAACCGCCTTTAAAAGTTAGAATTTTGTCTTATAGTCAATGAAGAAAGTATTGAAGGTAATAGGCAAGTGACTGACATGATCAAATTTATGTTTTAGAAAAACCATTTAGGATGGAGGATAAAAGATTGATTTGGGAATAGGAAAACAGGCAGCTGTTGGAATAATAATCCACAGGAGATATGACATGTCTTATTGGACTTTATATTTCCAGCACAGGCATAGTACACAATAAATGATTAATGGATGTTTGAATAAATGCTTGACTTGACATAACTAAAAGTATTTCCAAGAAGTAGTAAAAATAGAAAAATGACAGATGCACTAAACTTAATATCACTGACACACAACATCAAAAGATAAATAATCTAGTTTAAAAATGAGCATAGGGCTCAAATAGACATTTCTTCAAAGATGCATAAATGGCCAATAAGCTCGTGTAAAGATGCTCAACCTCAGCCCCTAGAGAAATGCAAATCAAAACCACCATCATACCACTTTGCACTCTACAATGGCTATCAGAAAACAAGCAACAACAAAAAATACAAATGTTAGCCAGAAACTGGAGATAGCCGAACTTTCATTCACTGTGGGTGAGGATGTAAAATGGCGTAGTCTCTCTAGAAAACACTTGAGCAGTTCCTCAAAATGTCAAGCATGATTATTATGTGACCCAGCAAGTTCACTCCTGGAGAGATATAAAACTCTGTTCACACAAAAATTTTTATGTGAAGGCTCATAATGGCATGATTCATAATAGCCAAAAATTGGAAATAAGCCATTTCCAACCCTCCAACTGATAAATGGATAAACAAAATTTGGTATGTTCCACACAATGGAATGTTATGTTAACCATAAATAGGAACATGTTACAACATGGATGAGACTTGAAGACATGGTAAGTTAAAGAAGACAGACATAAAATCTCCATATTTTATGATTCAATTTACTTGAAATGTCCAGAATAGATAACACCCATAGAAACTGAAAGTAGATTATTGGTTGCCAGGGGCTAGGATATGGGTAGAATAGGTAGTGACCACTAACTAATGGTTTCTTTTTGGGGTGATAAAAATGTTTTTATCTGATCCTCGTAGAATTGTGAATGCACTAAAGAACATCTATATACTTTGAAAGGAAGAATTTTATGGCATGGGAATTATATCTCAATAAAGCTGTTATTTTAATAATCACTATGCAAACTCATATTGTGTTATTAACTGTTTTACAGACGCTTGCATCAAAAGTAATAACTAAGCACATCAGATCCTCTGGAGGTTAGATAGCCAGGATTAAGAACTCAGACATCAGAATCAGGCAAATTGAGTGGAAACTGTGTGACCTCGGGCAAATCACATAACTTTTCTGAACTTTCAGGCATCTGTAAAATAGAAATAATACCTATCAGAGATGTTGTGAAGGTTAAATGAGACAAGAGACAAAAAAAAAAAAAAAAGACTGAGCTAAAGTGCCTAAGAAATGAATGTCTGATATTATTTTCTGTGTACTATTAATATGACCTCTAGTGGGTATACTGTGTCAAGACCATGGTTCTGCCCCTTAAGATTCTTATAATCTTATAGCACCCTGTAGGTGGTTGATAGAAATGATCACATTTATGTTTCCTTAATGAGCATATATATTTTTTCGGAAAGTGTTAAAGATGAAAATATTTAAGGTCAGGATCTAGCAGTTTCATTTGTTTGCTAAAACTTGAACCTCTGTGACTTATACATTGGAAGGTTTTCCAAAGGCAGCTTTAAAGTGCTTTAAAGGAAGATCTGCTATTTTCCAAGCCCAATTCACCTTCTCTCCCTTACACCAGCCAGCTTCATAGACATTTTCTGCTACTGAATGCACAAGGCAATTCAGAGACCTTGCTCTCAGGAGCACAGCTTCCCCCTGGTTCCCCAGGCAAAGCCACAATGGTGTCCTCAAATAGAATTCATGGCATCCTTCTCAGTCCAGGTTTTCCCCAGCTAAAAGTTTTCCTTATAAATGTTAGTGCTCCTTAATTGCCAGATATTTTTGGATAAAGTTGAAAATAACATACAAAGAATATTCATAATTTTATGAGTTTTTTTCTAAGTTCTTGATTTTTAGTTTCTTTCTGAGATAAAAAGTATGGGTGGGGCTCAAAGAATGTTCCCTTTGTCCTAATGTCCATTAGTGGAGACCATGAGGATGGTCCTTCTGACTGGTCTTTAGCTGTAATTTAGGTCCATCAATAGGTGTTTTGCAGTTTTAGGGAAATAGATTATCTCTTTGAGGACCTCTAGATTGGGTAATACTTGAGGCTCTAGGGACATCTGTTACAAGCAGGGTCTGAGTCCCACAAAATATGCTTAGTGCTAGAACTAGTGACATGTGAATGGCAAAATAGTAAGATGCAAATTGAAAGAGTTCTATTTCCAAAGTATAATTCTAAGACCGTTTTTAGTTCTGAAAGTCTGTTCTAATTTGATGGTGTTGACATATGATAAATGAGTCATGTTAAGATAATACAGTAAAAGGTAAGAAAGAGATAAATTAGTGTTTTATTGTTATTATATTTTTATTATTACCATTACTAATGACTTAAGGACACAGGTGCTCAAACCATTGGCCTTGGCTTTCGAGGGAATTATAGGTATCTATTTTAGAGTGGTTGAAATAATAAAGATACACATTCACATTCGCAAAGCGCTTTGCAAATGAAAGGTATGGTGTGAGCATAAAATGGCACATTATGAGCACAACATGCCATGTAAAATGGAACAGAATGTGTCTCTGCCAAAATCCATAGTTGAGGCCTGAACCCCTAGCACCTCAGCATATGAAATAAAGCTTTTACAATGTGGGTTAGGTCAAATAGGTGGTTAGAATGGTCCCTGATTCAATCTGACTGGTATCTTTATAACAAGAGGAAATTTGGACACACAGAAGAGACACCAGGGATGTGTACTCACTAAGGAATAGCCTTGTGAGGACATAGCAGGAAGGCGCTATCTGCAAGCCAAGAGAGACTACAGAAAAAACAAACAAACAAACAAACCTGCTGACACTTGATCTTGGGCCTCAGGCCTCCAGAATATGAGAAAATAAATGTCTGTTGTTTAAGCTACCCAATCTGTGGCATTTTATTATGGCAACCCGAGCAGGTTACACAGTGCACTTTGGGGAAGTGCAGTCAGAGGAAGAATAGGAGCAAAGACAGGAGTCACAAAAGAGCCTTGCACAAGCAGGGAATAAATACTTGGCAAGAACTGCCAGGGAATTGACTGGAGGTTTGCACAGACCCCTGTGCTAAAGTGAGCTTTATGCTCTGCTGAGGAGCTTTAAGTTCTCACACACAGAAACTTAAGTCATTGAAAGGAGACTTCCAGGTCATCTGGGTTTGTTTTGTTTTAATTGCTATTGTTTTAAGAAATGGGATCATTTTCAAGAACTGTGGCAAACTATAAAGCATAAATAAGAGATAAACACACTACAAACTTTACCAAGTAGAAGGAACTGATAAAGATGTTCCATAAAATTCAATGAGTTTGGGGCACCTGGGTGGCCCAGTCGGTTAAGCATCTGCCTTCCAGTCAGGTCGTGGTCTCATCAGGGTCCTGAGAGAGAGGCCCACATTGGGCTCTCTGCTCAGCGGGGAGTCGGTTTCTCCCTCTAGCCCTCACCTCACTTGTGTTCTTTCTCACTTACTCTCTGTCTCAAATAAATAAATAATCTTAAAAAAAATCAATAAGTTTATTTGGAAAAGCAATACATTCAGCTCTGCATGTTATATCTACCACTATTGTATGACCTGTGGATGTGAGCATCTGTGAAGTAGGGGTGAAGAAAAAGCTAGAGAAGACAGGTCTGTTTGGAAGAAGTATTGAAAGCCTGAAAAAAGGCAGCTACTGTAGGGAGAGAGAGAGAGAGACGAGTAAGGTAATACATAGGTGAAATTATCAGGCCATGGTAGATGCAGGGGAGGAGGAAGAAACTGATAAAGTTTGTCTAGAATGGTCTTTAGGTTCCCAGCTTGGAAGAGTGGGTAGGTTGGATGCCAGGAAGGGAAACAGAAGTTGGAAATGCAGGAGGAGGAGCAAGGGGAGACTATGTGAGTTTAAGATGAGACTCATTGTGTGTGTTGGGACACAAACAAAAATCACTGTGAATGTGAACCTAATTGAATTTGACTGGGGAAGCTAAGAGTTTTACAGAATTAGCATTTCACAATTCTATTTCTTAAGATAGTTTAACTCTGTGTTACAATAAATAAATAAATAAATAAATAAATAAATAAATAAATCAGAGAGGATAAGTAGCATTTTAACAGGTTAAGGCTGAGATAGTTTCATTACATTTTCAACCCTTCAGATTGACTAGTAAGTCTATGACAAACTTAAAATACATAAAATCAAAATCAAAACAGATCAAAGCCATTTTGTCTCTAGCAGTTAAGTATTTATTTGCACAGAAGATCAATATGCTCAAGAATATCCAGCCAAATCTTTAAAATAATTAGGAATTCAAAGACCCACTATCTAGAAATTTCTCTAGTCAAAGAAATAACCATCGTTGTAAAATAGCTGACAAGCCATTTATTAAAACAGCAGGCGACTAATGCTTCTCCTTGTTTCAAGGTTACATTATAAATCAACTTAGAGGGGCAAAAGCCTTGTAGGAGACCTGTAGGAGGATGAGCAGAACAATTTAAACTATTAAAAAAAAAAAAAAGAGTCCTAAAGTGCATATCTTACTTACAGAAAGAATGAGGTTTAAAAGGATGATAATTAACAGAAATTGACACAGCTGGCATCCAGCAAGTTTCAATTGCAAAGATCATATAAATTGATTTATAATGTTCCCATGTGGCTAATGAAAGTAGATTGGTGACCATATTGTTCTAAATGATTGCATTAGAGAACATTATTACTTTGGAGAAGCCCACATTAATAATAAAATCATTATCACCAAGGAATAAATAAAATAATACTTTTCAGAATCAACGTGTTGGATTTTAACACTCATACTTTACTATTATTGTCTTTCAAAATGATTAAAACAAAACCTTGAAAGAAGCATCAGTTCTGCTCTTCATTTTATTTTTCCCTTGCAAAAAAAGGAGATTCAAAACCTTCCTGATGTCAGCACTTAGAAAGGTTAATTATTCATACCGAACAATGAAGAGGAAGCACTAGATTTAATTGGACACATGCTTCTCACATTTAAAGATCGGGGAGTAGATAATGATGTCCCTTTTGTGTCCTTCCAAAAGAAATATGGGGAACTGATAGTGTCTCATGTAAGTCTTAAAAGAAGAAAACGTAGAGCATGCATTTTCGTAAATCACTCACTCATTAAGGAAAAGAACTCAGAAGAAAGGAAAGGTAGTCTCGATAAGATGTAATCCTTTCACAGAGCTTAGATACGATCACATTTAAATGTCTTACTTTGGAAACAAGTCCATTTGCTATCACTAATCTCTAGACTAGTTGATAATTCTGACGTATAAAGTTTTCCCTAACTACAGGGACGTTCTAATCAAGGAAATAGTTAAAAGGAATAAACAAACAAACAGAAAAACTGGACTTCAGAGCATTCCATCAACGAATTCTGGTGAAAGCTTATAGGAAATGGTGACAGTAATACTCTTTTGCTCAAAGCAAATAAACTACACTGTAACCTGCATGATCAGAGAGAAACCCAATCTTTTTTGTTTACCTATCTCCTGTGCTTAGTATAGCATCCAGTAGGTATTAAGTAGGCAGGGCCTAACTACATGTCAAAAAAATGAACTTTGGAAAGGTCAATTCCAGGACATATACTGACAAGAAGTTATAAGTATTCTTGGAGCAAAAATCATTCACTCATCAAATTTTTTTAATGTAAATCCCTTTTTGACATATTAGATGCAGAAAAATGTACAGATCATGCAGTCACTTGCATTCCACTTGCCCCTTCCAGACCTTATCCACCCTCACCCAAAAGATAACCACTCTACTGACCTCTAACACCATTGTAATTGTTGATGGCATCTGGGAAGTTTCTGCTTTAGGGCTGTTATAAATAATACTGCTGTGAATATTCATATGTCTTTTGGAGAAAAAAAAGGTTCTCATTTCTTCTGCATATAATTAGAAATGGAATTGCTCATCATTTGTATATATATATGATGAACTTTAAAAGATATTTTCAGTTTTCCAAAGCGAGAGAGAAAATTCCTCTAAAGAGTCATCTTAAGCAATGGGTAGGAGTCCTTTATCAGCTGTGTGTGTCATGACACACAGGCTACTCCTTCTGTCTTCCCTCTCACAGGAACCAGGTTTCAAAAATTATCTTCTTGGTCTAATTCTCTTTTGATAATCTCATCCAGTTTTAGGCCTCATTTTACTTATTTATTATTTATTTATTTATTTATTTTTAAGATTTTACTTATTAGAGAGAGAGAGAGCACGAGCAGGGAGGATAGAGGAGGGGTGAAGGGAGAGGGAGACTCAGATATCAACCCAACTGGCGACCTCACCCCACAACGTTCACTAAGTCTTTACTTAGTGGAAACTTCTCAGCAAGATCTTATCTGATTACTCTATTTTCTGCCTTCTCACTCATCACCATCTAATATACAATATATTTTATTTATTTGTGTTACTGTCTCTCTTTCTTCTGAAATGTAAACTCTATGAGGCTAGGAATGTTTGTTCACTTCCATATACTTTTGAGTTCAGTAATTTTGTTTTGTTTTGCTATATCCCAAACACTAGTAAGAGAGTCTGGTGCACAGTAGGCATACAATAAATATATGCCAAATGAATAAATGAACTTACTGAAATTTTATTTGGCAATCTGTTAATAAATAGCCTAAAATCAGATATAATACTCAAATAGAGTCTTACAAGTAGCCCACAAAAAAGAAACTATAATCTTCTATCTTATATATTCTGTCTTATATATGTGATAGCTACCCACAGATAACACAAAATAGCTTTGAACAGTTGCTTCATTTACAGACTTTCTGGATTTTTGGGTTTTTATGTGCTGCAACCTTTCTCAATATCTTGCTGGAGTCAAAATAGTCAATGAAAAGTTATACCCACTATACAGAGAACAAACAGCGTGAAATTCATTCCATACTTTACTCTTTCTCCATATTTTAGTAAACTCTAGTACAAGATATACAACGCATTTTCCTTGTCCTAATAATTTTAAAAATCTAAGGAAAGGAATAATAAATATTTTTTCACTATGAAACAAAAGTACATATAGAGTGACATATACATGAATGATGAAGGGTTATCTATATAAGCTTCACTGAAATTCTAATCCTTGCATCTTCTAATCTTGAATAAAGAAGAAGAGCTATAGGTCATTCTTAAAATTTTTTCCAGTAAACGGGGTATGAATTCATAGGTTGTATAAAAATCTGTAAGCACTTATTTTCTATTTATTATATTTTTTTCATAATGGAAGTAATATATGATTATGATGCATAAAAAAGAAATACAGGAGCACCCAGGTAGCTCAGTCTATTAAGTGTCCAACTCTTGATTTGGGCTCAGATCATGGTCTCAGGGTGATAGGGTTGAGTGCTACACAGGGCTCTGTGCTGAGCATGGAGTCTCCTTAGGATTTTCTCTTTCCCTCTCCCCCTTCCTCTGCTTATGTGTGCTCTCTCTTTCTCTTTTTTAAATAAATGAATAAATCAAAAAAAGAGAAAAGAAAAACCACACAGAGTGAAGAGTTAGCATCATTGCCACCCTACCCTTTTCTTCATATGTCACTAAAGATAAGTGTGTAGTATATTTCCTCTCCTCTGCATTTGTATGTGTGTGTGTGTATATACCTAAAGTTTGTGATATATATTTATAACATGCATGATACGACCTTATTTCCCTTATGAAAATCTTGCTATTTGTGTCCAGATATATTTGGATTTTTTTTAAATGGGATGATATGGGGGCACCTGGGTAGCTCAGTCAGTTAAGCATCTGCCTTCAGCTCGTGTCATGATCCTGGGGTCCTGGGATTGAGCCCTGCATCAGGCTCCTTGCTCAGCGAGAAGTCTGCTTCTCCCTCCTCCTCTGCTTCTTCCCTGGCTTGTGTACTCATTCTCTCTCTCTCAAATAAATAAATAATCTTTTTTTTAAGGGATGATATGAATACTATATGACCATGTTTTACTAGTAGTGCTATATTCTAGAGTTTCTCTGTATATAAAGGTCTACCAAAGCTTCTTAATGGCTGCACAGCATTTTTAATATGAAGACATTGTATCTTATTTAACCCTTTGCTTTGGAGAATATTCAAATTGTTTACAATATCTTGTTATTATCAGAAATAATACAGCAAACTTTGGTGTCTGACTTTTGCATAAGTTATGAATATTTCTTTAGGTCAGCAGTTCTCAGAGTGTGGATCTGGAGCCCCCTAATATCTTATTTGCCATTGTGCTTGTGTCAATATTTACACTTATGAGGCAAAAGCAATAATGAATGAACCAGTTTGCAGTGTAGAGCAAGTCAAGGCCTTGGCACAAAAATGAACTAGAGTTATTATATCCTTCTCTACCACGCATCAAACACTGACACTTTTATAATGAAAAATAATTTATAATAGACTGCATCTAATCCAAAATTATAATGAGTGGTTCTGCATTCATATACAAATTCTGTTAACTTCCGTTCAAATTAAAATTCTTTTGACACGTATCTCATATGCCAATATTTCTAAATCATAGATAAGTACATTCCAAGTCATCTAAATGAGTTGATTTGGGCTCTGTGCTAGACAGCCTGCTAATATGGCTGCCAACAATTCTTCCCAACTCTTTAAGCACAGACCACTCCTGATGTCAAGAGTAAATTCTGTTTCCTCTCCATTTGAATGTGAGCTGTATTGTAACTTCTTCGAACAATAGAATACCATGGAGGAGACATTCTAGAACTTCTGAGCCCAGGCTTTGAGAGTACTGGAAGTTTTTGTTTTTCCCTCTTAGAACAAGTTTCTAATTATAAAGCAGCTCAGGCTAAACTATTGAATGAAGAGAAGCCCTGAGAAAGGACCATCCATTGTGGATGTTCCTGCCACTGTTGAGCTTCTAGCTGAACACAGCAGAATGAATACCTTCAACTTATGCATTGTGAAGAAGAAAAGCTGCCCAGCTGAACTCAGCCTCTCCACAAGATCATAAATAAAATCATAAATTGCTGTTGTTTTAGGTCATTGACTTGGTGGTTTTCAATTATTCAGCAACTGAAAACTAACTTTTCAAAGTAAGCAATGAGTAACTCACCACTCAACCATTATATTTGGATATCTAACACTAAATCACATGAAGTTTATTTCAGAAGGCATATTTTTGGTTAACATTTTATTTTGATATATTTATAAACTCACAGAAAAGAATAGGACAAAGGACTCCCATACACCCTTTACATTTTATCATCTTTGCTCTATCATTCTGTCTCTCTTTATCTGTCTCTGTGTCTCCTTCTCTGTCATTCTTCCTTACATTTAAAAATAAGCTCTAAATATCGTATCCATTTATCCCTGAACATTTCAGTGAGTATTTCTAAGAACAAGGATATTTACTTACATAAACATAGTACAATTATCAAATTTAACTTTAATAAAACTATTATCTGATAGGCAATCTCCATTTCAAATTCTATCCATTTTCCCACTAATGTCCTTTACGGCTACTTCCTCCCCTCTTCCCTGGGTTGAGGATCCAATCCAGGGTCATGTATTTATTACATGACAATTGTCATGACCTTTTTTGTTTCCTTTAATATAGAAGAGTTTCTTAGCCTTCCTTTGTGCTTCTTGACCTTGACATTTTTGAAGAGTACAGGCCAGTTATTTTGTAGAATGTCTCCCAGATTGGGTTTGTCTGTTGTTTCCTTATGATTAGACTCAGGTTGTGCATTTTTGGCAGAAATATAACCGTAGTGATTTGGGGGCCTTCAGTGTGCATTATATCAAAAGGCACATGATGTCGGTTTGTTCCAAGGCCAGGTTATCTTTGAGGACTTTGTTAAGGTATTGTCTGCTATGTTTCTCTACTGGAAAGTTACTGTCTTTCTCTTGTTTTTCATAAGTAATTTGTGGGGAAATACTTGGAGACAATGCACATATCCAGTTCCTATCAAACATTCACTCAGTGGTTTTAGCATAAACTCATAAGGAAAGGAATATTTTCAACAAATATATAACAATAATTATTAAGAAACTTCTTGAAGCAAAATGTTCATTGTATTTTAACTATAAATGAATCAGAAATGTATGGCTTCAATTTTCTGTAAAATATGTTTACTTAAAATTCAGCACAAATGTGTTTCATAAAGTGCATTTTAAGGCTTTATTAAATGAAACATATTTTCAAGAAACAGATTGATATATTCAAAAATTAAAAGATTGGAGTTACCTAACCCTACGACAAATTTTATAGCATATTTTCCAATGCATTTAACAACCAAAAACAAAAAAGAAAAAAAAAGTATATATAATACATATATTGTTTATATAGTCTAAACTGAATCTACAACAAAATTAAAAACTGTTATATTGCAATTGGGAGAAAATGCAGATTTTTGTATTTAATTAACATTTACTGAAAGTCTATTACCTGCTAAACATTGTGATTCATTATCCCATTCATACTAAGCATCTTATTTTTATTATCACAATTCTATACAGTAGTTGCTTTATGCCTTTTTTTCACATAAGAGAACTTTTAAGAGTTTTATTTATTTAGCAAATAATGACTACTCTGTGCCAGGTTCTGTCTTAAACACTGGGAATACAATATGAAATAAGGTAGAAATGACTCTCTTATACTCTAAGCAAGACAGATGAGTAAATAGCCAATTATAACACTCTGTGCGTGCCTAATGTTTTTTTTTTTTTTTTTCAAATCCAGCCAGCATCATAGGTCCTTTTTTTTAATTTATTTTTTATTGGTGTTCAATTTACCAACATACAGAATAACCCCCAGTGCCCGTCACCCATTCACTCCCAACCCCCGCCCTCCCCCCTTCTACCACCCCTAGTTCGTTTCCCAGAGTTAGCAGTCTTTACGTTCTGTCTCCCTTTCTGATATTTCCCACACATTTCTTCTCCCTTCCCTTATATTCCCTTTCACTATTATTTATATTCCCCACATGAATGAGAACATATAATGTTTGTCCTTCTCCGATTGACTTACTTCACTCAGCATAATACCCTCCAGTTCCATCCACGTTGAAGCAAATGGTGGATATTTGTCATTTCTAATAGCTGAGTAATATTCCATTGTATACATAAACCACATCTTCTTTATCCACTCATCTTTCAATGGACACCGAGGCTCCTTCCACAGTTTGGCTATCGTGGCCATTGCTGCTATAAACATCGGGGTGCAGGTGTCCCGGCGTTTCATTGCATCTGTATCTTTGGGGTAAATCCCCAACAGTGCAATTGCTGGGTCATAGGGCAGATCTATTTTTAACTCTTTGAGGAACCTCCACACAGTTTTCCAGAGTGGCTGCACCAGTTCACATTCCCACCAACAGTGTACGAGGGTTCCCTTTTCTCCGCATCCTCTCCAACATTTGTTGTTTCCTGCCTTGTTAATTTTCCCCATTCTCACTGGTGTGAAGTGGTATCTCATTGTGGTTTTGATTTGTATTTCCCTGATGGCAAGGGATGCAGAGCATTTTCTCATATGCATGTTGGCCATGTCTATGTCTTCCTCTGTGAGATTTCTCTTCATGTCTTTTGCCCATTTCATGATTGGATTGTTTGTTTCTTTGGTGTTGAGTTTAATAAGTTCTTTATAGATCTTGGAAACTAGCCCTTTATCTGATATGTCATTTGCAAATATCTTCTCCCATTCTGTAGGTTGTCTTTTAGTTTTGTTGACTGTATCCTTAGCTGTGCAAAAGCTTCTTATCTTGATGAAGTCCCAATAGTTCATTTTTGCTTTTGTTTCTTTTGCCTTCGTGGATGTATCTTGCAAGAAGTTACTGTGGCCGAGTTCAAAAAGGGTGTTGCCTGTGTTCTCCTCTAGGATTTTGATGGAATCTTGTCTCACATTTAGATCTTTCATCCATTTTGAGTTTATCTTTGTGTATGGTGCAAGAGAGTGGTCTAGTTTCCTTCTTCTGCATGTGGATGTCCAATTTTCCCAGCACCATTTATTGAAGAGACTGTCTTTCTTCCAATGGATAGTCTTTCCTCCTTTATCGAATATTAGTTGACCATAAAGTTGAGGGTCCACTTCTGGGTTCTCTATTCTGTTCCATTGATCTATGTGTCTGTTTTTGTGCCAGGACCACACTGTCTTGATGACCACAGCTTTGTAGTACAGCCTGAAATATGGCATTGTGATGCCCCCAGATATGGTTTTCTTTTTTAAAATTCCCCTGGCTATTCGGGGTCTTTTCTGATTCCACACAAATCTTAAAATAATTTGTTCTAACTCTCTGAAGAAAGTCCATGGTATTTTGATAGGGATTGCATTAAACGTGTATATTGCCCTGGGTAACACTGACATTTTCACAATATTAATTCTGCCAATCCATGAACATGGAAAATTTTTCCATCTCTTTGTGTCTTCCTCAATTTCTTTCAGAAGTGTTCTATAGTTTTTAGGGTATAGATCCTTTACATCTTTGGTTAGGTTTATTCCTAGGTATCTTATGCTTTTGGGTGCAATTGTAAATGGGATTGACTCCTTAATTTCTCTTTCTTCAGTCTCATTGTTAATGTATAGAAATGCCACTGATTTCTGGGCATTGATTTTGTATCCTGCCACGCTACCAAACTGCTGTATGAGTTCTAGCAATCTTGGGGTGGAGACTTTTGGGTTTTCTATGTAAAGTATCATGTCATCGGCGAAGAGGGAGAGTTTGACTTCTTCTTTGCCAATTTGAATGCCTTTAATGTCTTTTTGTTGTCTGATTGCTGAGGCTAGGACTTCCAGTACTATGTTGAATAGCAGTGGTGAGAGTGGACATCCCTGTCTTGTTCCTGATCTTAGGGGAAAGGCTCCCAGTGCTTCCCCATTGAGAATGATATTTGCTGTGGGCTTTTCGTAGATGGCTTTTAAGATGTCGAGGAATGTTCCCTCTATCCCTACACTCTGAAGAGTTTTGATCAGAAATGGATGCTGTATTTTGTCAAATGCTTTCTCTGCATCTAATGAGAGGATCATATAGTTCTTAGTTTTTCTCTTGCTGATATGATGAATCACATTGATTGTTTTACGGGTGTTGAACCAGCCTTGTGTCCCGGGGATAAATCCTACTTGGTCATGGTGAATAATTTTCTTAATGTACTGTTGGATCCTTTTGGCCAGTATCTTGTTGAGAATGTTTGCATCCATGTTCATCAGGGATATTGGTCTGTAATTCTCCTTTTTGGTGGGGTCTTTGTCTGGTTTTGGAATTAAGGTGATGCTGGCCTCACAGAACGAATTTGGAAGTACTCCATCTCTTTCTATCTTTCCAAACAGCTTTAGGAGAATAGGTATGGTTTCTTCTTTAAACGTTTGATAGAATTCCCCTGGGAAGCCATCTGGCCCTGGACTCTTGTGTCTTGGGAGGTTTTTGATGACTGCTTCAATTTCCTCCCTGGTTATTGGCCCGTTCAAGTTTTCTATTTCTTCCTGTTCCAGTTTGGTAGTTTGTGGCTTTCCAGGAATGCGTCCATTTCTTTTAGATTGCCTAATTTATTGGCATATAGCTGTTCATAATATGTTTTTAAAATCGTTTGTATTTCCTTGGTGTTGGTAATGATCTCTCCTTTCTCATTCATGATTTTATTAATTTGAGTCTTCTCTCTCTTCTTTTTAGTAAGGCTGGCTAATGGTTTATCTATCTTATTAATTCTTTCAAAGAACCAACTCCTGGTTCTGTTGTTCTGTTCCACAGTTTTTCTGGTCTTGATTTTGTTGAGCTCTGCTCGAATCTTTATTAACTCTCGTCTTCTCCTGGGTGTAGGATCTATCTGCTGTTTTTTCTGTAGCTCCTTTATGTGTAAGGTTAGCTTTTGTATTTGAGTTCTTTCCAGTTTTTGAATGGATGCTTGTATTGCGATGTATTTCCCCCTTAGGACTGCTTTTGCTGCATCCCAAAGATTTTGAACGGTTGTATCTTCATTCTCATTAGTTTCCATGAATCTTTTTAATTCTTCCTTAATTTCCTGGTTGACCCTTTCATCTTTTAGCAGGATGGTCCTTAACCTCCACGTGTTTGAGGTCCTTCCAAACTTCTTGTTGTGATTAGTTCTAATTTCAAGGTATTATGGTCTGAGAATATGCAGGGGACGATCCCAATCTTTTGGTATCTGTTCAGACCCGATTTGTGACCCAATATGTGGTCTATTCTGGAGAAAGTTCCATGTGCACTTGAGAAGAATGTATATTCAGTTGAGTTTGGATGTAAAGTTCTGTAGATATCTGTGAAATCCATCTGGTCCAGTGTATCATTTAAAGCTCCTGTTTCTTTGGAGATGTTGTGCTTAGAAGACCTATCAAGTATAGAAAGAGCTAGATTGATGTCACCAAGTATAAGTGTATTATTATCTAAATATTTCTTCACTTTGGTTAATAATTGATTGATATATTTGGCAGCTCCCACATTCGGGGCATATATATTGAGGATTGTTAAGTCCTCTTGTTGGATAGATCCTTTAAGTATGATATAGTGTCCCTCTTCATCTCTCACTACAGTCTTTGGGGTAAATTTTAGTTTATCTGATATAAGGATGGCTACCCCTGCTTTCTTTTGAGGACCATTCGAATGGTAAATGGTTCTCCAACCTTTTATTTTCAGGCTGTAGGTGTCCTTCTGTCTAAAATGAGTCTCTTGTAGACAGCAAATAGATGGGTCCTGCTTTTTTATCCAGTCTGAAACCCTGCGCCTTTTGATGGGGTCATTAAGCCCGTTCACGTTCAGAGTTACTATTGAGAGATATGAGTTTAGTGTCATCATGATATCTATTCAGTCCTTGTTTTTGTGGACTGTTCCACTGAACTTCTTCTTAAAGGGGAATTTTAAGAGTCCCCCTTAAAATTTCTTGCAGACCTGGTCTGGAGGTCACATATTCTTTCAGTTTCTGCCTATCTTGGAAGCTCTTTATCTCTCCTTCCATGTTGAATGAGAGCCTTGCTGGATAAAGTATTCTTGGTTGCATGTTCTTCTCATTTAGGACCCTGAATATATCCTGCCAGCCCTTTCTGGCCTGCCAGGTCTCTGTGGAGAGGTCTGCTGTTACCCTAATACTCTTCCCCATAAAAGTCAGGGATTTCTTGTCTCTTGCTGCTTTAAGGATCTTCTCTTTATCTTTGGAATTTGCAAGCTTCACTATTAAATGTCGAGGTGTTGAACGGTTTTTATTGATTTTAGGGGGGGATCTCTCTATTTCCTGGATCTGAATGCCTGTTTCCCTTCCCAGATGAGGAAAGTTTTCAGCTAGAATTTGTTCAAATACATATTCTGGCCCTCTGTCCCTTTCGGCGCCCTCGGGAACACCAATTAAATGTAGGTTTTTCTTCCTCGGGCTGTCGTTTATTTCCCTTAATCCATCTTCATGGTCTTTTGTTTGTCTCTTTTTTCCTCAGTTTCCCTCTTTGCCATCAACTTGTCTTCTATGTCACTCACTCGTTCTTCCACCTCGTTCACCCTCGTCGTTAGGACTTCTAGTTTGGATTGCATCTCATTCAATTGATTTTTAATTTCTGACTGATTAAATTCTGCAGTCATGAAGTCTCTTGAGTCCTTTATGCTTTTTTCTAGAGCCACCAGTAGCTGTATAATAGTGCTTCTGAATTGGCTGACATTGAATTGTAATCCAGATTTTGTAACTCTGTGGGAGAGAGGACTGTTTCTGATTCTTTCTTTTGAGGTGAGGTTTTTCTTCTAGTCATTTTGCTCAGTGCAGAGTGGCCAAAAGCAAGTTGTATTGGGAAAAGGAGAAAAAGAGAGGAGAGAAAGAAGGAAAGAAAAGAGAAAGAGAAAAAAAAAGGAAGAAAAAAGAAAAAAAGAAGAAAAAGAGAAAGAAAAAGAAAAAGAAAGGGGGTGGGGGAAGCAAACAGAAATCAAAAAGCAAAAAAAAAAAAAAAAAAAAAAAAACAAAAAAAACCACGGGGGAGTATCTTCTGATTCTGTGTACTTTAAGTCCCTTGGCTTCCCCTGGAACTTGTCCGTCTCCTGGTCTTCTGGGGGAGGGGCCTGTTGTGGTGATTTTCAGGTGTTAGCAGTTGGGGGAGCTGCTGTGCCCCCGCCTGGTGCAGGGCTCAGTGGGGTTGTTTACCCCGTGAGGCCCCAGGAGGAACAGCCCCAGTGGCGGGGCAGCTCTGGAGCCCTGGATTCAGCTCCGGCAGGAACTCCGTCTGCAGGGCCTGGAGGCTCCGGGGCGGGGCCGCTGATCTGCTCAGCTGGGGCAGGAGCGTCCTCGCTGTCCTGGGCCCTCCCGGCCTCTGCCTGTCCCGGGGGAGGCCGGATCCTGGGCTGTGTCCCGGCGCCCTGTGCCCCGGAGCCTGCGCTGGTGGATTCGCGCTCCCGCCCCGCAGCCCCCTCCGCGGAGCCGCCGCCCGAGCCCCCCGAGCTGCTCCTGGAACCGCGCAGCCCCCTCCGCGGAGCCTCTTCCTCTGCCCGAGCCCCTCCGAGCTGCTCCGGGTCCGCCGTGTGCGCTGCAGCCCTTAGGGAGCTCGGCGCACTCTCCCGGGGCGCAGGTGTCTGTTAGTGTCCCCGGGAACCCGAGGGCATCCCCGCCCTCCTGGGTCCTGCTCCAACTCCCCGCGAGCCCCTTTCCGCCCGGGAAGGTCGGTGCAGCTCCTGCTCCTCCGGGACGGGGCTCTCCTGTCCTGGGGACACTCGCCCCGGCCTCAGCCCGGCTCCTCGCCCCTCCCCCTTGGAGGCCTTTTGTGTCTTTATTTCTTTTTCCCCCGTCTTCCTACCTTGATAGAAGCGCAAACTCTTCTCACTGTAGCATTCCAGGTGTTCTCTCTTTAATTCTCAGGCCGAATTTATAGATTTTCAGGATAATTTGATGGTTTTCTAGGTAATTTGGTGGGGACAGGTGATTTGGTGACCCTACTCTTCCGCCAGCTTGCCCCTCCCCGCCTAATGTTTAACAAATGGTATGACTTAAAAAAAACAAAACAAATGGTATGACTGAGGTCTGAGCGATTAAGAGAGGCATGTAAAGCAGACTCAGGTGTTAGATTGTGGATGGAATTTATGATTAGGCAGAGAAATGAAAGATGAGCAGGAGCTAGGTGTAAGGTGCAGGTTGATAGTGGTGGAGAGAGGGCCCAAATATTCCTAGAACATTTTCCAAGGTCCCATGGCTATGCAGGCATTTTCTTTCTTTTTTTTTTTTTTTTTTTTTTTATTTATGATAGTAACAGAGAGAGAGAGAGAGGCAGAGACACAGGCAGAGGGAGAAGCAGGCTCCATGCACCGGGAGCCCGACGTGGGATTCGATCCCGGGTCTCCAGGATCGCGCCCTGGGCCAAAGGCAGGCGCCAAACCGCTGCGCCACCCAGGGTTCCCTATGCAGGCATTTTCATTACAAAAAGGCACACTGGGAGCCTGGGTAGATGGCAAGCAATGCTGCTACAGAAGTAAACAGGCTCAAGGCTAAATGAATGAAGAGTGCCTTGAAGACTGCATTCTCTACCCACCACTTGACTAACATTGCTCAAAGATCATTCCTACCACTTGGAAAAAGGTTTTGACATAGTTTACCTTGATTTTATTTATTTAATTTATTTACTTATTATTTTCTTTACATTGATTTTAGTTTGTTCATTTCAAGATCCAAGGATGGCAAAGTTTTTGCTGCATCGGAGACGTTGTGAATCATTAAAATGCTGAAACCAACTTTTATCAGTTTATTCTGGTCCTGGCCAGAAGTCACTAACCTAGCCGAAACATCAAATACCCAGACAATTTGGCTGAAAATAAATAATAGATGATGTTAATACAGACAGGGATCAGAGAAAAGTTACTTAGTTCTAGAGTATATGGAATGGTTTATTTGTAAATCAAAATGAAGCAAATGAATTGCTTTAAAAGAACTGATCCTGAAATCACTCTTTTAGGTGTTCTTACCACTCCATAAATTATAAATTAGGATAAACAAGAGATGGGTTCTATATTACAGAGTTAAATTATTTTATAATTCTGACAAAGAACTGCATACTCTAACTTTTTTTATACTTATGTATTTGAGAGACCACTCAGGAGGGGGAGGGGCAGAGGGAGAAGGAAAGAAACAGACTCACTGCTATGTCTGGTAGGGGCAGGGGAGGACTCCATGTGGAGCTCTACGTGGGGCATGACATGGAGCTTGAGCGCAAGGCTTGAACTCACCTGGGAAATCATGACATGAACCTAAGTCAGCAGTGGGAGGCCCAACCACCAAAGACAGTCAGGCATCCCTCTAACTTTTTATTTAAGAAAAGCTTGGTAACTGTTCTCACTTTACACCATAGAACCCACATAAAATTGGTCACTTTGGTTAATCATTTACTATGTGTAGCAACTGAATTCTAAATTTTTTACATCTTTGTATATACTAAGTCAAACATCAAAAATTGCCCCAAATCTCTCTCACAGAACTGATATGTCCTATTTGTACTGTCTTATGTTCTTAAAAACCATTGTGTATACTGAACCACAACTGGCCTCAAGGGTTCTGAAAGAGGAATTTTGGACCTATAATTAATATTCAAATTAATAATTAATTACTATATTAATAAACAATATACCCATTAAAATTAATATTTGGATTGAAATGAATATTTTAATGAATATCTGAATTGAGATATCAGAATAAAGAAATTGTAGAATATCAAATAAGATTCAATCACAAGTTTTAGAAAGAATTATGTTGTTCCTATCCGACTCTGCCTAAAATCCAGATGGCTGCTCTCTGATGTAGTATCTATGGATTATGATCTCGACTTTAGTGTACCTAGAATGTGAAACGCTGGATGGGACTTATCACTGTCAAGGACATGACTGGGGATCCAGTTTGAAACTTTTGTCTTTAAGTTAATAAGTTATGTAGAAATGAGCAAATTAACCAACTTATCCAAAGCCCTAATTTTCTTTTCTGTAACACTGTGATAGTAATTTATGACTCTGGGTTATTGTGAGAATTGAATAATAAGATAAAGTGGGTCTTTACACCTGACCTCTTAGTATGCATACAGTAGATGGAAGAAGCTATTATTAAGCCAAGTAATTATACATAAGGATGATATTTTTCCATCAAAGCTGACAATATGGATTAGATAAATGTCTCCATAAAAGCTAAATATGCTGAAATATATAAGAAACATACCTAACATGGAAAATTTCTCTTAGTGCTAATAATCCCTGCAATTGTGGAGCTTATCTTCTGGAAGGCTAGAGTTGGGAATGACTCTTAAAAAGCAAATTGAAATAGACATTAGAAGATGATATATGCTATGGCTGGAATCAAGGAAAAAAGTAGAATGGGCTTTAAGATAAATCATGGAGGAATAAGAAGGCATGAATTACAAAGGTAAAAATGTGGTAAATATAGGCTGAATTAAGATAGTGATATTTGATCTGAGACTTGAAGTAGGTATAAGGGCCAAGTAAATATCTGCAGAAAATGTATTTCAGGCAAGAAACTTCCAGGGCAAAGGCCCTAAGGCAAGAATTATGTGCTAGGTGGATAAACCCCTAGGCTCACTTGGAGCCCCGAGATGGCAAGGGGCTAGGGGTTGAGGTGAGAGGATAGAGTAGATAGACACAGAGACGGGGGAAAGGTCAAGAGTTACAGAACCATGTAGGATATTATAGGCATTCAGATGGTTTCTCCAAGTGTTACAGACTTCCACTTAAAATATTCTGGCCCAGGGATGTCCATTGACAGATGGATAAAGATGTGAGGTATATGCATACAATGGACTACTACTCAGCCATCAAAAAAAAAAAATGAAATCTTGCCATTTGCAATGATGCTAGAGAATATTATACTAGGTGAAATAAGTCAATTAGAGAAAAACAATTATCATATGATCTCATTCATGTGGAATTTAAGAAACAAAACAGAGGATCATAGGGGAAGAGAGGAAAAACAAAATCAAGACAAAAACAGAGAGGGAGACAAACCATAAGAGACTCCTAATCATAGGAAACAAACAGGGTCACTGGAGGGGAGAGGGGTGTGGGGATGGGGTGACTAGGTGATGGGCATTAAGGAGGGCATGTGATGTGATGAGCACTGGGTATTATATAAGACTGATGAATCACTGAACTCTACCTCTGAAACCAATGATACATTATATGTTAATTAACTGAATTTAAGTAAACTTTTAAAAATAAATAATAAAAGAAAATAGGGATCCCTGGGTGGCGCAGCGGTTTAGCGCCTGCCTTTGGCCCAGGGCGCGATCCTGGAGACCCGGGATCGAATCCCACGTCGGGCTCCTGGTGCATGGAGCCTGCTTTTCCCTCTGCCTGTGTCTCTGCCTCTCTCTCTGTGACTATCATAAATAAATAAATAAAAATTAAAAAAAATAGTAAAAAAATATTTAAATTTAAAATTAAAAAAAAAAAATTCTGGCCCAAGGACCAGCAAACTTTCCCTGTGAAAGTCTAGATTATGAATACTTTAAACATTATCGTTCAAAAAATCTCTGTTGCAACTACTCAATTTACTCATCCCTATGGCATGAAAGTCATCGGTGATATGGAAACAATTGAGCATGGTTTGGTTTCAATAAACTTTATTTAGAAGAAAGGCAGTAGGCCACATTTTGCCTATTGGCCATGGTTTTTTAACCTCTGTTTTGGCCTAACTTAAGAACACAAAGTTTTTGCCTCTCTTTTTTTTCAAGAAGTTTTATAGTTTTATTTTTGCATTTGGGTGTATGACCCATTTCAAGGTCATTTTTCTGTCTTATGAGCTAAGAATTGAGTTTCTTTTTTTACTCTTTCTTTCATCTTTCTTTTTAATCTACGGATATTTAATTGTTCAGCACTATTTGTTGAAAAGATTAGCTTTTCCCTTTGCCTTGACACTTGTGTCAAAAATCAACTGAATGTGTGTATGCGTCTATTTCTGGAGTTTATTGTATTCCATTCATTTCTGTGTTATTCTTACAGAAACA